>NW_006408623.1:4467585-4505955 GCF_000296735.1 Chrysochloris asiatica | reverse complement strand
ATAAGGTTGCTATGAATTGGTACTGACTCGATGGCACCTAACAACAACAATGGAGTTATTTGTGTGTACGGTGTGTCGCTGTAGGATAAGCAATGAACTACAAATTGCAAGGCCAACAGTTCAAACCCACCAACCATTCTAGGAAACCCTGTACAGGGTCACTATGAGTTGGAACTGATGCGATGGCACACAACAACAACATAGTAAGTCAAACCCACCTTGTACTTCTCAGAAACTCTATACAAAACTTACTTTACAGAACACAACAACATAGTAAGTCAAACTTTCATGTTGTTATCACTAAGAAAAACAAAAAGAATGATTGTTCAATGAACATGTTAAGAGAAGAAAACAATGAGACAAAAAAATTTGATTAGTACAAAAGATGGCAAAAGAGAAAGAAGACAACATAATAGATGAGAAAAAGAGAAAATTAAAAGATAATAAATATAAGCCCAGTATATTACCTAACAACATTATATGTAAATGAACTAAATATTCCATTGAAAAGATTGTCAGACTGGATGTTGTTGTTATTAGGTGCCATTGCGTCTTCTCAACTGACACTGATGCTAATCCAACAGAAGGAAACCCTGCCCAGTTCTCTGCCATCCTCACAATCGCTGACCCCATAGCTGCTGCCACTGTGTCAATCCCTCTCTTTTTCATTGACCCTCCCCTTTATGAAGCATGATATTCTTCTCCAGGGACTGCTTACTCCTAAGAAAATGCCCAAACTACAAGAGATGAAGTCTCCCCATCTTCATGTCTCAGGAGCATTCTGGCTGTACTTCTTTTAAGACAGATTTGCTGAGTCTTCTTGCAGTCCGTGGTACTTTCAATAGTTTTCACCAATACCATAATTTAAAGGCATCAATTCTTTGTTGTTGTTGTTGTCAGGTGCCATCAAATCGGAACCAACTCATAGCGACCCCATGCACAGCAGAACAAAACAATGTCCGATCCTGGGCCAACCTCACTACCGCTGCCACACTTGAGTCCATCAATGATGCCACCTGGCTGATCCATCTCGTTAGCGGTCTTCCTCTTTTTCTCTGACCCTCCACCTTACCCAGCATGACATCCTTCTCCAATGATTATTTCCTCCAGACAATATGTCCAAAGTATGAGAGATGAAGCTTAGCCATTTGGGTCCTCCTTATTTATTGCCCAGCTTTCACATGCACGTGAGGCGACTGAAAATACCATGTTTGGTATTTGCAGAAGATTCGCCCGGTGTTAACGCATCATTTGATTTGTTTACTGCTGTTTCTAAAAACGTTAACTGTGGATCCAAGATGACATCCTTGACAAATAATGTTTTCTCTTTATCACTATGTGGGAGTTTTTGGCCAAGGTTTGTTGCTTTCTGTTAAGGTGTAATCCACACTGAAGGCTCTATGTAGTCTTTGATCTTCATCAACAAATGCTTCTTGTCTCCTGGGCTTTCAGCAAACCAGGCTGTGTCATCTGAACGTAATGAGCTCTCTCCATTCCTAATGCCATGCCTACTTTTCCAAGGTGCCTTTGAATTTTACTATTTAGCTCTTTTACTTCCTCATTTTCACATTCAAGAGCAAGTTTCAGAGTCTCTTCTTACAATCATTTTGATTTTTTCTGTTTTTTGAATAACCTTTTGCTTTCTTTGTGTATGATGTCCTTGATGTCATCCTACAACTCGTCTAATCTTCAACGTATCAAATGTACTCCTGAGATGGTCTCTAAGCGAAGGTGGGATCTACTCAAGGTTGCAGTTGGGTTTAATTTTCTTCAGCTTCTATGTGAACTTGCTCATGAACAGCTGACTATTCCACTGTTGGCCCCTGGCCTTGTTCGCACAGATGATCTCAAACTTCCCCATTGTCTCTTTCCATAGATACAGTTTTGATTGCTGTGTATTCCACCTAGCGAGGTCCAAGTGTAGAGTCACCATTATGGTGTTCAGAAAAGGTATTCCAATGAATACTTTATTCATCTTGCAAAATTCTATCATGTGATCTCCCATTAGCTTCTGCCACCAAGACCAAATTTTCCATATAGTGTTCCTTCTTTTTGTTTGCAACTTTCACATTCCAATCACCGATAATTATCAATGACTGTTGACTGCATGTTTGATCAGTTTCAGACTGGAGAAGTTGTTAAACATGTTCAACTTCATCTTTGGCATTAGGGGCTGGTGTGTAAATTTGAGTAACAGTATTTACTGGTCTTACTTGTAGATGTATAGATAATATCCTATCAGTGATAGTGTTGTACTTCAGGAAAGATCTTCAATGTTCTTTGCATCATGAATTCCTCTTCAATGTGTCATTGCCAGCACAGTAACCCATATAATAGTCAGATTCAAAATGGCCAGTCCCTGTCCATTTCAGCTCACGAATGCCGAGAATATTTATCTTTAAAGACCCAATTTCAATTTTTCTGTCTTCCAATTTTCCCAGATTCAAACTTCCCACGTTTCATGTTCTATACATTAACGAGAATTTGCAATTGTTTCTTCACATTTTGAGTCATGCCACATTGGCAAATGAAGGTCCTAAATGCTTTACTCCCTCTAAGGCATAAAGGCCGATTCCACGTGGAGGCGGCAGCTCTTCCCCAGTCATATCTTGACTGCCTTCCAACCTAAGTGACTCATATGCAGGCACTGATGTCCCATGACTATTCATAAGATTCTCACTGGCCAATTTTTTTCTTTTTTAAGTAAATTGCCAAGTCCTTCTTCTTCGTCTGAAAGCTGTGTTGAAACCTGCTCACCATGGATGAGCCTGCTGCTATTTGAAATACCGGTGCCAAAGCATCCAATACCGACAATACACAAGCCAGCTCAGTACAACATCCTGGCAGATGAGACGGGGATAAAGCAGAACCAACGGGTCTTGGAGTCCTGATGTAGCTCTGTAGGCTCAGCACTGGACTGGTAACCATAAAGTTGGTAGTTCGAATCCACCAGCAGTTCTCAGGAACCCGATACACAGGGTTGCTATGACTTGAAAACAAATTGATGGCACACAACAACAATAAGATTTATGATACTTAAAATTCTACTAAGAATATCTCAAGTGTGAAAATGGAATCATTGGTTTCTTGGTGCCGGCCAATGCATTTGGAACACTGAAATGATTAGCATCTTACAGTGATATCCTTGAAACAGCTTTCAGTAATGAGGTCCACTGAGAAAGCCTCTATAGAGTCTTACCACTTGGTTTTATAAAGTCAACTATAGCAAGTGTCACTTGTCTGACCCACCTTAAGACGGAGGAAGGGCTAGGAGGTGATCTATCTCAGAGGCAGACTGGGAGATAAACACATGAATAAACACACATCATTCTTTTGGTCTATTTAAACGTTGTAAATATGCATTAACAAAGAGTGACCGGGTCTTTTTCCAATAACTAGGTCTTATTTCTGTGACTTAGGGAATGATAGCAAAATGACTGATCTGCACCAATTTATTCAGGATCGATAATTAATTATCCACAAAGTTAACAGCAGATGACAAGCAAAAACTCCAGGCAGCACAACAAAGACAAAACAAGGGCTGATCCAGAACATCAGGAATCAGCTTCAGAGCCTCTAATGCAGGACCTGCCTGTTTACTGGCTTGCTAGTGAATGCGATCCACCCACACAGAAAACACAGGCAAACAAAAAGGAGCAGAGAAGTGCCCCTAGCTGCCAGGGATCTGTCCGTGGGTTCCCCAAGAACCAAATGTTTTGGGGCCAGAGTTTCTGCACTGCTATTCTCAATGCAGAACAAAAGCAGCTTTTTAACAAGAACTTTGGATTGGCAGAGCTAAAAAAGATCGTCAGCTAACTGGGGTGGACTTCAATATCTTCACCTCCAAACTTCTCCCTTTTTGTTCTTGGGAAGAATAATTACTGTCAATTATGCTCAAATTCCAAAAAGCTTCCGCATTAGAGGAGAACACAGCAGTGCATTTTGAAAGGAGAAGAAAAATAGAAGACATCCAAAGTTTATTCCAACTGCTAAAAGAAAAACGCACTTGTCAATTCTGGCTGTGAACACAATGGTTTTTCTTCCAAGGTAATAAACACGGCGCATCTAAGTAAGCCAGAGTCTGAGTTTGTATTCATTTGTCCACTCCTGAAGACACCAAGCAGAGCTTGGTATGGATCACACGTTGTACGCACCTGGGAAGGAGACGAGGCCGCTGTTTTCTAACTAGCCTGTACAAAACAGGGGTATTAGTCTGTCTAAAAGCAATGCCCTTGATATCAGAGGTGAAGAAGTAACCACAGAAATGCTATAGGAGGACAACAGGGAGGGGAAACAAGGGGCACGTGTATAAAAAATAATTTTTGTAGAATTCTTTAGTACACTAAGGATAAGCCCATTGTCATAAGGAAGACTGAAGAAGAGTTGATGTGTCTGAATCATGGTGTTGGTGAAGAATGTGGAATATACCATGAAATGTCAAAAGAACAAACAAATCTGTCTTGGATTTAGCAAGGGTTGAAATGTTCCTTAGAAGTGAGGACGATGACATTTTGTCTCTAGTACTTGGACATGTTATCCTAAGAGACCACTCCCTGGAGAAGAACATCATGGTGTTGGTGAAGAATGTTGAATATACCATGAAATGCCAAAAGAACAGACAAATTGGTCTTGGATTCAGTAAGGGCCAAATGTTCCTTAGAAGCGTGGGTAGTGAGATTTTGCCTCTAGTATTTGGATCTATTATCATAACAGACCACTCCCGGGAGAAGAACATCATGCTTGACAAAGTATTTGCTGTTACTCTTCAGTGGAGTTGATTATGACTCCGAGCGACCCTGCACAGGGTTTCCAAGGCTGCACATTGTTGCCAGAGCAGAGGCCTCATCTTTCTCCCACAGAGTGGCTGGTGGGCTCAAACTGCAGACCCTGAAGTTCACATTTCAGTGTTTACTCACCAGAGCCACTGGGCTCCATGATAAAAAGTATTGTTGTTGTTAAGTGTTGTAGTGTCAGTTCTGACTCACAGCAACATTGAATAAGGTTGCTAAGGTGCAGCTGAGGGGTTTGAACACCAACCTCGTAGTGAGCAGTCCAGTGCTGAAACTACAGCACCACACCAGCACTTGTTGTTGTTGTTAAGGGGCGTCAAGTCGATTCTGACCCAGAGCGACTCTGTATAGGGTTTCCAAGGAGCAACTAGTGAGCATGAACCACCGACCTTGCAGTTCAAACGACTTTACAGTCTGACGCATTAGCCCACAGCAATGCCACACCAGGACTCCTAATAAAGTATTTTGTTGTTGTTGTTGTTAAGTGCCGTTGAGTCGGTTCCGACCATTAGCAACCCTGTATAGGGCTTCCAAGAAGTGACTGGTGAGCTTGAACCACCGACCTTGCAGTTCAGAACGACTTTGCAGTCCAGTGTATTAACCCACAGTACCACACCAGGACTCCTAATAAAGTATAGGTCAGCAGAAAACAGGAAGACCTTCAATGAGGTGAACAGACACAGCGGCTGTACCAAGGCAATAGGATCAGGACGTCATTGGTTCTATTGCACATCACTTGCTAGGAGTCAAAACCAACTCAACGGCACCTTCACAGCAAAATAGCAAACATTGTCTGTGAGTTTGAGGCCATAATTAGTTTCTACTGTATAATCTGTAAGATATTAAAATGTTTTCTAAATAGTGTTAAGCCACAGATTTAAATTTAAGAATATCTGTCATATTCCTACAATATAGCTACAACAAAGGTCTAAGTTCCAAAAGGGACTTGTGCTCTTCTCTGCCCTCAAGAAGAATAGAAGACAGCCATGATTCACATTTCAGAAACGTTTACAAAGAGAAAAAGTAAGGTTAATAAGCTATCAAAGTCTGGACCACAGCTGGGGTTCAAAAGCTCAAGTGCTCACAGAAGAAGGAGAAAGGGAGGGGCAGAGGGAGAGAGAGATAGGGAAGGAAGAAAGGGAGGAAGGAGTAGAATTCCTAGGTAAGTCAGCACTGCCTTGAGATGTCATGAAAAAAATATCACTCATGGTCCTCAATAATGTTTGTTGACTGACGGCAGAGAGAGAAGGAAAACAGCTTCAGAGAATAAAAGCAGATAAAATGGGCAAAAGTAGGCCTGGAAACAAACACTTTAATCCTATACTAACGATGCCCCAACACTCTGGTATTCCAAGTCTGATCCAACACTTCCTTTCTCTTCTCTCTTTTTCTTGTCATATTTCAAAGTCTCAGGAGCACAGCATTCACAGCAAGGCTATCTGAGAAGAGCGACCACAGAAGAGAAGCATCCAAGCCTGTTCTGAAATCCTATCAGAAGCAGCCTGTCTATCTGACATGGAAAACCATTCTTCAATGGAGTCTTAACAGAGAGAGGACTTACGTTGGGAAGGAATCCAAGACAACTAGGGGGCAAAGGCAAGGAAAAATCATCCAGAACTTTGTTCCCACACCTCTCTGGGAATAGAAACATCACAGGGTCCTCACATCAGAGATTGGAGGGGACTGTAACAGAGCAGCAGAGTGAGGGAAAGTCTTGCTTGATTTGTTGTTTTATGAGGACAGTTTTGGTCATCAAAGAACGAGTAGAGTAGACCATTGTCTCACCACCCTCCATGAGGCAGAATTCGGCCCTACTCCACTCATTGATGAGGCAGCTAATCGTTTCAGAGGTGCTGTCTCAAGGGCTGAAGGATAAAAGAGGAGTGGGAGAAGGTTGAGACTTTCATGGGAGCGAGACCCTGGCCAGATTACTTACTCTCTGAAGCTGGACAACTCTCCCCACAGGAGACAGAGATGCAGAGCTGATCTGGCACGCACATGGCTCACTTCATCATTAAGCTGGCATCGCAGCGACACAAAAGACACTATCAGCCCCTTGCCAGTGCCTGAGGCAACCAATACCCACTTATGAATGTGCACAAGGGAACTTTTGGTGTCAGTGTATCCCCACACCAGAACTTTGGATGTACGCAGTATTTGTTTTAAAATGAATGAATGAATGAATAAATTTTCCAAGTTCATATTACCTCGGATTTTAGTTCTCTATTAGTTCAACATTATCAAATCTCCATCTCTATCACCATCTCCATGACAACGACCATCTCCTTACATCACTAGTTCAACATCACCATCTTCATCACTGTCTCCATCACCATCATAATGCCAATGACCATCTCCTTACATCACCATCTCCATCATCATGTCTTCTCTATAACCATCACTGTCACCATCTCTATCACCATGTCCTTACATTACCATCTCCATCACCATCTCTACCACCAACACCATCTATCTCCATCTTTATCACTAACACCATCGATATCATCATCTCTGTCTCCATAACCATCACAATCATCATTTCCATCACCATCTGCTTACATCATCATCTCCATCATCATCTCCTTACCTCACCATCTGTATCTCTATTACCACCTTCAATACTAACATTATCTCCATCATCATCTCTGCCTCCATAACCATCACCATCATCATCATCATCATCTTTGTCTTCATAACCACCTCCATCTCTATCACCATATAACCACCTCCCATCACCACCTCTATTATGATCTGGAAATCTCCATTTCCATCTCCATCAGTCTCCGCAACACCAACAGCATCAGAGACATCAATACCACCATGATCACCAGAGCATTTTATTAGCTGAGGTCAGGGAGGCCCAGGCAAAGGTCCTAGGATACTTACACTGGCCATTGTCGCTTCTTAGTTTCTGACCTTCTTGTATTTCTTTGTCCTGGACATTTTCCAGATGTTTGACCAAAAAGTTATCACAGCAAAGAGATGCAGTTCAGGATTAAGCCTGGCTCCTACTGCCACCATTCTAGGAATGATTTCTGTGCTGACTCCATGCAGCTAAGCACCAAACCAAAGGTATTCCTAAAGACATTGGTCTCCTCCGATGCACACATTGCTTCTGGGAACAGTGTTTGCATCACAGGACCACATTTAGCGGCACTAAGGAGCGAGTAAGGAGGCCTGGTGTGGAGCTGTAGGATAAGCACTGGACTGTCAACCACAAGGTCAGCGGTTCAAACCCACAAGCTGTTCCTAGAAAAACCTATACAGGGTCACTATAAGTTGGAACCAATTTGATGGCACGTAACAACAACAACAAGGAGCAATTAAGGTAAAAGGGGCCATCTCTCCTCCAGTATGATGGACTTCAATTCTCCTCTGCCACAAAGCAAGGGGAAAGGGAGGAAAAGGAGAAAGACTGAGGAAGGAGAAGAAGCCAGAAAGAAGGAAACGAAAGGATTTCTGGAGAAGCAGCACAGGGTACCTACTGATTGAACAGGATGCGAGAGCGGACGATGAACTTGAAGATGTATTCTAAAGCTTTCATGGCTTTATACAGTTGCTCGTTTATGCCCGGCTTCTCGGCGTTGTCCACGTAGTTCCTGAGCACTTTGGTTAGCTTCCTATTCATAAAGAAACACCAGTTAATGGCAACTTCAGAACTGTTCACTATCTCAATTCTTAGTGAGTACAGAAATTCACAAGTGGCTGGCTTGTATCTTGGTTTCTACTTTTCGGCCTATGCATAGTTGCCAAAGTTTTTCTAACCTGACAGCAGGGCCTGTGACAGGCCCTTCTAATCCTTAGCTGCTGCTCTTGTGACCATGTTAACTGTTGACTCTCATTAGACCATCCCATCCAAACCCTAAGCTAGGTAGTGTGACTCCCTCGATCTTACATACGAGGAAGCTAACGGTTAAGTAGGTACACTAGGTTTCCTAATGTTAACCAAACAAACAAAATCAAAGGGAGAATTCATTACAGCCCAACAGAGTCACAGGAATCTTTCCAAAAAGGCATTCTACTGAAATGTTCTGAAATTAAATAATGGTCATGACTGGGCAAGATTGTAAATCTAATAAATGCCAATATTTTTGTACACTTCACAGTCATTAAACTAGAACATTCTCTGTATCTCTTACCACAATATAAGACATTATATAAAACACTGCTGTTATTAGACATCAGTTCAGCCATTGCTGCTCACTTGGATTCCTTTTCTAAAACAACAAAAGTTCTTAAACAAAAAATTAAAAAATTTAGAAGTAATTTTTCAAATAGAGAACATTCTTACATTTTTACTGAATTTTCTAAGAATAGTATGGGCGGTTACCTGAAAAGATTTCTAAAAACTTTTTTTAAAGATATTTTTAGATATTTAGATTTTTTTAGATATTTTAGATATTCTGATAACAGAATTTCAACCAAAAAAAGTTTAATTGAAAAAGTAGAATCATTATTTCTTCTCTAAGAAGGCTGCATACATATAAACCGGGATCTCCCCCATCTGGAAGTAATAAAAATTCTTTCTTAAATATTCGTTTATAAACTTTATAATGTACAAAAATTGGCCAGAATAATTTCTAAAATTTCCATCCAACTACAGAAAATCGTTAGAGGCAGCTGGTACAAAAACGATGGGCTTCATAATGTACTTCAAGTGCTTAGTTTATAGATAATTTTTAAATTTAGAGAGTAAATGTAAAGGAAAAAGCATAATCAATTTCAATTTCCCTGAAATAAGCTTATGCACACCTTCAGAATATATGAGAAGGTAAATTAAGGGGGGAAGGAACAGATGAGTCCAGGAGGCCTCATTCAGGCATACAACATAGAAAAAGAAGACAAAGAGACAAGAAATACATTTTTTAAATGACCAAATTCATTCATAAATACATGCCTGCCAATGAAAATAACAAGTAGCCAGCTGTCTGCCTAGAGCATTGGACTAAATGGAAAAGTCAAGTCAGACGAAGTACAGAAAAGCAGGAACAGTACTGCTAGGAAGAACAGACGGGGCTCTTTTTGAGTGCATTGGCAATATTTATTAATATTTAAAACATTCAAATCCTTGGATACCAGACAGTCCACTTCTAGCCATCTATCCTACAGAAACAAAACAAATGTATTGTTGTTGGCTACTGTCAAGATGACTCCAACTATGGTGATCTTCTAGGACAGAAGTGACCCATAAGGTTTCCTAGAGAGATCACCAAGTCTTTCTCCTGAGGAGCCACTGGGTGGCTACAAACCGTCAACTGTTCAATTAACTGCCCATCCTTGCCGAAATGTATTAAATAATATTAACTGCCGCATTGTCTATAGAAAAAAAATATATGAGCAATACAAATTCCATCATTTGGGGACTGGTCAAATGCATTATGGTATAGCCTTCCAACTGAATACTACATAGCTGTCGGTTCCATCAGCACCCACGTGAACGAGCTGCATTCTATTATTAAAGAGAAAAAGGTCCTTCTGCAGCTCTGTAGGATAAGCACTGGACTGCTAACTGTGAGGAGTCCTGGGGTGGTGCTGTGGGTTAATGCGCCAGACTGCAAAGCCGTTTGAAATGCAAGGTCGGTGGTTCAAGCTCACCAGCTGCTCCTCGGAAACCCTATGCAGGGTCGCTATGGGTCGGAACCGACTCGATAGCACTTCACAACAACAACAACTGTTAAGGTCAGCAGCTGACACCTACCAGCCACTCTTCAGAAACCCTACGCAGAGTTGCTATGAGTAAGAATTGATTCAGTGGCACGTGGCAACAATTCAAAAGCAAACAGTAATTATACAAGAGCAAGCATGTGTAGGGGTCTATTCTGTGTTCTATAATCTGTCCACTGGCCTGTTTATTTATCATTTGCCAGTTCCACACAGTAGTGATTACTTCAGAGCTATAGTAAATCTTCAACACAAGTTCTAAAATGCCATTAGATGGAATCAGAGATGGGGAGATGGAGAGCTAGAGCAGCTGAGGACTCTAGACTCATGGAAAGAGAAAGGCTGTGTGCTGGCGGCCAGGAAGCTGGCTTGCAGAATGTGCCCTTTGGTTGTTTAACTGATTATCTATTCCTGAGTGTTTTTGTGTACATTTCCCTCATCCCACCCCCCAAAAACAAAACAAAACAGAGGAAATAGAAGCAAATACTGTTGAATGATAATGCATGGAGGAGACTGTAATCATTGCAATGAAAACGATGGTGTTAAACCCATGTTCTCCCATATAAACTATCACTCAGTTCACAATAAAAACTTTAATAAACGTCATCAGTCTATTCTGGACACTGAATTCCCATATAAATTTTTAAATCAGCTCAATTGCTTCAAGAACAATCCTGCTGAGATTTTGATGTACACTGTGTTCAAAATACAGATCAATTGGAGGGAAAATGGATACTATAGCAACACATGTTTTTTCTTTTCATCTATAAACAGGCTTGTTGTTGCTGTTGTTAAGTGCCATTGAGTCAGTTCCGACTCGTGGTGACCCTGTATAGGGTTTCCAAGGAACGGCTGGTGGGTTTGAACTGCCGACTTTGTAATTAACAGTCCAATGCTTATCCTAAAGTACCACACCAGGACCCTCATGAACATGATACATCTCTCCCATTATGCAATACTTCAGTAATTTTGATCAGTTGCATTTTAAATTTTTCAAAGTAGAAGTCTTACACATCTTTCATTAAATTGATTCCTATGTATCTGATGCTAATACTCAAGGTCAAGGTCCAGATGGGGACAATTTAATTGCCAGCATCCAGAATTCTCACCTTGACTTCGTGCTTACACATGGCAGGGCAAGCAGGTTTTCCCTTAAAAAATACTCAACATGCAGATAGAGGCAAGCTTGTCAATTACACTAATGGAGCTTTCTAAGGAGTTCAGGCAAAATGTCCTTATTTTCTTTTTCACTGAAACTCACACAATAAAACATTGGAATTGTTGCCAAAACCCACCATGTGAGAGACAATATCTCTATCATATTTATAATAAGGATTCATTTAAATCCTTATACAACCCTACGGTTCTCTCCTTTCTACAGAAGAGAAGGAGGAAGTCCAGAGAGGTGGGGGTAACTTGCTTAGATCACATAGCTGTTCAGTGACAGAGCTGTTGTAACTGAGACTCAGGAGGCCTGGCTCCCAGGATTGTGCTCATACTACTTGGAGTGGGGTCCTCAGTGTTTGTCTACACTCATGGGACAGGTATGGGGGGCTGGAGGGGAGGGAAACAGATCAACAGGAGCTGGAGGAGCAGAAGAATCCAGGTTAGTCTTAGCTGAGGTTTATGACACAAAGAGAAGACACTTTCTAAAGAGCAAGAAGATAAACTGAAAAATACAAAACAGAATTTTATTCACACTAAACAACCAATAACTTCAAAATACGAATGCATCCATTTATTCATTCATCAAATGCTTGTTGGGAACCTGCAGTGAAGAGGCAATCTGCAACCATACATCAATTTCATCGAAGATGAACTAAAAATTTCAAAGATAAATGGGAGGTATAGGGGAGAACAAGCATTTATTCCGGAATGTTACGACAATTTATCGCATATCTCTTTCAACAAGATTTTTAAGCCTGTTGAGAGAGAAACAATAATAAACATTAGATTGGTAAATTCAGAGTTTTCAGGGGGGAAATGTGCAAGCATAGGTAAAACTATGTAAAAAAAAGACTCTCTGTACCAAACACACACACACACACACACACACACACACAAAGCACTGGTTTCAAAACCACAAAAAGAAAACTTACGTGTAGGCTAATGTTGCACTGAAGTGCTTCTTAATGTAGGTTTCCAACACAGGATTAAAATGCTGAAATTTCCTATCAGCAATTAGTCCAATGATAAATACCTGTCAAGGAAATTCATAATGTTCAACAACATTCTGGAGTCTTTATGGTAACCAACTGAACCACAGAGCTAATAAATGAACTAGGGCATTGTTAGACTTCATTTGTTCAGCTGAGACCAACATACAAGTCACCTTGGTGTAATTACAGTTTAGCATTAGAAGAAACTCTTTACCTCTCAACTGATCTTTGATTGGACTTACAACGGAAACTGCTTTCAAGGATTCCGAAACCCACCCTCCCACTTCAAAGGCTGCAGCTTGAAAAAGCGCCACAGCATTTAAGAGGACTGAGAGCAAAGACCTCTTACCAGAGCATCAAACACCAGCGTATCAAAAGTATCACTCTCTGAGTTCTCCATCATGATGTTGAAGAGGGCATCCAAGGTGTCCTGGAGAAACTGCACAGAAAAGTAGACAAGGGAACTCTTAGTCTGCATTTCCCCAACCTAAAAAGCCAGCCTCCAAATACCCACCCACACCGATTTGGGGTTGAATTGTGTGGGATATAATCGCATTAGGTATGTTACTGAAACCTTATCATCGTGGAGTGTGTACTAAAACTAATCACTTGTTGGTTACAAGGAGCAGCATGTCTGGTTACACGGACACAAGTAAGAACCACCAAGGAAGAAAGATGCCACGTGCAGGTCGCTGGGGAACCAAGAAACGCTGAGCCACTGAAACAGGTGGAGATGAGGATTGTACCCCCCAAAGCAGACAAAGCGAGAGAACCTTCCCCGAGAGCCCTGCATTCAGACTTCCAGACTCCTTACTCACGGGCCAATAAATACCTACCCTTTACCTACCCGTGGTCATTGTATTGTGGCAGCACTGGAAAGTCAGGGCCAACCTTCTCAATAGTTACCTAAGCAGCTGTCTACTTCAGAGACCTTTCTCAGCCATTCGATACAACAAACTAAAATGGGGGGAGGGGGGAGTGACTAAATCCAGAGCAAAGAAAAGGCAACCTGAGCCACTTAGGGAACGATCCACAACTGTGGAGCTGCCCAACCACCTACTCTCAAGAATGGTCAAACCATTTCCTCATTTTCACCAGCCCGGCGTCAAAGAGCTGGATGGGAAAAGGATGCTACCTCATTTGATGTAGCTCTTGAGGGCAGAAGCCACGTAGGTACAGACTCTAGCTGAGGAGAAAAAAGAGCCTTCTGCAAACAGAGATGCCCAAGGATGGGAGAGCTATCGAGCTCTGGAACTGTCATGCACAGTGACGTGCCAGGAAGGGCTTAGTACACAATGCTGTTACTGTTGTTGTTGATCAGTGCTGTTGAGTCAGTTTCGACTCACAGCAACCCAGTACAGGGTTTCCAAGGAGCAGCTGGTGAGCTTGAACCACCGACCCTGTGGTTCAAATCGACCAGGCAGTCCAGTGCTTATCCTACAGCTGAACCTGCAGTGCCATACCAGGACTCTGTTGTTGTTATGCCGTCGAGTTGGTTCTGACTCATAGCACGCTTATACAGGAAACCCCTGTATAGGGTTTCCGAGGAGAAGCTGGTGGGTTTGAACCAGCGATCTTCCAGTTCAAATGGACCTTGTGCTCCAATGTTTACCCTACAGCGCACACCAGGACTCATATAGTAACTTTAAAACTACTTTTACAAACTACTAAAATTTACCAACGAAACGCTGCATCATTGAATGAAATTATATACCACAGATGGGTTTAATCAAGAAAAAAAAAATAGATTTCAAAGGTATGTTACATTGTACAGGCAGCTCTCGGAGAGAGCATGGTTCAGTTCCAGATAACCTAAAGAAATTCAATATTGCAATCAGGCAAGTCATATGATTAAAAAAAAAAAAAAATTCCTAGCGCATAGAAAAGGTATGTTGACAGTAGACTGGAGTCTACTGTGTATGCAATAGCATTATAAAAACGTTCAAAATATGAAAATGATTAAAATGTGACAAAGAGACATAAAATGAGTGCATGCTGTGGGCAAAATGGCGCTGGAGACGTGCTCAATGGAGTGTGGCTATGAAGTGCCTGCAATGTGCTTCACATCACGCCCCCCAACCACCACCCACCACCACAGGAGGAGAGATAAATTGAACGAACACTGTATTAAGAGCAGTGAACTGACCGTTGGTGGAGGAGTCCTAGAATCGGTGGGATATGACATCATTCCACCATTAAATGGATAAGTAGACTCACACACTCTCATTAGGAATTGTTGCTGCTGTCAAGCGCCACCGAGTCACTTCTGACTCACAGTGACCCTGTATACGATTGGTAAGATTGAGCAGCTGGTGGGATTGAACTGCCAACCTTGTAGTTAGTAGTCCAGTGCTTATCCTACAGTGCCTCATTAACAATTAGAGAAATGCTAATGGAAACCACACTTAGATACCACTTCACACCCATTAAGCTGGTTACAATCAAAAGGGCAGACAATAACAATCGTTGGTGAGGATGTGGAAAAATTGCATCTATTATTGTTCATGAAAATGTCAAATGCAGTTGCCTTGAAAAAACTTAATCCCAGAATTACCATGAGACAAGTAATTCCACTCCTAGGAAGAGACCCACGTGAACTGAAAACATCTGTCCACAGAGAAACGTGAACACAACCGTTAACAGCACTGTCCATCACAACCAAAGAGTAAAATTATCCTAAAAATCCACCAATGGATGAGTGGATAAACCAAATGTGGTACCGCCAGACAATGGAATATTACTGGACCATGAAAAGAAATGAAGTTCTGAGACATGCTACAATTTGAAAACATAATACTAAGTAAAGGCAGCCAGACATGACAATCCACGTATTGTATCACTTCATTTCTGAGTTCAGAAAAGGTAAGCCTATTGTAGACTAGTGGTTATGAGTTGGGCTGCTAACCTCAAGGTTAGCAGTTCAAAACTACCAGCAGTTCCACGGGAGAAAGATGAGACTTTCTGCTCCCGTAAACATTTACAGCCTCGGAAACCCTATGCAGAATCGTAATGAGGCGGAACTGACTCGATGGCACACCACCACCACCACCACCACCACCACCATCGAGACAAAGTCCATTAGTGGTTACAGGGGTCTGGGAAGAAGGGGAAATGTAGAATGCCTGCTGAAGAATGGGGGATTCATTCTGGGGTGATGAACAGAATGACAGAGGTGATGCTTAAATATCTCGATGAACATAATTCAGTTGGTGTATGATTTCCTGTGTATATTCTCAACAACAAGAAAGTAAGATTTAAATTATGACACGAAACAATGAACAGTGCAGTTTAAAGTATGTGAATTTTAGAGTATGTGAATTATATCTCAAAGAAACAATCAACAAATAAAAAGAAGGGCAAATTAGGTGTCATCCCAGCCTTGGGATGACTCCTAGACTTTGTGGATGACAAAGGATGATTAGGTCCGATGGCTGGTCCAGCATCTTTTGGGACTGCTCATCCTGTCCCCTAGCATCCAAAGATCCTTTCAACGCTCACAAAGGGTCTCCAAAACCAGACAGCCCCTGGACCAAAGAGCCCAACCATAGCAGCCTGCAGCTAAGCCAGTGCTGGCTGTGTTGGAGACTCTGTCACATCACCAAGCTCAGAGCCTCCATGCTCTCCCCCAGTCAGAAGACCATCCGCTCCTGAGCCCAGTAAGAGACTTGAGACCCATAAAGACACACACTCCTCACTCTACACCACAGTGCCACCCACCCACCCCCACCCCCGATGTTCTCCCATGAAATGTCACAGACATAGGAAGACAATGAGGTCACTAGAACAAGAGGCATTCAGTCTGGTCACCAAAGTCTCCATTACCTTGGTAATTATTTGGGCCAGAACCACTTCGTTCCTTTTGTATTGTTTTCCATCATTTTCAGAATGTACAATCTTTGCAAAGGTCAAATCTTCATGCCATCTGCTAACAGCCCAGTGTTCCTGCCAACAGACCACCTGGTGCCAAGGCCTGGTGCCAAGGCTTGGCTCAGCACAGTCTGTACAGAGTCCCTGAAGCAGGACTGGCCATCCCACCAAGATAACGGCATGGTCAGTAACACAGGAACATAATGGTAGGGGGCAGGAACTTTGGTTGTTTGGCCACAAAGACACCATGGCTGAGGGACACATCCACCAGCATACGAAGCGACATAAAGACCTCTTTGATATCCTACCTTTCCTCTAAGACCACCAAGAAGACCAAAGCCACCATTTTCTTTCTTGGTCTTAGTAGGAAACGGTGCCATTTATTCAACACACAAACACCTTTCTCAATCTCTTACGCAACGTCATCTCTCTACTGGGGTTGTGTTGCTATGTGCCATTGAGTCGGTTCCAACTCACAGCATAGTTTCTGAGAGAAGCTGGTGGGTTTGAACTGCTGACTTTGTGGTTGGCAGCCCAGTGCTTAACCTACAGCACCACACCAGGGCTCAATCTCTACACAGGCAGTTATAAATATACATAAGAAGAGGCCTTGAATAAATGTAATAAGACAACACAAATACGATCAGCGTCCTTGAATAAAGTAGAAAGAGCTGTCTGCAGGCTGGAAACCCTTGTAGCTCTGACTGACCAACTAGTTCATGTGGCCTCGGGTACCTGTCTAGCATACATGGTGTACAGGATACACTGGCCAATGGGAAAAATGAAAGTCAAGTCAGCTCTCCCAGCCAACACCGACTGGTCAGTCAACACCCATCTGTCCATGAGGCGTATGTGTGGCTTAGTTGGCCAGCAGGTTTCAGTGGAGCTTCCAGACTAAGACAGACTAGGGAAAAAGGTCTGCCATCCTACTTCTGAAAAATCAACCAATTAAAACCCTACAGGACAGGCTGTTTTGACCACTGTGGCTGTGTAGCAAGTTTTACGATTGGGACGTGAGAGGTCTCCTTAAGTACATTAAAAGATGTCATCAAAAGAGAACCCAGAGACTGGGGAAAACGTTTGGCAATGACATATCAGACAAAGGACTATGCTCCAAAACTTAGCAAACACTTTCAATGCCTCAACAAGAAGAAAAATAATCCAATTAAATAATGGGCAGAGGACATGAACAGACACTTCACCGAAGGAGACCTTCAGATAGCCAACAAACATATGAAGAAACACTCATGCCCATTAGTCATTGTTGTTATTGTCGTGGTGGTGGTTGTTAAGTGCCGTCGAGTCAGTTCCAACCCATAGCGACCCTGTATAGGGTTTCCAAGGAATAGCTGGTGAGCTTGAACTACCTACCTTTCTGTTCAAACTGACTTTGTAGTCCAACGCACTAGACCACAGCACCACACCAGGACTCCATCATTAGCCATTAGAGAGATGCAAATCAAAACAACAATGAGATATCATCTTACTCCAACATTGATAGCAAAGTTCCAAAGAGCAGGAGACAACAAATGCTGACCAGGGTGTGGGGAGACTGGGACCCTCCTACACTGCCGGTGGGACTATAAAATGGTGCAACCACTGTGGAAACAGTATGGTGATTTCTCAAAACATCGGAAATGGAAATACCATATGACCCTGCAATCCTCCTACATGGTAAATGTCTTCAAGAAATAGTAACACTGACAGGACTAGATCTACACACACCCATGTTCATTACAGCCCCATTCACAACAGCAAAAAGGTGGAGACAGCCCAAATGCCCATCCATAGAAGAGTGGCTAACCAACTTCTGTTATATACACACAACGGAATCTTTTGCAATGTTGAAAAATAATGATGAATCTGCAAAACACCTCACAACATGGATGTACCGGGAGGACCTTCTGCTGAGTGAAATTAGTCAATCACAAAAGGACAAATATTGCATGACACCACTGCTGTAAAAAGTTAAGAAAACATTTCCTTACTTAAATGAAACATTCTATGATGGCTACAGGGTAGATGAGGGGTGAGGAAGGGAAGAGAGAAAAGTGAATAGAGGTCAATACTATTAACTGAATAAAAAGTTTAAAAAAAAAAAAAAACCAACCATGAAAAGCAATCTGCAACTGATCGTGGGGAGACACAGAATCGATAATGTTTCATCACATTGTATGTGGGATCATTAAAAGTGGAAGCTCGCATAGCAACAGCTGACAGCAAGAACAATCAAGGTAAGAAGAGAAGTCTTCTAGGCCCAGGGCGATTCCAGTGTGGACAGGAAACAGGGAGAGATATGTAAGTCATTACCCAGGATACACTAGTTTCCTAGTGTATTATCCAAGAGGAATGAACGGGACCATCAGAAAAGAAACTATAGCTGTTTTGTAGCACACATGACATCAGGTCAGTAGAGATAGTGCTAATTCCTAATGTAACAGAGGAGCTTAAGAATGAAAGTACAAAATTTCATTAACCGTGTGTCTCCTGAAATATGTTCATTGATTCATCCAGTTTCCACCTGAATTAGGGAATTTATAGAAGCCAGGGCAGTTTAAAATGCAATGACCATTGTCTAAGCCATTGGTGGAAGACAAGGACCTGAAGAGATGATTAAATTTTAAAGATGAGCAAGGATATGTTCAAATGGTGAAACAATGAATTTAGAAAACGGTGCAACTAAATTAATTTATACTAAAGTGAACCACATTGCTGGTTAATTAAGGCCATTGCAAGTAATTAAGTTTTACACAGATAAGTCTCCCTTCTAAGCACTACTCTTCAAGGGTGAAGAACTAAAGCGGCTAAGGGACAGACTCGGTTGTAGAGGCCACACTTAGGAAATACCACATGTTATCAGTCAGCTCATCAGTGACTGGCATACGGAAACAGAAACTCCAAGTCCATTGCAAGTAAAAGTCACTGAAGCAAATTAAATGGTATATGACAGGCAAGAAACACCCAATGCTGACAAAAACATCAGAACCACAAACAAAACAGAATGAAGAATTATAGAATCTCAGAGGACAAGCAGATCGACCTCTCTGTCTAAAATACTGTTGTTGTCAGGTGCCATTGAGTGGGTTCTGACTCAGGGCCACCCTAGGCACACAAAACACTGCCGGTCCTACACCATCCTCAAAATTATTATGCGTGAGCCCACTGTTGCTGTCACTGCGTTAGTTCGTCTCACTGGGGGTCTTCCACTTTTCTGCTGTCCCTTCACTTTACCAAGTATGATGTCCTTCTCAAGGGACTGAAGCCTCCTGGTAATGTGTTTGAAGTATGAGAGACAAAGTCTTGCCATCATCCTGGCTTCTAATAAGCATTCTGGCTGTACATCTCCCAGTACAGATTTGTTTGTTCTTCAGGCAGTCCAAGGTACTTTCATAATTCCAATGTATCGATCCTTCTACTATCTTCCATATTCAGTGCCCAACTTTCATTTGCATGTGAGGTGATTGAAAATAACATGTCTTGAGTCAAATGCATGTTAGTCCTCAAAGTGACATCTTTGCTCTTTAACACTTTGAAGAAGTGTTCTGTAGCATATTTACCCAACCAAAGACATCTTTTGATTTCTTGACTATTGTTTCCATGGGTGTTGACGGTGGATCCAAGCAAAATAAAGTCTTTGACAACTACAATCGTTTCTTCATTGATCATGATGTGATTTATCGGTCCAGTTGTGAAGATTTTCATTTTCTTTACATTGAGGTGCCTTGTACACATTGACTATTATAGCTTACAGATAAAGATACTGAGGTTCCAAGACATGCCACGTAGAAGACTATGAAATGAGTCCAAGATCATATGGCAAGGAAATGCACAAGACTAGATTATCAATCCTGTGATCATTCCAGTACACACTCAATATGCATAGGGTAATAATGATGTCAGCAATGACAATGAAAATGTAATAATAATAAAACAGAACACAGGCTGAGCACCGCCATGAGCCACATACAGGCTACCATACCTCTTAACGCTCACAAACCCCCTATGAAGTAGGCACTATTATTAACTCTATTTTGACAGTTGGGGAAAGTGAAACTGAACAGTCATCTAAGTTCTGTCAGACCCACAGACGGGACCCAGTGGAGGAGAAACAAGAACACAAGTCTGAGTTGAGTTCAAAGCTTCCACATCAACACCAGACTTCTGATCCAGAACCAGACACAAAATGTTCCTTCCCATTGCTGCTAGATGCCATCAAGACAGTTTGAACTCATAGCGACCACATGAACACCGAAATAAACTGCTGCCCATTCCTACAGCACCCTCGCATTGCTGATTCCAGCCCACGTTTGCAGCCACTAAGTCAATCCAAGTCATTAAGGTACTTCCTCTTTTAGACTGTAATCATTGCAAGGCAACAATGAGTGTAAAACCGATGTTATCCCATGTAAACTATCACTCAATTCACAATAAAACTTTTTTTTTTTTTTTAAGTACTTCCTTCTTTATCACCGATCATCTACTTTACCAAGCATAATGTGCTTCTCCAGGGGCGGGGTCCTTCTGACAGCATTTCCCAAGTACATGAGACAAAGTCTCGCCCGCCAGCCTTGCTTCCAAGGAGCACTCTGGCTGCACTTCTTCCAAGACAGATTACCGGGTATATTCAGTATTCTTCACCATAATTCAAATGCATCAACTTTTCTACAGTCTTTTTTATTCACTGCCCAGTTTTTACATGCATATGAGGCAACTGAAACAACATGTTTGGGGCAGGCACACCTTAGTCCTCAAAATCACATCTTTGCTCTTGAACACTTTGAAGAGGTCTTCTAAAGCAGATTTGCCGAGTGCAGTGTGCTGTTGCTATTCTGACTGCTACTTCTATGAGCACTGATGGTAGATCCAAGGAAAATGAATTTCTGGACAACTATAATCTTCTCTGCATTTATCATGATGTTGTCTACTGGTCCAGTTGTGAGCATTTTGGCTTTTTTTACAGTGAGTTGAAATCCATGCTGAAAACTGAATTCTTTCATCTTCATTAGTAAATGCTTCAAGTCCTCTTCACTCTCAGCAAGTAAGGTTGTATCATGTGCATATCAAAGATTGTTATTAAATCTTTCTACAATCTTGATGCAACATTCTTCTTCATGTAGTCCAGTTTCTTTGATTATTTGCTTAGAACAGACTAAATAAGTATGGTGATAGGATACAACTCAGCTGCACATTTTTCCTGGATTTAAGCAATGTAATATCTCCTTGTTCTGTTCAAATCACTGCCTCTTGGTCCATATACAGTTCTCACTTGAGGACAATTAAGTATTCTGGAATTACGATTCTTTGTAATGGTATCCATCATTTCTTATGATCCATACAGTCAAATATCTTTGCACAGTCAACAAAACGCAGGTAAACATCTTTCTGGTAGTCTCTGCTTTCAGTCAAGATTCATCTGATGTCAACAATGATATGCTTCTCGCTACATCCTCTTCTAAATCCAGATGAATATGTGGCACTTTCTTATCGATGTACTGCAACAACCATTTCTAAATGTCTTTTACTTGTGTGTGACATTAATCATATTATTTAATAGCTTCTACCTTCCGTTGGGAGTCCTGGTGTTGCAGCGTGGGTTAATACGCTGGACTGCCAAGTTGGTTTGATTCACAAGGTCAGAGAGATTCAAACCCACCAGCCGCTCCTCAGAAACTCTATTATTCAGGTTCACTATGAGTCAGAATCAACTTGACGGCCGCTAACAACAGCAACCTTCAGTTGAATCATCTCTCACCATTCCTTTAACTTAAAGGGGTGTTGTTGTTGTTGTTGTTAGGTGTCGTCAGGTGGGTTCCAACTCATAGCAAACCTGTATGGAGTTTCTGAGGAGCAGCTGGTGGGTTTGAACCGCCGACCTTCGTGATTAGCAGTCCAGTGCTTATCCTATAGCACCACACAAGACTCCACTTAGAGGGGCAGATCTGAAATATCTTCAACTAACTAATTGCTAAACAGATTATAGCTAGAAAATCTACTGCCTTTG
Organism: Chrysochloris asiatica; assembly: GCF_000296735.1. Lineage (NCBI taxonomy): Eukaryota > Metazoa > Chordata > Mammalia > Afrosoricida > Chrysochloridae > Chrysochloris > Chrysochloris asiatica. The sequence continues at coordinate 4,483,477 of NW_006408623.1, read as the reverse complement.
GCAGCAGTGCCTACCTCTACTAGTGTATGGAGAGAAAGAAAAAGAGCCAAACACATCCTATGGGGATTCACCTCACCTTAACCACTTCTCCGCCATCAACTTTCATCAACTGCTTCAAGTTCTGCTGCAGTAGGTTGGTGTTAGAACGCCACTTCAAGAGCCCTAGAAGGTCCACTAGAAAAAAAAGAAGAAAAACATCAATCCTAAGCAGCAAGAACTTCGTTTCTCTTGTGAACTTCTCTGATTCTGGAACAATGCCTAACAACAACAATGAATGAACAAAAGTACAGACTATGGAGTCACACAACCTAGCTTAGATCCATATAATGACTATAAGACCTTAAGCAAGTCACCTGCCTCTGTATTCTTTCATCTGAAAAATGGGGATAAATAAGTCTGATTCACACATGGGTGTCCGAATGAAATGGTATGACGTGTCATAGGCACTTAGCACACAGTCTTGCTCAAAGTACAATTGTTACCATTGATTCAAAGAGATGACTGAACAGAGAACTGTTGATATCTGACCAACAGTGAAGCAAAGGTCCAGGCTATGCATTACTGAGACACACCCTTAATCCTGGGTTAAAAGAGATTCCCACCCCAGGAGATTTATCAATCTTCTTTAACAGAAACTAATTCAAAATGTTGGTCCCATTCATTCAAGATGGCAGCACTTTGGATACGATGGAAACTACTAACACATAGACGTTGGTGATTTGAATCCACCCAGAAGCTCCTTGGAAGAAAAGGCTTGGTGATCTGATTCCATAAAGGTTACAGCCTAGAAAACCCAATGGGGCAGTTCCACTCTGCAACACATGGGGTCACCATGAGTTGGGGGCCAATTCAATAGCAACAAGTTTGGGGTTTTTTTAAGTTTGTCTTTGTAGATGTAGAGAAACCGTACATTTTTAGGAATGAAAACCCTTAAGGAGGAGAAATTGGTAAGAAAACAGGGCTTGCTAAGCCTTCCTCACAACCCCCGGGTCACCTCTAGCACCCCTCCCCATGGCCTTATTTCCCGTTGAGTCACCAAAGTTTAGCTCAGAATGATGCTTTGTTTTGTCACTTCTTTCTCACTAATTATGTGGTAAGCTAATTCAGGAGAGGACTCACAGCTGACATGTCTTTATTTCCCCCACAGCATCCAAAGCGGAGCTGAGAACAGAGATGTCTGCTACAAACTTCAATGAATAATTCAGCCACCATGTGTCCCTAAGTAATGACACTTTACGGTAATAAATCAGAATTTTAGATAAATGACTCTCAAATGAAAATCTGGAACCCAACACTTAGACGCCAATTGGGGTAGCTCCACTGTACATATCTCACACGCCCCCGTCCCAACAAAAGGATTCCTGGCTGGCAGGAAATGAAAGCCAGAGATTCCCCTTGACTCCTGGGGAGCAGCATCAAGCCTGGGGATTTTCTCGTTGCCTAGCAACAGATGCTGCAAAGACCAAGGCAATGAGACCAAAGGCTCCAGGGAGGGAATCACCTCTTGAATGGTGAGATACAAGGAGGCTGGAGAGAGGGGCAGGTCAGCACCAACCCCTGGGACAGCTCCCAGTTCAGCCCTTCAGCTATGATGACTTGTGTTAGGAAGGGGTTTGTAGAGGGGTCTCAGAAGCAATCTACAGGATGATGTTTTCATCTGCTCTGGTCTCCAACACTCTTTTTATTTTTAACTTTGGCAAAAAAATAAATTATAACTTTTGCCAATTCAACGTATTTGACACATACAATTTAGTGAAAATGATTATATTCATCATGTTGTGCAAATAAACATCACAGGTTAGTCCCACCAGTGCTCAATGGCTCTTAAGCAATGGCTTTCTCTTTCCCTTCCTCTCTTCCCAGTTAACCACTAAGACATTGCCTGTTTCATGTAAGGGGGGATCATGACATATCTGCTCTTTTGTAACTGACATTTCACTCAGCAGCATGCCTTCAAGACTCAACCGTACCATAGCCTGGTTCAGGACGTTCATGACTAAGTGATATTCCAGGGTGTACATACTATGGTCAGTTTATCCATCATTCATTGATGGACATCTGCGTTGTTTCTACCTCTTGACTATTGTCAACAAGGTTGCAAAGCTTCTGGAGATTTGTACATGGAGGGGATTACAATCACTGAAATGAAACAAAGTATATGATTTGTGGAATGTAAAACTGATGATGTTCTCTGTAAACCTTCACTGAATTAACAATGAAAAACTGAAAAAACAGTACACGAAGAGAATGAAGAGAGAGAGAATATCCAATCCGCATGAGAGCATGCAATCAGCGTGCTGCGGTGGCATCAGGATTTTAAAGGTGGAATCTGTGTGGTGGGGTGATGGCAGAAAGGCTGGATCTTCACAAAGCAGCAGCCCTGGGTGCACGAGTGCTGCTGGGGAGGGGCTCAGCCCGGCACAGGGATACGGGCACCATGAGTAGGAATTATCAGATGCTAAGTCTTTTTTCTCAGTGTGGTGCTGTGGGATAATGCACTGGACCACAAGCTCAGCGGTCCAAATTCACCAGCCGCTCCTTGGAAACCCTATGCAGGGTTGCTATGAGTTGTAACCAACTCAATGGCACTTAACAACAAAAACAAGGCTTCTTTATAGTGTGTCTCACTGAGATGGGAACCAGAAAGTGCCATAAAACCACCTTTTTCATATAAAGATGATGGTTTGTATTTCCATGAGCGTGCAGCCCATGAACCAACACAAAGAAGGTGGGTGACTCCCATCCTAAGTTCAAACAAAGGTCATTGTTGTTTAGTGGGTTCTGACTCATAACAACCCTGCAGGACAGAATAGAATGGCCCCAGAAGGTTTCCACGGTGGTAATCAGAACAGAAACAGACTGCCGGCTCTTCCTCCCAGGAAGCAGCTGGTGGGTTCGAGTAGCTGACCTTTCAGGTAGCAGCTGAGCACTTCACCACTGCGCCACCAGGCTCCTTGTATTGCGAACTCACCAATGCTGAGGTGGACATAACCAGGTGCCAATGAGTCGACTGTGACTCACAGCAGCCTCATGGGTGTCAGAGCGGAGTGAACTCTGTGGAGTTTTCAATGGCTGACTTTTTCAGGAGAGCACCAAGCCTCCACCTTGTGTGTTACCTATCTGCACCACCCACTATTCCCAGGTCTATAGACAAAGACGAGGAGGTTCAGTGAGTGACACTCCGTGTGCCATGTCATTCCCAGGGGTATCGCAAGGGAAGGGCTTTGTCCTGACCCTAAATCTCATCCATGTTCCTTTAGGCGCTACACATTGCCATTTCCTCAGTCCTCAGACCAAAGCAGACGTGTGAACTACATGTACAGAGACCAGTGCTTCCGTTTCCCACCTCTGTCCCAACCCACGCAGACTGCTCCCCAGGGAGGCAGGTGAGCCGCCAGAACCCACCGTTCTGAGTGAGCTTGGTGGAGCACACGAGCGTTGAGATCTGGAAGGAGTCCTTGCTAATGGTGCAGCTCCCCAGGTTCTGCATACCCTTGCCCGTCGCCGAGTGCCCCTTCTCCTCTAACTCGGCTTTCGTGGAAGGTAGGCTCAGGTACGTCGATGCGTCCTCCAGCTTCTTCGCCTCAGCCTGTGGGTTGTGTTATGCAATACGTCAAACGCAACTCAAAAACAGCAACACCTCCTTTGTTCCTGCCTCTAAGTTACCACGATGGTTGTTTCTGGTTGTTGTGTTAAACTGTAGGTTTCAATTATTTCCCTTCCTCATGTCACCAGAACAGTGTAAATACATGGCATATCATGTGTCGTGTCACGTCAGCATTTTGTTAGAAGCGACAAAAGCATTCATCATCAGAATTGAACGTGGCTAGGTTGTGACACTGTTTGATAAGCACTGGGCAGCTAACCTCAAGGTCAGCAGTTCAAACCCACCAGCCGCTCCTCGGAAACACTATACAGGGTCACTATGAGTTGGAACGGACTCGATGACATTTAACAACAAGCTACAGGGGCCCTGGTGGTACAGTGAGGTAAGCATTCAGCTGCTAACTGAAAAGGTTGGCTTACAAACCCACCAGCTATTCCACTGGAGAAAGATGTGGCAGTCAGCTTCCATAAAGATGAGAGCTCGACTCTGTCCGATAGCGTAGGAAGGGACTGGACAGAAGTGGGTTTGTCAGTGGAAGCTGTAGGAACCCTAGCGACGCAGTGGTTAAGTGGCCGGCTGCTGATTGAAGCAAGTGGCTTGTATCCACCAGCCGCTCTGCAGAACAAAGTCCTGGCAATCTAATTCTGAATGCCACCTAACATTGTAACCATATAGAGTCTTAGGATTTATAAGGTTGTATATGAGTCAGGAGAGGTTCTTATAAGATCACTATGAGTCGGGAGAGATTCAAAGGCAATTGGTTTGGTTTGCTGGGGCTTTTATAGGTTACGGCTTCCTCACAAAGGTGGGAATATCAGCTCAGGTCAGTGTGCCCAGTGTGCAATACCAGTAAGCTACGTACCTTGTAGACGATGAGGTCATGCTCGCCGTCCCTCAGTGTCGTCCCATCATATCGCATCAGCTTCACAAATGCCAGTGCAAATATCTTCTCAGACTTGTCCTTAGCTGCAAGAGAAATCAACATCACCTTGCACCACCACCATGACAACACAACCTCATAAAATGCTGCCTTTATAGTGACACAGTGACCCACAGAGGCTGCAAAACGCCTAAGCAAATGGACCCTGTCCACCAGGAGGGCTTAGCTCTCCCCAAATGTATCCCATCGAAATCCCAGCAAGATTTCTTCACGGAGTTTGAGAAGCTGATTATAAAGCTTGCGGTCAAGAACAGTATGATTTTACAGAAGGAGATACGTGGAGTGGAGGTCCGACAAGATAAAACAGAAATAGTAGATGCGGAAGCTGGAAGCTGATTATGTACGGATTGCTCCTGGGATTTGGTTTTTGATCAGAAGGATTAAAGTCATGATTTTGTGCGTCATCCCAGTTAATTGTCCTAACAACCTGTTTAGTGCCTCTATTCTACCGTCTGGACTCTTAGAAATTTGGAAGCAGCCATGTAAGGCTCAGCAATTGGTCTCTATTCATCTGGATCAGAAGAAGAAGGACAGTCAAGACTAGGAGGAGGACACAGATGCCTGGCTAATTGCCATGTCACCGGACTGGATGGTGGCCAGCTACCATTCTGTAGAATGAGCTCTGATCAAAAGGGGAAAGATGTTGAACAAAATTTCCAATTCTCACAGTCACAGGCTCCAAACTTCCTAGAGCCACGAAAGTTGGATGAACTCCTGACATGAATGCCCTAGTATCTGCAAACCACACACTAAAAATAACCTCTTTTTAAAGTCTTCTTAAAGACAAACAATAGTTTAGCTAAACTAGTTAAGCACATCTGCCATGAACATTGTCCTCTTTTAAGAACTACCTATCCATATAGGAATCAAATTGACAACAGTGGCTGAAAACATCAGACAGGAACTTTAAAGGACAAATATATGTGAACGGGGGAGGGACAACGTAGAAAAGGCGGGGAAGAATCTTAGCACAACTTAAAGACAGTAGTCGACATCAGTAAATGGTACGGTTGACCTAGTGTCTGTTTTGCTGCATCTATTCTCAACAATAATAATAGAACAAGTTATATATGGCATATAAACAAACAAGGAATGATGCACATTAACACAGATGAATTCCAAACAAGTAGTACATAAATAATAATTATTAAAATACATTTAGGAGCTCTGGAAGCATAGTGGTTACGAGTCAGGCTGCTAACCTCAAGGTCAGCAGTTTGAAACTACCAACCGTTCCGTGGGAGAAAGATGAGGCTTTCTACTCCCGTAAAGATTTACAGCCTCGGAAACCCTATACAGGGTCGCTGTGAGTCAGAACTGACTCCATAGCACATCACCACCACCACCACAATTCATTTGTAAAATCCATAAAGAAGAAGGCTGTATAGAGAAACCTGCAATATTAGAGACCAAGCAGCACGGTGAGGACACACAAGTGGAGGCCAGGTGGGGTGTTAGGCTAGATGAGACCCGCAGGGAGGAATAGGCCTGGAGAGCAAGCTGCATGTGTGGCAAAGGGCTGTGTTATCATATCAGCAGGGAAGGCCAGGCCAGGCCACTAGGAAAGCTGCTTCCTACCTCACACCAAACACTAATGTAAATTACACATGGACTGAAGACCAGAAAGTGAAATTTTGTTTCCTTGGTTGTTCAGGACTGCTTAAATACCAGCTCCTCAGACAACACCACCACATATAAAATAGGAGAGTCAGCCAGCAACACTCCTTACCCTGGCCTGAGTTCTTTGTCTTCACAGCCTTTACCAGACATTTAGTAATGCTTTAGAGCATGAAATCTGAAGGCTTTTTGCCTGCAAACAATTCCAACCAGGCAGGGCTGAATTCCATCCTGTGCTCTGATGCCAATTTTTCTTGAGTACCTCATATACCTCTGAGGGCCAAACCGCCACTATTACAAGCAGAGTATATTTAAAAGTAGGTTTGAGATGACTCCTACAGCTGGCCCTAACAGAAACTTTTCTGGGGTGATCCCTTAGAGGGCAGTGGCTAGATTGTAATGTGATATCCTAAGAATCTCAGAGATAGTCTGTAAATGGCCTAATCTGCAATAGTTCCCTCCCTGCTCCCAGCATGGTGCTGTGACATTTGTCTGCCATCGGCTGTGGTTGTGAGAGGGCATTTTTTGTTCTTTGTATCCATAAAGGGTCACCAGGTAGAGAAAGAATTTTGGAGCTCCATCATGACATCCTATCAATGGTTTCCTTCATCTAGGTGATCGATGTCTTCAGAGTCCTGGTGTGGCACTGTGGGTTGATGCGCTGGATTGTGAAGTCAGTTTGAACTGCAAGGTTGGCAGTTCAAGCTCAACAGCCACTCCTTGGAAACCCTATACAGAATGGTTATGGATTGGAACTGCTTTGAGGGCACTTAACAACAACAACATTCAGTAGAACAAAGCAAGTGTACTGCAATTACACCTCAAAGGAGCAAATGGCTTTTCACTGCATGCTCTGTGGTGCTGTGGGATAAGCACTGGACTGCTAACCAAGGTTGATGGTTCAAATTCACTAGCTACTCTTTGGAAACTCTCAACAGGGTCATCCTGAGTCAGAATTACCTCAACAGCACTTAACAACAACAACAGCCATTACCAGGTAGTCCCACCAGTTAGCCCGAGCTACTGTTACAACGAACTCAGAAAACCTGAGAAGAGGGTTCTGGACAGCAAGCAGGGTGAGTCATTCCCTGGACCCCCCCAACTTACCCACCCATGTGTCCCAAACAACACCCATCAGAGCCCAGAGTAACTGGGCTTTTGGCAAACAGAACACGGAAGTCAAAATTTGCTTGAGTCCATAGAAAACAGGCACACCTAGTTTTGCTGTGCTCACATACTGTGTGGGGGAGATTTTTTTTATTTTTGTTTTCTTTTGAAACAAATGTAAAGGTTTGTGGCACCCCTGCACTCGCTGCCAGTTTGCCAATTCTCACAGTATTTCAAACATTCTCACAATGCGACTGCATGCTTCATAAACTACAGTCAAGTGTCAACATAACTTATATGCTCTAGGGACCAAGACATTCACGCTATTGTGACATTTGTTTTATTGTGGTGGGCTGGCACTGCACCCGCAGTTGCTCCGAGGTCTGCCTGCACATGCCTTGGGGATTGCTGGCCAGTTGCTGGCGGGGCCTGAGACAGTGGCCACATCTCCTGGCGCTGCGGTAAGGGAGAGACCACGAGTGGCGCTTCCAAGCTGAAGACTCGGAGGCTGCGCATCCAAAGTCAGGGCTCTGGATCTAGGCAAAGGCTCCCTCAGTGGGTGCTGGGGAAAGATTTTATTTTGTCTTTCGTAGCTCAGCTTTCTTCAGTTCCCTGAAGACCCTCCCATCGCATCTACAACCCCCTTCCACCGTTTGTGCTTTCCTTTTTCTTTGTGCAACTCAGTAATGATTACATTAGAACATCTACACTGATGGGTGTTGTGGTTGCTAGCTAGGTACTTTCAAGTTGGTTCTTATTCATAATGACCCTGTATAGGGTTTCCAAGGAGCGGCATGTGAATCTGAACCACTGACCTTGTGGTTCAAACCAACCTTATGTTCTAGTGCTTATCCTACAACGCCACACTGGGAATCCATAGGGTTTCATGAACTGAACAGAGAAACCCAGTAACCAAAAAGGATGACACCCACAGCTAAAGGCAAAAAGATGCCAATACATATTTTGGGTGGATGCAAATCAATCCACAACAGAGTCACATGAGCACCAATCCTTCCAATTCCCAAAGGGACTCAATCCCAGGAAGCTCTTCCACTTGTTCCTCTTGAGGCAAGAGTTCCTCAGACATGTGTGCGGACAAGGTCATCTGGAGAGGCCCCATGGTCACCATCATCCTGGTTACAAACAGCCCAGGACTTCATTAGCATCACACACTCCAGGCATAACTTATTCCAACCACTACCTACCACCACGGCCGCCACCACCACACACAAAATTTAAGCTGGGAGACGCCACTAATTATTGAAACACATCTTGGTAGGTTGGGTGATAGCATCTATCTATAATGAGTGCTTAAAACTGGCAAGCAAACACAAGGACTTGAAAACTTAAAATGCAGAAGGCAGCCCTCTGCCCTGGTGTGATGGACTGAGAGAGGATAGGCTGGTTAAGAATGGAAGGATTTTTGAGCAAACCTCAGCAGACCCCAGAGCTCCATCTTCCTCCAGAGTTCATGTTTCATCTGGCCTCCTCAGGGCTGTGGGTACAGGAGTCTTGGATCTTTACTGACCTTCCCAAGGGTCCTACCCACCACTGGATTCTTCAGAAAGCACGGCCCCCATTTCTGATTCACAACCAACCTCAAAAACCTACCCTCACCTTCACCATGAGCCAACATCAGACTCAATGCCAGCTCTCACACCTTCCTGCCAGTGCACCTCCATACAGCCAGGATACCGATTGGGCACCCCATTGGAGATCGCCTTCACCTCCCACCTGAGGCATTCCAAGTTCGGCAGATTAACTTCCAGATTAACTCTGTTTCTAGAAGGCCATTAACTGAAACCATGGTCCCTCCCTCTTAGCCTCTCTGAGGACCAATCTCCCAGACTGGTCCCACAAGACGAAACAGAGATTATCCTTTGGCTCTTCCTCTCTCTCCTGTCCAAGAACCGCTGTTGAATCTGGTAGGAGTCATTGGTCTACTGAATCTGCTGAGTGAGTGGCAGGCATCTCAACTGGTCTTTGAGACTACCCTAAGAGTGAGGTCCTCTTGAGGCGCATGCCTAAGTGTCATGTGAGCACACAGAGCGAGGGATGTATAAGACAAACTGTGGAGGTCACCCAGACTACCCATTCCCTTCAATAAGTCCACATATGAGCCCACTCCGCTCCTTGGAAACCCTATGCCAGGCTGCTATGAGTCAAGACTGACTCAACAGCACTTAACACAACAACAACCCAACAGAGACAAGCCATGAAGGGTGGAAGAGCTATCTCTTTCTTGTGAGAGCTCGTTCATTCAGCGACCAGCACAAGGCTACATCCACAAGAGACAATTCATCAGATGGAGTGAGACGACCATCAGTAATCAAGAATCAGGACTTTTGGAAGGTGAGGGATTCGAATCCAATTCTTTCTTTCAAAAGTCTGGGCATCACAGTTCATTTTATGACCAACATCTATCCCGAGAGAGGCTGTATCTAAGTTCTAGGCAGGGGCCACCAGAAGATACAAAACAGTTTGAGTTTTTAATTCTAATAGTAACAGCATTAAGAGCCAGTTTCCAAAGTCTGTGTGTTGTATCTCAGTGAGTTTTCCAGGATGGACTCATGGTACAAATCAAAATGAGTGTGGTAAAAGCAAAAGCAAGAAAATGAGAGGAGGAAGCGAGAGGAAAGCGAAACCCAGCTCAATGACAGGGAGACGGCCGACTTTTCTCAGGACAAAGGTGATGTGGAAAAATGACGGGAACTGTCAAGACTTGGTAGCATTCACCAAGTTCTAGAGCAAATTCAGAATAAATGCAGTGCATTCGGCTTTCGCCTAGTTTTTCCTTGAAGAACGCACAAGAAAGTAAAGGATTCAAATACTTACAGTCCTGCGAGGACCTGTGTCGGAAGGTAAACCGAAGGTGGCTGCGGTTGACATCTTCGATGGGAATGGCCACCTGTTGGAGTTGAAAGACAAAAGTTCTAGCACGTTGACCAGTATCTGTCATCATGGGTAGTTTCACTCAAACAGCGACAAAAGGCACAGTCATAAAAATGCAGACCCTGCCTTGGGGAGCAAGCAAGTCCTAGACTAAAACCACAAGGTCGACAGTTTAAACAACAACAATCCCCTCTAAGAGTTTTCTAAAGGCAAGATCCGTATTGAAAGTTTACACAAGATACTATTATAAAGGATGACTAGCTGACACTTGGAAGTGCCTAAATGTTTTCACGCTGATCCTCAAGGTTCAGGTTTTATGTTCACAAGTCGCCATTTGTGTTCCCAGTCCCCACACTGAGTTGTCTGCATCCCCTCTGCAGACACACTGGTCTGCCTACAGCTGCACCAAGTACACTTGCTTATGGCATTCCTGTCCACAGTGAACATCTGTATTCCAGAGCCACCCCCAGCCTGGCTTTCAAATACTCAAACCATCAATGTGGGGCTGCTGCTGGTCACAGTGGGGTTACTGGGTTCACACGGAGATGCTACCTTAGGATACACACAGTGTCGAGCCCACACGAACAGGCTGCGTGCCCCAGTAATGACCTCCATATATTCTCATCTCTATTTTTGCCATGAAGACAGCAAGTCACGTACAAAACAGACCGGAGAAGACAGACAATAGCTATCTTAAACAGACTCTGTCATTTGTCTCCATGAAAGTCCTATTTGTACGACCCAAGGAGATGAGAGTAAATATATTCCAAGAAACACAGGTTCCTTAGCAACCTTAAGAGACTTTTGTCTAAGGAGCTGGCTCTGCCCCCATTGGCTGGCCTTCAGGCAGTAGCCCAGGGCTGCAGGGGTGGAGGGGGCTTTCCCTTGGGATGCAAAGAAATATTTCACAATCACCTCTGTGTGATCAAATACCCATGGGAATAATACCTTCACGGTCTCAAACCAGCGCGGCTGCTTCACTTGGTAGTAAATCACGGATTTGTACTCTGAAATCGCTTCATCGCCAGCACCCGGGAAAAGCACGTGCTTTAAAAGAGGGCACAAGAACTTCACCTAAGACCTGGTGAAGCTGGACACGGCATACCTTGCTCCACCCCCACACCCCGAAGTGAAGGAAGAATATTCATGCAGTATCCACGACTCCATCCCACATGGAAGACGATCCCAGCCAGGAGAGGACAGATCTATCCCACAGCTGTACACCCTCAAGTCTGCCCTCCATCCCACGTTACCCTCACTGAATCACATCAACAGTACAGCGGGCAGGGGAGCTGCCTGAAGCATTCAGTAGGTGGAGTACGAGGGGCTATGAGCCAAAGGGAAGGCAGTGGCCTTCCCGCACCCCATTCCCCAGGCGTAAAGACTGTCCACCAACTCCAGTATGGAGATCAACCAGCAGGAGCAAGCCAGACTGTGTGTCCAGAGTCACAGATCGCCTGTGGAATGCCATCAGTAGGAACCATAAACAGTCTCCTTGCAGCACACACGGGCCCAGGAGACCTCAGTCCTGGTCCAAGAAGGTGTCTGACAGGGACTTGGGTTTGGCCCCAGGCTACCATAAACACGCATGAAATCCTTATGGGAGATTCCTCTCTGTAACCCATGAACTCCTGTGAACAATTCCACAGGTCAATTCCTCCAGGGTGGACCCTACAGTCTGCCAGGACCATAAATGAGTGAGTAGGTGTTGGTCATCCACTACCACCCGGCAGAGTACAAGTTCAGAGCAAGGGCCCAGGGGTCAGTTGTCCACCCCCATGTTCCAGTGCCACCTCTCATAGCCCTACAACCCAAACTACTGGATGCATTTCTCCAGGCCTCAGATGCCTCCTTTCTTAGTGGGATCATAAGGCTGGCTATGCTTCCCTTGCTTGTGAGGGACAAATAAAGCAATGCATGCTGGGTATCTGACACAGAGCCTAGCACCGAGTTAGACCTGTGGGATGTGTATTATTACCGACATCACTGTTGTCATTATTGTTATTAACAAGACCCCAGAAATGCCTGAGATGAACACAAGAAGCCAACACAGATTGTCAGACTCTTAAGCTTCGACATCCAGGAAAGGGATGGTCAGAGAAGACAGTCAAGGTTACAGGGACGTCCTGAGTTCGTGGACGAGGTGCCAGTGGAGAAAGGAAAGAAACAGCAACTGTTCACCCACCCCCTTCAGTGTCGCTTCATGTGCACCAAGCAGTCAAGTTAAACACTTGGAAAATAAAACAAAACCTAATGAAAGTACAGTAACAAATACCTCCAAACGCTTCCCATCTTCATCATAGACAGATACCGTAACCTCCACATTCTTGGCTGTCGTTTTACTTCCTTTATCAAAATCTCCTTGAACTAAAGTTACATAGATATCATTCCGAACATCACCTGGAAAGGAGGGGAGAGAAATGAATCTTTTAAAGCCAATTCATCGTGCACAGTGTAACCGAGAATTTGACAAAACAGTCTAAGTGGCGTGTAGAATATTATCAATCCAGTATTTGAGGGTTAGAAAGTATCTTCGACATTAGCATAACACAAGCAGTCTTCATCATCTTCAGAAGGCTTGCTGATGAGAAGAAAATGTCCAGGCTCCTAATGACCTGCATGGTGGCTGTCTCCACACAGGGTGGCCCATGCATCTGTGAGAAGATGATGGACAGGGCAGTTGGCACACCGGTGCCAGATCCGCCAAGATATAAAGCCCATTGTGACCAACATGGCACTCTCATGTTAGAGGCTGGCTATGGTCATCTGAGCCCTGGGGACCCAAGGAACATCCCAACAACTGGCATACCCAAGACAATAACCAACCAAGCTGGCCTCCCCCACGTGGCCTTCTTCTACAGAGCATGACTCCAAGAGTTGAACTAGAAATGAGAAGAAGCCAATAGCCCCAAGTTGATGTCTATGATCAGGGAGTAAGGATGGGTCCAGAAAAACCATTCCCTACAATCTTCTCACCCCGTGAGCAGACAGATGTCAGAATTCCAAACAGGGGCCAGAGCCAGTGGAAGAACAAACCAGACTGTGTATATGATGGGAGATGGGTCTTTAATTGTGTAAAAACAACAGTAAACGAGCTCAAGACTCCTCTCCCCAGTGAGATCATACGACGCCCTCATTAATGGTCCAGCTGGGAAAACCCAGAAAGCTTCGTTAGCAGCAGTATGGAGAGGAGGTGTCACTACCTAGCATTACTCCTGTCCTTCATGCTGGGTCCACTGCCCACCTCGACCAACCAGAGCCCCCACTGGATTCTGTGCCCACAAAAACACCAAATGGTCCACTCTGGCCAACAGACCAGGATCCCTAAGAATAAAATTCCCTTTGCCTTCTTGCTTTTTCTTTTGCCTTTTTTAAAGGCTATGTTCTGGCTTTTAATGTATCTAACTATTAAGTTAAGTGTTCATTTAAAAGTCATTATTACAATACTCCCAGTGGGTTGCTAGTCCTGCCACAGTGGCTGCTGGGAAAGAGCCCAGAGTTATTGCTGTGACAATCTGGAGAGACATCAGGGATGAAGGAACATAGGAGGGGCAAGGCTGCAGGTCCAAGACCTGCCACCAACAAGCTTCGTGACCCTGGACAAGTCACTTAACCTCCCAGCCACCCACCACTAAATGGTCCCATCAATAAGGTAGTGGTGGAAGGCATGAACCCTCAGCTGGAAAATTCTATCGCTGCACAAAAGCCATGCTCCTCAGTATCCAGGAAACAAACCTGTGCTAGGGACATGAATTGAGTCCTTCCTACAGCTTTGCTCTCCAGGTGACCTGGAAAAGGATCAATGTCCTACCCCACGGTAGAACAGGTATTCCCCCATAGATGGTCAGTAAACCCACAGACGGGCCCTCACCTGGGCTCCAGGTTCTCTTCTCAGATAGAGGTGTGGATGGCTGTGATAAGAAGTCCTTTCTTTGCCTCATCCAAGCTTTCAACCACTTTCCCATTTCAAAGAAAAGCTCTGTGTCCCTCGCACACCAACCTCAGCCTCCAGCACCCTGAGATCCTAAGAACTAGATGGTGCCCGGCATCCACTACCAACTGCTCTAAAAGGGATTCCAATAGAAGGTTCAGGAGACTATGTGAGGAAAATGAGGAACAAAGCACAAAGTCACAAAATGACCAGACTTGCTAGCCCAATAGAGACTAGTGGAGCCCCCAAGACACCGGGCCTTTGTCATCATTCAGGCTGGAAGCTGAACTCAACCTCGTGGCTCAACTTTTCAGCCAAATGACAGTTAGATAAGTCTACAAGGTGAACAGAGATGCTAGACAAGAGACACACTCCTTATAACAATCAACCATACAAAACCAAAAGGGCAGCATGTGCCAAGGGTCAAAGCTCGGAAGGTAGGGAGGGACAGGAAGGAAAGAAGAATGGAAATGGGAAACACAGGAAGCTATTCCACTGTGCAGACTGCAATGAATGTTACACAACAAAATTGTTGAATGGAAAACTAATTTGCTCTGTAAACCTTCCCTGACATCAAATTCAAAAGGTTTTTCTGTTTTAAAGAAAGCAGGCACTGTGTCCACCCTGGGGCACAGTCCACCAGTCAGCAGGACTCAGGGATCTCAGTATCCATGAGAAGGGAGGGAAGATGGAGTGACATGGTGGGACCGTCCATTGTCTGAGGAAGGTATGTAACTCACTGAGAAAACAACAAGACAGAACACTGCACGGATCTGTCACAACTAGAGGCTGCAATCTGACTCGAAATCAACCCACGGGCAGGCCACGATGTGCACAATCCCCACTGCCAGCTCAGAGATGATTTGTCACCAAAGAACGTGGAGGATCATAAAGCTAGAACACCACATGTAACTCAAAAACTTACAGTCAGCTCAACGGCGTTTTCAGAGGTACGGCCAAAACGTTTTAATTATACCAGTTGTTAAAGAAGTGCTATTAGTGTGAACCAGGAGTGGCCTGGGCTCCCCACTGAACATGACCACATCCTAAGGACACCCAAAATAAACCAATGACTTCATCCTATTCTATAAATCTTCATTTCATCCTATTCTGTAAACCATCTTCCACTGTTCAGTCCAAATGAATTTGCTGCATACAGACTTCACACATGCCAGCAATCTATGTTCCATAGTTTGATCGTGTTAAAGGCCACAGATAAACAGTAGTTTGGGATGTTTTATGAAACCTGTGGGTCACTCTTACTGAGCCGAACCAATGTTAGATGTCTTACCTACCAATTTAACAGCAAAATCAATGCCTACCAGCCCTGGAAGAAAAAGTTCCCTAGGTTGTAGTAAAGTAGGCAAAAGAGTAACTATTGCAGGACACACATACCCACTCCCTGCTTGTTGGTAAGTGTTGTCAAGTCAGTCCCAAATCATAGCAACCTTATATTGCGCTTCCAAGGAGCGACTGGTAGGTCTGAACCACCAGCTTTGTAGTTGGCAGTCCAGTGCTCATCCTAAAGCACGAACCAGAACTCTCACTCCCCACTCGTCTGGATTGCATCTCAATGCAAAGAAGACAAAACCCCTCACTACTAGACCAATCAACATTCTTACCAACGGAGAAAAGATTGACGTGGTCAAGGACTTCATTCTTCTTGGATCTAACTATCAACACTCACGGAAGCAGCAGTCAAGAAATCAAATGATGTATTGAATTAGGCAGCAAATCTGCTGCACAAAACCGTTTTAAAGTATTGAAGAGCAAAGATGTCAGCTTGAGGACTAAGGTG
>NW_006408623.1:4450764-4465473 GCF_000296735.1 Chrysochloris asiatica | reverse complement strand
GCAAAACCCAAATATGGGGCGGCAGCAGGGTCTGCATCAGATAGGTGGTGGTGGTGTAGCCTGCATCAGGTTTTGGAAGGCTGTGATTCTTTCTCCAGCAAAACTGCGGGTAGTTTTGATCTGCTGACCTTGAGGTCAACAGCCCGACTCATAACCACTACACTTCCAGATGGATAGGACGTCTGTTTCAAGTTCTCAGGGCTGGACTCGTCCCTGTTACTGTACTGCCAGCAATCACTCTGCAGTAGCCTTCAAAGCCACCACATGCAAGCCTCCCTCTGACCACAGCTCTTATTCTCCAAGCATGATGCCTAACCAGACGGTACCCACCCCACATCCAACCCTCACCTCCTCACCAACTCCACCCATGCTGGCCCCACCAGGCCACCGCTCGGAAGTGTTGAAGAAGGCAAGACTTACCAGGCATGATGATCTCCGGGAACCCCGTCTTCCGGGCCACAGCGGTGGTCCTATCCACCAGGTGCGGAAACTCTTTCCGAATCTGATGAACATCTCCAGGAAGCAACTTCAAAGTTACCCATAATCCTAGAAAAGGAAGGGGGCATGAGTCGTGTGTGGTCTCACTGTTTCACAAGTTTTGCTTGGTGAATGGGCAACGTCTGCCAGGAGCTGACGCACAGTTGTGAGAAATCAGAAGGTAGCATTTTTCTGGGAGTGGTTGGAGAATGCTGTCATTTTTGTTCTCCCAAGGAGGAGGCCAGCAGGGGCAGACCCAGGAGGCAGCTCCACAGCTGCACTAACCCAGAAACGTCTCATTGCACTCTCCGGGGGTTAGAAGCAAAGTGCGGGGCTGGCCCCCCACAGCCTGGGACAGCCTCAGCCTGCAGGGCTGGGCCTCTGTTTGAGGTCACTAGAGAAGGGGATGCTCAGACCAACACTTGGTTCTCTGAATCCAACAGGGAGGATGAGACTTGCAAGCACCCGACACTGAGGTGCAGAGGGCTCCTAAGGGAGCACTCCACTAGTGGCTGTGAGCTGGCCCGTGTTCGTGTTTCCCTCCCTGCAAGGTCACAGAGACAGAAGGATCATGCTGCAGGTCCTCTGACAGTCAGAGGCAGGGGACAAAGCAGTTGCTCAGCTACAAGGGCAGACTCTCTCCCAAGAGGGAATGGAGGACGGTCACCATCAGCTGCAAAATTGGGACCTGTTCCCCCTCACTCAGTTCTATTCAGATCCATGGGTCCGTCAGTAAATAGCAAGGCACCTGTCTCCCTGTATCAGTCCTGACACACACTCCTGATGGGAGGGTGAGCGTATGTAGTTGTGTGCACATGTGTTGCACATGTGTGCACGGCATGTGTGCATTAGGGATACTGGTATGCATGTTGTGTGCCTATGTATTATGGGTGTGTGTTATGCATGTGTGCATGGCTGTGTGTTGCGTTTACAATGTGTTGTGCATGCTTAAGTGTGGACTGTCCATGGTGTGTGCATGCTGTTTGTGTGTGAGTGTACATGTGTTGTACATGCATGCACGACGTGTGTTTCATGTGTACCTGTGTGTAATGTATGTCTAGGTTTGTAGTGTGTGGTTTATATGCACATGTTGTGTGTGTGCACATGGCTGTGTGACATGTGTACCGTGTGTTGTGTGCATGCTTATGTGTGGGCTTGCATGGCGTGTGCATGCTGTTTGTAGGTGCATGTGCGTGTTATACATGCATGCATGGCATGTGTGTCATGTGTACCTGTATGTAGTGCATGTCTAGGTATGTGCTGTGTTTGGTTTATGTGCACATGTGTTGTGCCTATGTGTGTGGTATGTGCCATGTTACTGTAAGCATGTAGTAGGTGTGCTGTGTGTTCCAGTGGTGTGAGCACGTGTGTGTGTGTTGTGGACACCTGTGGATGGTTGTGTGTTTACACGTGTGCACATGTGTGTGTGGGGGGTAGTTGTCTCCCGTCTAGCTGTGAACATGCAGCGAGCAGGTCAGCTGGCCTCACTGGTAAGCACAGCACTGTAGACTCACGAGAAGAGCAAGAAGGAAACTCTGGGCTCGTGCACCATCCAGCAAGTTGCACGTGAAATGGGTGTGGGCGGAATGGGATGTGATACTCGGGAGGAATGCCACAGGAGACGAGTCCCACAGAGAGTGGCTCTGCTGGAGCGAACCCAACCACCCTCTGGCCCTTTAGCTGCCTAGTCTGTGAACAGCTAGCCTCCAATCAACCATTAACACAAAGTGGCTCAGGGATAAAAACATCACAGAGGACATTTCGCTCTTTGGCAGCTGGTGACAGCCCTTTCTTCATCCTACCTAGTGAGCCCCTGACTTCTTTAAGGATCTAGTAAGCACCTGCTTTGTGTCGGCATGTGCTAGGCACTGCAAACCAGGGTTGATACCCCAAGACAAAAGTGACACCCAGTCTCAGAGAGAAATACTTCAAGAGGAAGTTCTCGCAGATGGGTTAAGAGCTCATTCCCAAGTCTGCAGCCTCAGAGACTCCAATGAAGGGACATGGGACTGAGAAATGAAAGAGTCACACTGAGAGCAGGACCAGTGGCTGAGGCTCAAAGGCACAGGAGAGGGTGGGAGACGAGGCTGGGCAGCAGCAGGGCCCGGCAGGGGGACAGAGTGCCAATACCCAGACAAGTGTAGTCTTCAAGGTAGGATGTGGTTTCTGTCTTTGGGTGTTTTCCTTTTGGCTTTTTTCCTTTCTTTTTAAGATATGGAGTCCCAGCTCAGGGGAAGGAGAGTTTGAAGAATGAAAGAAACACAGCCCAAGGAAGGAGGTGCCGAGGGAGTTGTCGGGAGGGGGCATCAAGGAGGGTGTGCACTGCTATTGCTCAGTTTGTGAACTGCACAGGGCTCCCAGCCTAGGGGAGGCGACTGGGAGATACCTTCCAGCACTCTCCACTCACCACGCCGTGTGTCCAACCGCTAATGGCGTTCCTCTGGGCCCTACGGTCTAATTCACACAGAAGTACCACATGCTGATGCCAGCTTGGGACCTTGAGGGCCCTTGGACTTCCCCTCAGCCCCTGGCTCTGTCCTCAAGTGTCACAGGCCAGGCCACAGAGACCCTCAAAAGTGCAAGGTGAGCCAGCCACAGGGCCCCCAGGCAGCTGTTCCCCACTAGGAACATAAAGATCACCTCACGAGGTATGATTCCCAAAACCTCCCCAAGGAACGAGCATCTACGGGAAGAAAACAAGGAGACTCCTTTCAAAGGCTCCCAGGCCATAGTGAGGTGATTCTTTTACAGGGGATGATGGCCAAAAAAAAAAAAAAAAGCAAGGAGGAAACACCTAGCAGTGGTATTCTAAACCCTTATAGTTTTCTACTCACAAAAGCCAGCTTGCTCAAATAACTTAGTTCATGAACCAATATCAGAGGGACACAATTCAATCAGCAGTAGCATAATTTAAATGTAGAGATGAAATTTTCCTGGTTTCAGAGCGTAGTACACTCTTTCTTACAGGAGAAAATGAGGCCGCTTTCCCCAAAGACAAAACGTGTTTTGGTTTGATTTTGTGTGGAAATAGAATAACTAAGAAGAGAAAGAATTGGAAACACACAAGATGTCTCCAAGCAATAGGAGCAGATAGCGAGGGTGTCTGAAGATCACTGGTATACAGAAAACACCCAGCACCGCAGGGCCCATAGCCACTTGAGCTAAACCCAACTGGGACACGTAAACTGTGCTGACAAAAACAGGCCAGAGTCAGGCTCGATGCTGATCTCAGGACGGGTATGGCACAAAGATAAACAGAGGCCTGTGGGAAACTCACTGGTTCTCTGTGGAGAAGCACGTTTCATCTCTGTGACTCCCACTGCCCCCAAGCCCCAGGTTTCCACTTGATGTACAAGCAAACATCCTACTAATTCTGGGCTCAGACTGACAGGAAACCCAGGCAGCTGAGGGTAGAGCCCTGCCAACTCAGCTGCTAATTCTGCGTTTACTGTCCACACTCCATACATCAGCCTGAACATGCAGACTTCTGCCCAGGAGTGGACCATAAAAGACAGGAAGACACCTGAGGAGCCTTTACTCCATGCTCACTGAAGCCTCAGCCCTCACTTTCCCCAAGAATGGGCATCACTGGCGTTCTCCTTTGTACCTCTTGAGTCACAGATTTGGGGGCCACAGCCCAGGACACTGGCTGGGCAGTTCCATGTCCCTTTCTCAGCAATTTCCTGCTAGCTTGACCCCAATCTTCACTTTTTCCATGTGACCTTCTGGATTAAAATTTATCAAAACTCTGATGGCTATGTGAGAGAAACCGTAGACTCAGCAGGAGACCCCAACCTTAGTCCTCCCCTCAAAACTGCTTGAATTGGACTATGTCCTGGGTACAGATGGGGAGGCCAAGGATTTATGGGAAGATGAGTCCTGAGTCCGATTTGAAATTGCTGTCAGGAGAGACCATGTGTCACTAACGTCTGGAGTTGGGGATTTTATTTGCTGTTGTTTGACTAAGAGGGCGTCAGAGGAGGGAAGACTGTCAATTGAATTCACACCCAAAGAAAGCTAAACTTCCAGCAAAGTCGTAGAGATAGCCCATTATTCCAGAATATTCTTCAGACTTGCGTCATATTCTCTTTCAGAACAATGAGAAAAGAACCAAAAAACACACCCTTTTAGAAACCTGGAGGCATAGAGACAAAGTGCGATCAGTGTCAACGAATGGAGCCTGTAGACAGTGTTCAGCGGGAGACAGTTTTGTTCTATTTGCACCAAAAAAATTTTTTTTAAAGAAACAAAAATAATCCTACCCACATGGAGTGAAAGTAGACCATGGAATCCACCCAGGCTCTGGTGAGTCTGTGGCATGTCTGCCTCCAACCAAGGGCACAGATGTGGATTTTCCATTGGTGCTAAGGGCAGCGTTGGGTACGTGGCATTCTGAAAGTAACAGCCCCTCTGATTGGAGGCAGACCTCTGCAAACAGTTGCTTTCTCGAAGCCCTCCTGGCCAGCCAGCCCCAAGTGCCAACTGTCACCAGCCCCGAGGTGACTGATTCATTGCCTCTGCCAACAGAAGGTCAGCTGCTTGGAAACGTGTCAGTACAGGATTAAAAACAATGAAGGCAGGGCCAGGTGATGGGGGAGGAGAATTGACGTGGAAAACGGAATGGAAACGGAACACAGTATGCACAAGTGAGGCATTTGTTGTGGGGACAGAGCAGGGGACCCCCAGAAGACACCAAGATGGTGAGGAAGGCAATCACGGACGAGAACAACAGAGCCAGGACACATGTACTTAGATGGGCTCTCTTCAACGTCTCCAGGTTCCTCTAGTCAGTGAGGTGGACTAACACCCTATGGACAGTCATTACCATGAGTGAAGTCACTGCAAGAGTCTTTTGTTTTTTTTTAAATGATTATGGTGAGAGAAAATGGCTGCAAAAGATTGGGCAAGCTGAAGGAATGAGTTGTTGCCAGTCTTAGCGACTCTGAGCTCTTTCCAAGCATTTCATTCCATCCGGCTGCATCTTCCCTTTCTCCCAGGAGGCTGGCTCTCAGCCATGCTCACAAAGGAGATCAGCAGGAAAACGCAAGTGTGTCGGTCATCAAGAATACCCATTATGCACCATTTTCCAACAGCATCGTCGTCGTCAAACTCAAACACACAAAATGCAAACCAGACAGTAGCAACCACATAAATGTAAATGAACATTTATGGAAACAAAAACATCGGATACGTACCCTGACCCTTGTGGTTGACTTCTTTAGCGGCGATCACTTTGTTTATAACAGTCTGAAGGAAGTCATTCTCCCCTGCCACCCTGGGTGAAAAACGGGATGACATGTTCAGCGGCTTGTGTCGGATGGCGTCGTCCAACGCGAGCCTGGAGGGCACGGGACGACCAAGACCACAGGAGACAAGGGGGCACAGAGACCCAGAGGCCACATAACAGGGGAACACAAGAGATCATGGTCACCGAGGGCAAGACAGACGCATCGTGAGTCAACGCACAACAAAGGAGAGGACAGGTACCAAGAGAAACAAGGAAGAGCATTGATCAGGAAAATACTAAATCACGTGAGAGAAGTACAGTACACGGGGTTGACCCGCTCCCAGGGAAATCAACATGCATTGGGCTCCACTCCGTTTCTACTTGTTATTGGGTGCTGTCAGGGTGCTTCCAATTCAGAGCAACCTCATGTAACAGCGAAGAAGTGCCCATAGGGGGTCTTAGGCTGTCATCTTTATGGGAGCAGATTCCCACATCCTTTCTCCCACAGAGTTCCTGGGTGGGTTCGAACCACAACCTTTGAGTTAGAGGCCACCAGGGACCCTTACAATTCCCTGAGACAATGACAAAAAGGGACTTATCTGAGAATAAAGTCATTAAAGGGCATTCAACTCCAAGGCATGGCTTTGGGCTGTTTCCACAGTTTCAGTAGTTCTGAGGCATAACATGGATCAAGGGCCAGAAGGTTGCAAGGGGAGAGCAAATCAACACAAAAAAGTAGGGAGTGTGGGTTTCCCACCTAATTGCCCAGCAGTTTTCTGGAGACCAATGTACTCCCTCCATGAGACTGCATAGGCAATATAGTCTCCGAAGACTAACCGTGAGAAGAAGGGCAGCATCTTTGACTAGCACACCTATTAGGAATGTAAAGGGTCCTTGTTTTCAGACCACGTGAGTGAATGCCAATAGGCAACATGTGAAAACAGAAATACCACATAGCACAACACAACACAATTTGAAATGAGCAAGAAAATGCACGTCATGTGCATAATGTTTAAAATCATTTCTGAACACCAAGGACAGTATTACTTGCCACTTGAACCACTTAAGGGAACCAAACACCGTTTAATGTACTTCACCAAGTTGAAAAAAGAGAAAGGGGGAGATGTACACTGGCCTTGCCTCCCTAAAACCTATCCTCTGACGTAACAAATCCGTTTTAATGGAGTAAAGACCACGGTTTCATAACCATGGTATTTCCCAAAGAACTGTTGGCAGTGCTTATTTTGCTATTAAAATCATGTTGCTTTTTCATTTCTAACACTACAAATATTAATCTATATTAGTCTTCCTTCAATAAGGCAAGGAGCCACAAATTACAGTAAGAGTTGAATGCGAAATAACATGTTTTTAAAGGGAACCTTTTGCTACAAGACAGAAAAAGATGGCGGCCATGCATAGGAGATCCCAAACAGCTCACCGTGTGATGTCAAGAAGACTGAGTTTGAAACTATCAGCCCCCCGTATGTTTCAAACACCCACCAGACTTGTGTCTCTCTTGAGTTTTCCCAAAAAACACTAGCAGGCAACTGGCTATTTCAACTTCATAGTACATTTGGGCATCAAAAAACTCTGTGGTATAACATATAAAATCACATCCAAAGTAGCCTTACGTTTCATGAGCAAAGAAAGCAACTTAATATTAATATTCATAAAAGTAGAAATTTTGTCAAAGTGTATTTTTAATACCTCATTTTTTTCCCCCATGTTCAGACATGATTGCTTACTGAGGAAAATTCCAGATTCTGCAGAACTTTGCTCCCTTTGTAAGTATGTTTGTTGTTAGATAATGTTGAGACTGTTGCATGACAACCCTGTATGCAACATAACAATGAAACGTTGCCCTGTCCTGCGTGGCCCTCCCAGGAGTAGGAATGGTTGAGCCCACTGCTATAGCCACTGGGTCAATCCATCTCACTGAGGGGCTTCACCAATTTAACTGGGTGTTGTTCCAAAACAGTGATGTCCAACCCAACATTCAGGGACAACCGAAATGTTCAAGTTAACAACATGGCAACCACTAGATACATGTCGTTACTGAACTCTTGAAAGGTGCTACACAAAATTGGTAACTTTATTACATTTTAACTAACCTCCATTTAAAAAGCTACACATGACTCTTGGTTACAGTACGAGACAGAGAAACACATCTTGCATTTAAATCATGAAAGACCTCTGTCTCAGTTGTGCTGGGTGAGACAGAGCTCAAGCTCAACTTCAAGCTCGATAATGCAGGGTTTTCTCCTGTCACAAAGATTACGAAATCTTCTATTGGGCTAGAAAAATAGTGTCCATATGCTATATGAACAGCCCATCTACCGGCAAGGAAAACAACACAACCATGGTCTCCCAACCATTCTCAGCTAACTTATGGGGGTTTATCTCCTGGGTTGAGCTCTACATAAGTTTAAATGCCTGGATTTTATGAGGAGGACACTTGCAATGTCGATGTTGAGAGTATATACTTCCACAAAGAATGTGTGTTTGCTTCTCTTGGGGATTCCAAAGAGCAAACATGCGGCACTCAAGGCCGGAGCTGTTGAGTGAGGTGGCCCATCTTGCAGAGATTGGCGTACAAAAGGGAAGCCACTCACACCTTCTGCGCCCCCACTGACAGGGACCCACCAGCATAATCGGCCTCCCACCCACTCTCAGCTAAAACACTAGAAAGTCAGGCAAAAGTTCTACAAGAAAATGTATTTCAAGTCTTAATTTTCTTTAGTTAAAAACAAAAATGAAGAGAAAATATAGAAAACAGGGCACTCAGTCAGACAGCTCAGCCTACTCCCTGTGGCATTCAGTCGTCTCTGACTATTTCACACCCCCAGGAGGGAACTGTCTCTTATAATTAACCGGCACCCTCCTCATTGTGCCTTCTTTGTCTCCACTCTGTCCGAGGTATAGAAGTGCCCTTGAAGTGGCCAAAGACCATTCTCTCTGTGCTCCTGTGCTTGAATCTCCAGAGAAATCACACCAATTCTTTCAACCTTTTCCACAGATCCTACTTTCAAATCAGAAAATCGATTTAACGAACCCCCTGCAAAGTGCTTTCTAAAGACTTTAGGTCAGCAAGAGACAAAGGGTTTTAAAAGCACACAAAGTCTACGTTAAGCAAAAATGGAGATGAAAAACTCGGTGCCTCTCACTTTACAAAGGGACTCATGGTTATTTTGTTTGGTTTGCTATTTTTAAAGCAGCAACCTCCTGTGATGAATTGGAAAGTATTCTATTCAGAAAATGTGAATCGTCCCTAGAATAAATCAATTATATAAGGAAACATCCATGTTCAGAGGAGAACTGTTAAGTCTGTGTGTTGTACGGGTTAAGGCAGCTCATGATCATATGTAAACTCTACTACTCACAGGTCCCAAAACACATGCTGAGCCAAGGATTCTAAGGGATACAAAAACTTCCATGGATTATAGCACTGACTTGGTAGGCTTCTCATTATTACCAAGTAACCAATCAATGTGTATCATTATAATGAAGATAATTACTACAGCAGTAGGTTTTCCATGTTGTATCTGGTAAAGTACTTTGCCCCATACTTACGGTTGAAAGGGAATGAAATGTTGTTTGTCTTCATCATCTACTTTTCCATGTATTATATCTGTCACATCCATCACTGGGGACAAAAAGAAGAAGGACAAAGAGAACACAGATTGCATTGCGGAAATGCTACAGTCATGAAAACAAACAAAAACAAAGGAGCATGGGAACAAAATTAACTGGATGGTGGAATGCTCTGATACCCAACTGTCAATGATTTCCATCTTAGCAAGACAAACTACATTGTCTGAAAATGGTGACCCAATGGGTTCAGACCAAAAAGGAACTATAGAATAAGCACAGGACTGCTAACCACAAGGGTGGCAGTTCAAACCCACCAGACGCCCTTTGGAACCATATCCTGGCTTACTACCAGTTGGAACAGACTCACCGGTGCTTAACAATAATAACCACCTATTTTCTAATTGGCACTTGAGATCTGGCTGTGATGACATAAACATCCTTTGACAACAAACTCTTGAAATGGGGCTGCTCTCAAGCAGCAAACGAATTGCTACTTTGATTTCAATACTGTTAGTTACAATGAAAGAGGGACAGGTAACTGAGGCTACCATGTTGGATGGTGCCACTTTGGAGAGCCCTACCTGAGTTATGATTATGATGCTGTTGCTGGTGTTAGGCACCGTCAGTACCAAGTCACAGCAGGTCTACCGGCAAGGAAAACAACACAACCATGGTCTAAATGAAACACAGCCTGACCCTGCACCATCCTGACAATCATTCCTGGTTGAGACCACTGCTGTAGCCACTGAGTCAAAACCATCTCATGGAGAGAGAGTCTCCTCTTTTATAATTGGCCCTCTATTTAATAAAGATGCTTTGCCAAGGGGGAATTTCACCAGCTAGCGTAGTAGTTATGAATTGGGCTGCTAACCTCAAAGTCAGCAGTTCAAAACTACTAGCTGTTCTACGGGAGGAAGATGAGGCTTTCTGCTCCTGTAAAGATTTACAGCCTTGGAAAGCCTGTATGGAGTTGCTATGAGTTGGAACGAACTCCATGGCACATAACCACCACCAGCACCACCAATCCTCACAACAACCTTCTAGAGAGGCAAACAGGTGAAAACAGGAACTCATAGATTTGCTGAAGTCCACAGTCAGAAGCTGGAAAGCCAGAGTTCCAATTCAGGCTTGCCTGTTCCTGAGACCCACCTTCTTTCCATTTCATTCAACTGCCTCAGAAATGCATCCCCCGACCAGGGGGTGCACGTGAGGCTGGGTAATGGCATCAAGGAGTGGGCGATTACTGCTAAGTTGTCCAATGGCCATCTCCCGTTCCACCTACCTTCCACCCTAACCTCTCTTGCCCTTGATCATGACAAATAGCAAAATATCCAAGGTGACCCCCACAGGTGGCATGGAGACGATACTTCCTGTCTCTGCTTTGACTCGATGCCACAAGTGATGAAAGACAAGTAGGGGCTCATTTATTGTCGTGGGCACAAGCCCACCCCTAGTGGCTGTAACCATATATTGAAACGGTAAACAATCTCTATTTTTATGTCCCCCACCCCCACCCCACCCCCCAAAAAAAAGGATGATGTGTTGCCAGAAAATCAGCATTCCCCTCCCCTAGTGGGCTTGCCAGAACCCAGGAAGCCTGCCGAGGTACACTGAGGGACACTCCCCACGAGGGCACACACAGAGCACAGAGCTTATGAGTGATTTAGCATCTCCACTGTGTCAGACCATCAAGATGGAATGGCTCAGGGGATAAACAGCCTGGACTCAGATCCCCACACGGGGATTCCCCAGCTTCTAACACTATTGGAGACTCCTGTAGCAGCCCTGTGGGATAGGAGCTGGACTGCAAACTGCAAGGTTGGTGGTTCAAACCCACCAACCACTCCTTGAAAACCCCATACAGGGTTGCTATTAGATGGAACCACTTGATAGCATTTAACAACAACAACAGGAGCACAACTGGGGTGGCTGCCTAGCCCTGGATTGTGAGATCCTTGCATTTGGCTATAAATCAGAACCAACTCGATGGCACTTAACAACAACAACGTCAATACCACCAGTTCAGGATCATGAACTAGATAGAGCCAAAATCCAGTCAGCCTTGGGTATCTTCAGCAGTACAGACAATCAGCTATGGGCCAGACAGACACATAGATGTCTAACCGCAGACCATCTTTCCACCCTGATTCCAACTGAACTGAAGCCCTCTTTCTTCTACTCTGGAACACATCACTCATCTGATCGTGAGGCTCCCTGACCACCCAACTCTCGCCACTTTCCCCAGTGCCCAGTTCAGGAACAAGCCAGGATCGCAGGAGCTCAGGATCCCATGAACACTCCAGGAGCTCAGGGATTTTTGCAGGAGGTTAACAATAAGCAAGTAATGCAACTGCTCTCTGAGCTCCGCCATCAGAGACAACCCTTTCAGGCTGTCCCACCCAACTTGCAAGGGGACTCTGGGGGCCACATTCAGGTGTGTGGCCTGAGAACTGCATATGTGCTCTCCAGCATTTGCCAAGAACTTCTCTCCAGGTTTAAAGAAAAGAAATGAGGCATGCTTTTCAGTAGAGGACCAAGAAGTACAAGCATAAAGGTCTATGCACACCTGTTCAAGTTGAAACAGCATGTGCCATCGACAAAGACATGCAGAAGTCAATCTGGATAGTCTCAAAATTAAATGTACTCATAGCCAGTAATGTTGTGGACTTCTGGTATGGCACTGTAGAATAATCACTGGACTGCTAACCACAAGGTCGGCAGTTCAAATCTACCAGCCACTCCTTGGCAACCCTATACAGGCTTGCCATGAGCCTGAAGCACCTAACAACAACAACAACAACATTAAAGTTGCATGCAGAAGGGCCAAGACTGGCTGCCAAAAAGTCAGATCATTTTCTCAGGTATGAGAAGCATTCCTTCGAAACAAAGAGAATGTTCGGTTGGCGGATGGAGGGCGTGGGAACAGAGGTGGTTCGGTGGTAGAATCCTTTGCCTTCCACAAGGAGACTTGAGTTCTGTTTCTGGCTGATATGCTTTACGCATGATCATCATCTATCTGTCGGTGGAGGCCTACATGTTGCCATGATATGAACAAGTTTCAACACGCTAGGAAGAAATAGCTGGCAATCTACTTCTGAAAATCAGCCCATGAAAACCTTAATGAATCACAGCAGAATGACCCACACAGACCATGGGTACAGACAGGACCGGACAGTGCTTCATTCCGTTGTTCATGGGGTCACCTGAAGTCAGAGGTCCAGTCAATGACAGCTTCCAAACACAGTCCTTAGCTGAGAGCTGGCCTGCCTGCTAGGATTGCTGAGCCTTAACTTGTAACAAGGGGGGTGAGAGACTCTGGTGCTGGTCCTGGATTGCCCATCATCGGCTCACCAGGTCATTTTAATTAGATCAGGGATTTCGATTTAATCGGTTGGTGGTGAAGCCTTGGCAAGAGTATTACCCCCAAGGAAAGCTAGCACCGAGAGTCTCTCTAGTGAAGTCTTTCCATTTGAGGCCCAAAGCTGCCCTTTTCTGCATTGTCATCAAAAACCAGAGCAGAAATATCGAGTGTTATCAGCAGCCTTCTCAACATGAGCGCCACAGAGTGGGCTCCAACACAGAGACCCCATGCACAACAGACCAACACTGCCCTCTGCCAACCTCACTGTTGTTACGCTTGAACTCATTGTTGTAGCCACCGTGTCAGTCCATCTTATTAGGGGGCTTCCTCTTTTTTGCTGACCCTTGACTAGACCAAGCATGATGTCCTTCTCTAGGGACTGGTCCTTCCTGAAAACATGTCCAAAGTGGGTGAGAAGTCTCCCCATTCTCACTTCCAAGGAACATCTTAAGAGAACTATTCTTATTCATGGTCTGCACCCTTCCACTTCATCGCACTGAAAACTCCACACAAATTCCAACCCCAAACCATTCACCAAGTCCAGAGCACCGAACACCACCAGTGACTGAGCCTAACAGGCTGAGAATGTGGGTCAGGGGCCCCACAGGGGAAGATGGGAATGCTGTAAAATCTAAAACATGAATTATACCTGGGCCACAGGCAGCAACACATCCGGAGCATCATCACCTAGACATGAAACCACGCAAAGATCTAATTGATTTTTTTCTCTCTCTCTAAGAGAAAAACTTGTAAATCATGGCTATGCTGTCCAGTATTCAACAACAGCTGTTATTCAAAGTGAATCTGATGTTCTCAAACTCTTGAAGAAAAGGAGGTAAAGGGATTACCGGCCACGCCAAAGGGCCTCCGCAAGCCCGAGGTCAGCTTCCTGGTGTTGTTGTCACGCAGCTCCATGCGGCCGACTCGGACAATCTGACAGACAAAGCTGATTTTCTCCCTTTTCAGGTCCCTGCTTCCAAGGTCCTAGAAATATTAATGTCCATAAATTATTTTAGAAAGCCACTATTCAGGGCCCTTTCCTTTGCAAAAGACAGAAAAAAAAATGGATTGAGACTTTTTGCTCTGACCAACTTTTGGCATTTTAAAGTTATTCACATGACAAAGGTATTGAATAACAATATTCAATTAGAATCAGGTAAACCTAAGACAGTGGTTTAAGAGACCCACGCCATGGTTACAGGTTACATCTGGTCAGCATGATGCTAAGG
Source organism: Chrysochloris asiatica (assembly GCF_000296735.1). Lineage (NCBI taxonomy): Eukaryota > Metazoa > Chordata > Mammalia > Afrosoricida > Chrysochloridae > Chrysochloris > Chrysochloris asiatica. Next base: position 4,451,588 of record NW_006408623.1, on the reverse strand, counting down.
CTTGCTGGACACTCTGGAGGCTTCTGGGAAGGCTCTTTATTATTACTAAATTAACATTAATGATATGCAACTTGAGCACGCATGTGCTAATGTGGAAAGCCAGCAAACGGAGGTTACTAAAGTGAACCATGAGAAAGGTTAGTAGGTAAACTGGACATCAGCGGCACACTCACGGTAAAAACAGCTCGCAGATTATGTAATCTGTCTATATCTTTAGGTAATCCTGAACTTGACCATCGAACCAGGTAGTTTTCGCTTGAAAAAGAAAAAGGAAGAAAGAAAGGCAAATTACTTCTCCACATATAACATATACATATAACATTACAATGACTTATGATGAATACTGCAGAACTGCGAAGGCAACTACATGAGCTATAAACCTGCTAACAATACACCCATCAAACCCAGAAGGGGTCACCGTTTACCAAACAGCAGGTAATAACACCAGGGAGAGATGTACTTCCCAGAACAGTCTACTATCAGGGACTCAAAGAGCCAAAGAGCAGCATTTTCCCAAAAAGAAAGTTCATGAGGCAAGAAGGGGCAAGGAAGAAGGGCAAATGGAAATGGAAAACCCAAGGGGGAAGTGAGAAGGATACTGAAATATGGAGGAGATTCCAAGTAATCTCACAAAACAAAATGTGCACCCATTGTTGAAGGGGAAACCAACGTGCTTTGTAAACTTTCACCTAAATGACGAAGAAAATTTCAAATAAACAAGCATCGTATCAGAAAGAGCTACACTTTAAGCAATGTGATTTCTCACACAATGCAATACGAGGACTACACAAAATCCTTGAGAGATTTTAACCTTGAATGACTTA
>NW_006408623.1:4402688-4450366 GCF_000296735.1 Chrysochloris asiatica | reverse complement strand
GATGACCTGCTCCAGGGACTGGTCCACCCTGAGGATATTGGCTAAGAACAAGAGAACAAGTCTTCCCACCTAAGTAGCACTCTGGCTGCACTTCTTCCAACACAGATTTGTTTGTTCTTCTGGCAGTCCACGGTACTTTCAATATTCTTCTCCAATACCATAACTCAAGTGCATCAATTTTTCTATGGTCTTCCTTATTCATTGTCTAACTTTCACATGCATATAAAGCAGTTAAAAATACAATGACTTAGTTCTCAAAGTGGACTCTTTGCTCTTTACCACTTCTAAAAGGACTTTTACAGCAGATTTGCCTAATGCAATACACCATTTGATTTCTTGGCTACTGCTTCAATGAGTATTGAATGTGGATCCAAACAAAATAAAGCCATTCCCAATTTTAAGGTTTTTCACCATTATTCATGGCATTATTGGTCCAGTTGTGAGGATGTTTTTTCCCTTTACATTGAGGTGTAATCCATACTGAAGGTTGTTGGCTTTGAGCTTCAGCAGTAAATGTTTCAAGTCTTGTTAGCTTCCAGCAAGCAAGGCTGTCTCATCTGCATATCATCTATTGTTAATGAGTCTTCCTCCAGTCCTGATGCCACATTCTTCTTTATATAATCCATCTTCTCAGATCATTTGCCCAGCACACAGTACGTATGGTCAAAGTATAAAACCATGGTGCACACCTTTCCTGATTTTAAACCATTCGGTATCCCCTTGTTTTAGTCAAATGACTGCTTCTTATTCTATATGTCCAGATTCCTCAGAAGCACAACTGAGTGTTCTGGAATGCCCATTCTTCAAACTCTTATCCATAGTTTATTATGAGCCAAGAGTTGAATACTCTTGCACAATCAACAAAACACAAGTGAACAACTTTCTGGTATTCTCTGCTTTCAGGCAAGATACATCTGACATCATCAAGTATATCTGTAGATTTCCATATCATCTCTTGAATCCACATTGAATTTCAGACAGCGCGCTGTCAATAATGTACTGCTATGTCTGTTTTTTAATCATCTTCAGCAAAAATTTACTTCCATGTGATATCAAAGATATTGTTTAATAACTTCCACATTCTGTTGTATTCCATTAATTCCCGGAGCCTTGTTGTTTTGCGAATGCCTTCCACACAGCTTGGACTTGTTACTTCAATACCATCGGTTCTTGATATTATGTTAACCTCTTGAAATGGCTGACCTTCAACCAATTCTTTTAATCCACAGACTCCTTCAATATTGCAAGTCAAGGTCTGACTTCTCAGGAGCATTCTTGCTGTACTTCTTAAAACGCAGATTTGTTTCCTCTTGTGGCAGTTCATGGGAATTTCAATATTCTTCTCCATCATAAGTCCAATGCATCAATTCTTCTTCAGTATTCCAGAAAGAGTACCACCTTGGAAACACTACGGGGCTGTTTTACTATGTCCCACTGTGTTGCTACGGTAGCACAGCGATTACGAATTGAGCTGCAAACCAAAAGGTCAGCAGTTTGAAACTACCAGCTGTTCCGCAGAAGAAAGATGAGGCTTTCTGCTCCCGTAAAGATTTACAGCCTCAGAAACCCTGTACAGGGTCGCTATGAGTCGGAACCAACTCCACAGCACATAACAACAACTGCTTTGCTATGAGTTGGAATCAGTGGGTTTTTTGAGTGGGTTTTCTGGCTATCAAACCCTATGAAGACAACACAGGAAAACAAACACTACTTCAACCTTCAGTTAAACCTAGTGCCCTTCGGTCAATTCTGACTCATACCGACCCTGAGGGACAGAGCAAAGCTGCTCCCGAGGGTTTCCAAGGCTGCTTTATGGAAGCAGATTGCTTACTTTACCCACAGATGAGCAGCTGGCAAGTTCGGACAGCTGATCTTTTCATGAACATCCTAATGCCGAATCCACAATGCCACTGTTAAATGCTGTTGACTCATTTCCGACTCATAGTAACTTTGTACAGCATTTCTGAGGACTGGCTAGTAGGTTTAAACCATTAACTTTGAAGCTCAAATCAACCTTTCAGTCCAGAGCATTAGCCCTGAAGGGCCTTATTTTTGTTGTTATGTGCTGTGGAGTCAGTTCTGACTCATAGCAACCCTGTACAAGGTTTCCAAGTCTGTAAATCTTTACGGGAGCAGAAAGCCTCATCTTTCTCCCGTGGAGCAACTGGTAGTTTCGAACTGCTGACCTTGAGGTTCGCAGCCCAACTCATAACCACTACACTACCAGAGCTCCTTGTTAACCAGTATGTCAAGCCAAATATCGATGTGCACAGCCTCCCACACATTCCACCTGTAAAGATAATGTTTAACCAGGTGGTGCACACCTTGACTCTTCTCTACACTTACATCAACAAGTGCCTAGGGCTCCTAGGCCTTCAGTTAGGACCTTAAAATATCAGCAGCCTGCCCTGCGGCCACTAAAGCTCCACAGCAAATACCAACATCCACGCAAAGCCATGTGACGTCTGGTACAACCTGGAGTCCAAGTGACCTGCCATCACAACATCCAGATGCGTCTCAAGGTCCCGAAACAGAGCTTCGTCCAGCTGCTCAGCTGACCAGATGACCAACCCAGAGGTTTCCCTCCAGAGCAGAACCATTTCCTCCCACCACCCAAAAGGAAACATAGTCCGGGGAGGTCACCCACCTGATGAATTTGGACTCCAGGGGGTCATAGAGAGACATGAGCACTTCAGCATCTTCTCCGATTTTACACACCACGTTTTTGAGGTTGACAAACAGGGCAAAAGAAGGGGTGGCAGCGAACTTGGCTTGTCTGTTAATGTCTATGTTCTGCTTCTGAGACTGTAACGGGAAAATCAAAGAGAAGGTTGGGATTGGCAGCCCCATCGTACATGCTTGACGTTTTTAACTCCCTACAGAATAAGGAGCTCTGGTAGCATAGTGATTACAAATTGGACTGCTAACCTCAAGGTCAGCAGTTCAAAACTACCATTGGTTCCATAGGAGAAAGATGAGGCTTTCTGCTCCCATAAAGATTTACAGCCTCAGAAACCCTGTGCAGAGTCACTATGAGTCAGAACTGACTCCACAGTATTTAACAACAGCAACAACAGAATAAAAAAAGGGGTCCAATGAGTTGGCACAACACAGCAAAGCTCTTCTTGTACCCAGTTCATACTCTCAGATCTATACTCACCCAACGGATAAAATAAGAAAAAAGGAGAAAACAGCACTCAATGCAACGTCAACACCCCTTAAAAGTTTTGTCTTTTCTTCAGAGATAGAAAACTCTCCAGTGTCTGATCAATAAGAATGGGCAATACATACATCTATGTCCAGTTACTTGTTTAATCTGTGATTTCTCCATTAGACTAAGCACTCCATGAACATCTCACTCTTGTTGTTAAGTGCTGTCCAGTCAGTTCCAATTCATAGTGACCCTGTACAAGGTTTCCAAGGAGTGGTTGATGGGTTAGAACCACCAACCTTTTGGCTAGCAGCCCAGTGCTTATCCTACAGCACCAGACCAGAACTCTACCTCACTCTTATTCATCATTCTATCCTCAGTAACTGACACATAGTTGTTGTTCAACAAATAACTGCTGAATGAACAGATGAATCATCAGCCAATGAATTTCTGAATGTCTATTACGTACAAAATATCATTAAAGGCCCATGGCGGATGAAACGTATAAGGAAGGCCCGTGTTTCCTGCCCTCTCACAGTGCCTACACTATGTCACCATGCCCTGATCAAAGACAAAATGCAGAATGCATAGTTTCCTGTTAGATGGGTAAAGACAAAGCCACTCTCCTCCTAGGAAGATGGATATTGCTATAGAAGAGTCACCCAAGTGACAAAGGCCTCTCCTGTCTTCCTCTACTAGTTTACCCCTGTCCCATCCCACTCCTCCCCACACCCCAGGTGCCATCATCTGAAACATAATGTGTAGCTATTCTTTGTGGGCTCTTTGGTAGTGGAAACTGTTTTGGGAAACTGTTTCTAAGAAAATGTTCTCCAAATATACCTGGTCATATTGAAGAATCAGACTTACCTTCTCCTCTTGCAATCTTTCTTCAACTTGCTTAGAAGCTATTTCATGAGCTCTGAAGAGACTAATCGTACTCGTTAGCTCGGGATCCAAAATGTTGCCATCATCATCTCTTACCACCAGGTCCAAATCAAGAATTCTAGAACAATGCAGAACTTCAGCCCAATGGAAATACATCACCAATCATTTTGCACAATTGTTATTGTTAAGTGCCGTTGAGTCAGTTATGACTCATAACGACCCCGTATAGGGTTTCCAAGTAGTGACTGGTGAGTCTGGACCAGCGACCTTGCAGTCCAGTGCAAGATCCTACAGTGCCATAGCAGGGCTCCTCATGCACACTGATTCTGTATGTTCGGCATATATACAGATATTTCTGCATGTGCACACACTCCACTAAGACAAGACACATACAGCTGGCTACTTGGGTTATTACTACTGGGGTGGGTTGCTTTCATTGAAAGAAAGGGAGTGAAAGTTGGAAGAGGAATACACTCTCCCTGTTTACACACCACTGTCTCTAGAAGGTATTAGCACATTGTTTACCTCCAACCCAGTGTCACTTGGTATCCGTAAATTAGCGCTCAGAAGATTTTCAATAACGATGTTCTACTGTGCTTGAATACCAGGCACATGAAAGTTATACACAATAGTTTTAACCAACTTCCTGGCCAAGGGCTAAATGCAGTAGCCAATATGAACTATAAACAACATCTGACTAACACATCTGTGCAGCCTATTCGGAATTGGAATTATTTGGGGGTAACATTCTCTCCAAATCCTTAAAGCCAACTAAATTGTCCAGTGATTTTTTACCACAGTTTTTCTTCAAAGAATAAGTAAAGGCAATTATATAAAGAAAGAAACGAAGAGTTATGCTATGGTATTCTGTGTAGCAAGACACCAGACCATAGGGCAGGAAATTAACTAGAGCTGTCTCATTTCCTGGCTCTGGGATTTTATTTTTGTTACTAGTATGGCAAGGGAAGAAGAGTCTTTTGAACACAAGATGAATTTCATCTTGAGACCAGTCCCTATCAATTACACGTTTAGAAGGAACTTAAACTGTCAGTCAGCACTCCAATTAGACTAATTAACCTCAGTGTCCCGAGATCTCTGACCTCACCCTAGACAGGGATCTATTTAATTTGGGGAGCTCCGTTGGACCACCCCACTATTTGAAGGACAATTACAAACACTGCATTTGCGTCGTATACTATCAACAGAGCACATTCCACTGACAGTGAAGCAGGACCAACAAGTCTGGCAACAGCATGAGGGAAAACAGACAAAACTGATGAGTGAAACAAATAGTGGTTTTTCCTGCTGTGTGAAAACAGACTCAGTGATTTCGGCGCTTCTGGGCAGCCTGACAGCCTCAGAAGAGGAAGTTAAAAACAAACAAACAAAAACACAACTTTTTAAAACTCTCATTTGTTGTTACTGTGAAATGCCGTCGAAGCCAATTACGACCCTGTATAGGGTTTCCAAGGCGCTGATGCTGAGTTTGAACCTCCGACCTTGCAGTTCAAAAGGCTTTGCAATCTGGCGCATTAACCCACAGCGCCACACCAGGACTCCATTAGATGTATTTTAATGCTTCATTGAGGAGGTAAAGACTCTCCCTTCACCCAAATATTGTTGCTTTTCTCAGCCCTGGCTGGTGAGGCTGGTGACAGGGATATCAGTGCTGGTGAGGGCGGAGTTAAGCACCTGTGTGGGCAGAGTCCTTGCTAGTGTGGGTGGGGTTCATTGCTGGTGTGGGCAGGGTCAGTGTTGATGTGGGCGTGGCTCAGTGCCGGTGTGGGCGTGGCTCAGTGCTGGTGTGGGCGGGGTCCGTACTGGTGTGGGCGAGGTTCAGTACTGTGTTGGCGGGATTCAGTGCTGGTGTAGGTGGAGTCCATGCCTAGAGGGTCTACCCTAGTTATCTAGAGCTTCTGTAACACTTATAGCAAAATTACAGTGGATTCAACAAACAAATATAGTATCTCACAGTTTAAGAAACTAAAAGTCCAAATCCAGGGTGTCAATGCTAGGGAAAGCTCATGGTCTCCTTTCAAAATCTGTGGGTTGCAGTCTTCTGCAGGTCTATGAGGTTTTAAGCACTCTGACCCCGGGTCCTATGAGCACGCTTATGCCCCTGGCTCTTCTTTCTTGGTATCAGTGAAGTCCTTCTTCTCTCTGCTGGCTTCCTACCTGTCATCTCATATTAAAGTTGTGCCTCAAGCAGGTTATGACTTGAGTTCTCTTAAAAGGTTGTGACTTGAGATACAACCCACACTGATCCTGCCTCATTAACATGTAGAAGTTAGGATTTACACATCATAAAACAGAGGATGACTACGTAATATCACAAAGTGGGGTTTAATTACAGCCTATCACATTCCTGGTGCGGCCCTGCGGGCTAATGTGTCAGACGGCAAAGCCATTTGAACTGCAAGATCGGCAGTTCAAGCTCACCAACTGCTCCCTGGAAACCCTATGCAGGGTCGTTATGGGTCGGAATCGACTCAACAGCACTTAACAACAACAACACGATACTGGGAATTATGATGTAGCCAGTTGACATATATTTTGGTAAGATACAATGCAATCCATAGTATTCCAGCCTTTAGCCACACAAAATTCAAGTCCTTCCACGTATACAGCAGAGTCACTCCATCATAACATTTCAAAAGTTTTAAATCAACTCAAAGTCCAAAATCAATCAAATATGGGAGACATATTCCATCCCAGGACAAAATTCCTCACGACTTGCAAGTGGATGAACTCTAAACTACAAGTTATCTGTGGAGCATGCACTGTGTAGACACTTCCATTATAAATGGGAAAATCGTAGAGGCAGGAAGGATAATGGGTGCCAAGCAAATTCAAAACCCAACAAAACTATTTAAATTAGTTCTCAAGCTTGAAAATAACCCTCTGTTCTCTGAGACTGTTTAGATAATGACCGTACTCTCTAGACTCTAAGTGCTGGTCACACTTTCTGAATTCTGGATGACAGTCCCTTGGCATGGGCTTTGCACCTCCTTCCAAGCTCAGTAAGATGGCCAATCTGCTCCCATGACTTTGGACAGCACCATTCTCCTAGTCCATCTGAATGGCAACCCTACCCTCTTGGCTCTGGCAGGCTCCATTCTTCCGTCTCTTAGTCATGGTGGTCCCTGTCCACTCAGTTTGGGCAGTTGTCCAGCCTCCTGCAATACCTGTACAGCAGCCCCACACACTGGAATCAAGTTGGAAAAGATCCAATCTGTTGATACCTAGATGGTTGTGGCCCCACCCTTTGAGACCAAGGCATTTCTGCTTCCTGTGTTCCTTCTCATAGTTCTGCTGATGCCCTTGCACGTCAAGAGATGGTGCTTTCCTTAGAGGACAACAGATATAGATCTTTTGACATGCTTCTTGACTGAAGAACTCCAAAGGAAGACATCATTCTCTTTCTTTCTCTGTCCCCAACAGTCTAAGCTGATGTTTTTCATCTGTGGAAATTGGTTAAATGGTCAGTCATAGACTTCGTCTCTTTATTGAAAGACTGTGTAGCCACGTCCTTGGTTAATATTCTAGGACTCATATCTTCAGTTAGTACAATAGACTTTTCCAAATGGTCACCTTTTATTTTCATTTTGGACAGTTTATTTTTAAGTCCATCTCTTTTATCTACAATTTTACCCTATGCAGCATGAAAAAAGCACATGGCCCCTTCAAGGTCTTGCTCAAAAAATAGGATCAGCCAGCTATACAATTTCATCACTTTCAAGTTCTACCAAACATCTGAACATAACTCAGACATGTCAGGCATGTTCATACAAAGTCTGCATTTCCTCCATTGTCCAATCACATGTTGATCACCAGATGACCCTTTAACACCCATAATTCTATCAACTGTCTCTTTGAGAAAAGCTAAGCTTTACCTTAAACCTCTTCCAGCCTCTACCAGTTACTCAATGTTTTAACTACTTCCACATTTTTGGTATCTATTAGAGCAGAACCCCAGTCTTCGGTGACCAAATTGTCGTTTTCTAGGGTTGTGATAACAGATGCACAAGTGGATGGTTTCAACAAACAAATTCATTTTCTTACAACTTAGGCAGCTAGGAGGCTCCATTCAAGGTGCCATGTCTACAAGAAGCTCCTTGTCTCCTTTCAACATCTGTGAGATGGGCATCCTTGGAGCTCTCTTGGGATCTTGGAGGTTCTCAATGCAGGAATCCAGGTTCCACAAGACATGCCCTGCTTCTGGGTCACTGTTCTGGGTAGTGGAGATGCCTCGCTTCTCTCTGGTTGCCTCGCTTCTCTTTTCTTTCCTCTCAAGATAAAAAACGTGACTCACGCAAGGGTGTGGCTTGAATAAGGGTGTGACTTGAATAAGTGTGTGACCTGAGCAGGGGTGTGACTTGAGTAAGGGTGGGGCTTGAGCAGGGGTGTGACTTGAGTAAGGGTGGGGCTTGAGCAAGGGTGACTCAAGTCCCACCTTCTTGTAATACTGTGACTGAAGATACACCCCACACTGTTCCTGCCTCCTTCACATATATAGACGTGAGGACCTACAACCCCTCACAGAACAGCAGATAATTATATCAGATCACAAAACGGAGGACAATCACACAAGACTGAGAGTCATGGCCTAGACAGGCTGGCACATGTTTTTTGGGGGGTTTTTTTGGGGGGGGGGGCACAGTTCAATCAATGACATAATCGAGCCTGCCAACACTGGGATGAATTTTATATTCTTTGGTTTTCTAAAGCAGGAACTAGAAAGCTACTCACAAAACATCCTGCTTTAGGGAAATTACAGGGGAGCCCTGAGACCCTCTGGCAGAAACGGCCTTATTAAGGACTGCATTTCCTATCAAAGCAGTCAATTACATTTGGAAATACTTCCCTCCTTAACAAGATTGTTCCACGACATAATGTATTTAGGTAACTTCCTGCAGCCAAAGTAAGCAGGTGGTCTCTGAACATAAGTTCAAAATATGATGCTCAAACAGCAAATAAAATCAAAGCTCTAAAGACTTGGATGTTTAAGCAGGTGGTCTTGAAATGGGTTTTGTTGCAACAATATCTAATACCCTACATACCCAGAAGTCTTCAGCATTCCAGGAAAACAAACAAACAAGAAAACATGTCTTCTCTTGTAGCTTTCCTGATGCAAACATTTTATGAATAGCTTTACTTGAAGAAACTTCACACTTGAAAATATGGATCCGCAGAAAACGAAAACATGATTTTCATTTTACACGGCACTTGTTTAATTCATCCAATGCTCCCTGAAGATGAGGGCTTGGAAGTCAATCTCTGCCAGTCTCTGAGCTACGCATTTCAGTGTGAAAATGAGGGACTGGACTGAATTTGAAGTGTTCCAACACAAACAAAACCAAGTCCTTTGCCTTCGAGTTGATCGGACTCACACTCACCCTCCAGGCCAGGGGAGGACAGCTCCCTAGGGCACCCAAACCTATAAACACACATGGAAGCTGCAGTCAGGAAATCCAGCGAAGGACTGCACTGAGCACACTGGTTGTAAGAGACCTTGTTGAAGGGTGAGAAAACAATGTGACATTGAGGATTAAGGTGTGCCTGACCCAAGCCATGGGATATTCAGTTGCTATTTTCATATGTAAGGAGCTCTGGTAGTGTAGTGGTTATGAGTCGGGCTGCTAACCTCTAGGTCAGCAGTTCAAAACTGCCAGCCATTCGACGGGAGAAAGGTAAGGCTTTCTGCTCCTAAAGATTTACAGCCTTGGAAACCGACTCCACGGCACACCACCACCACCACCATGTTCAGTCAGGCAGTGTTGTAATCAACTCAATGGCACCTAACAACAACAATCTTTACAGGATCAGACTGACACATCTTTCTTATGAACAGTGGCTAGTGAATTCGAACTACCAACCTATCAGTTAGCAGCCAAGTGCTTTAACCACTGCTTCACAAGGGCCCATTCATAATCCAACAGTATTTTTAAAAACTGAAGTTTCCACCACTGTCCCAGACAATTAAATCAGAATCTTAAGAAGTGGGGCCCATGAAGATGCATTTTGAAGGCTCTCCAGGTGACTGGCATTTGGGAAACTTTGTGACGGGATTTGTAAGGGTTCTTTCAGCACTAACATTATGCAAATAGTTATCAGGTGACAAAGGGCTACACCTCATTATGACTTCAGAGCCTGGCTGAAGTAGGGTCAGAATCAGACAATACCCAATACATTGCAATGCACAACTCTGTGTGTGTGTCGATGTGTGCATGAACATGAAGTAGGGTCAAAATCAGAAAATACTCAACACACAGCAATGCCCAATTCCGTGTGTGTGTGTGCGCGCGCACGCGCATGAAATAGGGTCAGTGTGAGCGTGAAGTAGGATCAAAATCAGAATATACCCAAAACACTGCAATGCGCAACTCCATGTGTATGTGTGAAGTAGGGTCAGTGTGAGTGTAAAGTAGGGTCAGAATCAGAAAATACCCAACACACAACTGTGTGTGTGTGTGAGAGAGAGAGAGAGAGCATGCTATTCCAGCAGAGCCAGACAGATAACCTGCTACAGCTTTCCTACAGATAGGAACTTTTGTACAAACTATGTGGTGGTGTTTGGTGCCATGGAGTCGTTTCTGATTCAAAGCAATTCCTTGTTCTTTATCTGAAATTCACACTTAACTGGACTATATTTTTATTTGCACAAGCAGTTAACTTGCTCAACTACTGACCAAAAGGTTGGAGGTTCAAGTCTACCCAGAGACACCATGAAAGAAAGGCTTAGAGATCTGCTTATGAAAATCAGTCACTTAAAACCCTACTGATGACAGTTCTACTCGGGCACAGATGGGATGAACATGAACTAAAAGTCAACTCTATAGCAACTGATATAGTTTTGCTTGCTAAAACTGGTATATTTTTGTTTGCTAAAACTGTTGGGTACAGCCTAATGGCAGATTATAGGAAGACCTCCCATGTTCATTCCAACTCTAAGAATTTAGGATTCTACAGAATGAAAACTAGTGCTTGTTCTTATACAAACTACCTTCATATTTGGACTAGAAAGTAAATGCTGTGATCCAAAAGTAAAAGTTCCCCATTGCCAGGAATCACTGTGGGCCAGTAAGAGTGACCAGCCGCCCAGACCCCAGCTTCATCACTCCATCCCTTGAAGAATGATGTGACGGAATAAGATGCCGATTTTCAGAACAAACTAGACATATCTTTCTATCCTTCTTAAAGTAAAGACCATCAAATACTTGTATGTGAGAAATTTTGTTTGATAATAAATGTGACTTTGGCTGCATCAAGGTTTACAGAGATGTGACTGCATTGGATTACTGAAGTATGAAATCATCTTTCAAACAAACAAACCTGTTTCCATAGTCAATTTTGGCCGTGATCTTCTTCTTCAGCTCTTTGAGCTCATCCTGGGGGAGAGTCCCAGAAAGGATCTGTGATCTCCATTCTATAAGGTCGTAGATCATGTGCTGCACACTTCTGAACATCTCCCTATTGTCTTGCTATACAGGGAGGAGAGAAAGAAAGAAGCCAGTGGTCAAGATTTGGAAGTCAGCAATGTAGACAAAGCAAAATCGCATGATATCAGTGGATTTTTCTGTTCAAATACCCATGTCTATTGTACTTTATATCACGAGATGCAATTAAAGTCCAATTGAAATAAGTTTTCTGCTTGACTGGAAGATGTGTGGAATTTGAGTCCAATGAAACACTAAGAAGACAGAAAGTAATGCAAAATCCGATTTTCCACCCAACATTCCCAGCGCAGGTACCACTGCGCAGGAGCTGACCACCAGAGCGAGAACTGACTTCAAACCTGGAATCCATGTGCACCCAGAAGCTGGCTCCAGAATGAAAAACTCATTTACTGTGAACCTAAAGACTCGAGTCCTACCGTCTTCAGGATAACCCTGGGCCCTGGACCATTCTCCGCGCACTGTGAAACTCAACTCCTAGACCTTGCGCTCAGCTGAGCTGTAGCGACAAACAGCCCAGTGGGCTTCCCGATACACAGCTGAGTACCCCACAAATAGGCACTTCTGCCTAAATCCAAACCTTCCCCTGCAAGCTCTTAGCTCCCTCCAGCCAAAGGAAAATGCAAGTAAGATGCAAAATCTGTATTTCTCATCACTGTCTGTGTATTGTGATAGGATAATTTGAACAAGGAAAAGCAACCATTTTTTGCAATTGCAAGAGACCAATTCAAGCAGATTGGGCTTATTTTTTATTTCCAAGAAAAGAAATCTAGGTGGAACCTAATTTGATCAAATTCTAAACATTTTATGTTGTTGTTGTTATTGTTAAGGGCCATCAAGTCAGTTCTAACTCATAGCTGCCCTGAATAGGATTTCCAAGGAGCGGCCGATGAGTTTGAACACTGACCTTGTAGTTTAAACGGACCTTGTGAATCAGTGCTTTATCCCACAGCACCACACCAGAACTCCTAATATTTTATAATGCTTAACTTTAAAAAGATTAAAACATGCTCATTGCTGTTTTAAAAATAACATCGCCTCTATGTATCAGAGGTATCGCGGAGGTGTAAACGGTTAAGTGCATGGCTCCTAACTGAAAGGTCAGTAGTGGAACCTCAGAGATGCAATGGAAGAAAGTCCTGGCAATCTTCCCTGATAGGTCACAGTCAGGAAAACCCTATGGGGCACTTTCACTCAGTCACCAAAAGTTGGGACTGACTTGACGGTCACTGGGTCAGTTTGTTGTTTAATATCAGAACCAACCCTCCATTCCACTATTTCTGGTATTTGAGCTTTCTGAGATCCCACCTAAAGAGCTCTGGTAGCATAATGGGTTACAAGTTGAGCTGCTAACTGCAAGGCCAGCAGGACAAATCTACCAGCTGCTCCATGGGAGAAAGATGAGACTTTCTGCTCCTGGAAAGATTTACAGGCTCAAAAACCCGACAAGTGAGTCAGAACTGACTTGACGGCATGCATACAACCACCACCACCAGGATCCCACCTACCCACCACAAAATTCCCTCACTGGCTATTTTTCATCTCATAAGTCAGTCGTCATAATGCGATACTAAGTTTAATTTTTTTAATGAATGAAAATTAAATGGTCAAAATGAATGATTCATTTCAAAATCACATAAATTGCCCTGTGACAAATTCTTACCCATTTTCCTAAAGCCACGTCAAACATCTAATCTCCTTTCCAACCTGCTCATTTGTCTACAACCACAGAGCAGAGCAAAAACTACATCAGAAAACATAGGCATTCTGCCTGGACTTTCTGCCCAAATCAAACCACATAAGCCCAGAACAGCAAGTGAATTTTGAAAAGGCAACTAAAGCGATCATTAGGACTATGCATGTAGGACTGGGACGGCTAAAGTCCTGCTGGCATAGTGTGCAAAGACGTGGGTTCAAACCCACCAGTCAGTCACTCTGCTGTCTGCCCCGTTAAAAATGTACAGCCTCAGAAACTCGAAGGAGCAGCTCCACCCTTCCTTGTAGGTGCTGTGAGTCAGACTCGACTGGACAGCAGTGAGTTTCATTTGCTCTGACGACTAAAGCCAGGTCCACTGGAAAACTGGTCAACACTGAGCCGTGTTTAGTTTGCTGCCTTATTTTTGTTTTTTAAAGGATTGCTAAGTTGAACATAAAACACCGACTGCAAAATCGCTCAGATTTACACAAAACATTCATGGCTAACATTACGCTTTTAGGGTTGTGGGTTTTTTTGTGTGTGTGTTTTTTCCCCCCAGTACGTTTGATGAACAATTACTGCAACTGCTTATTACTGTGAATTTATAGAAAACCACTGTATAATCAGAACCAACAAGCTTGCCCAGCCTGCAGCTGTAAGACTAAGGATGTTGGCTCCACCTCCAAGAAATTAACTCACTGACTTCGTTCCCGAATCCTTGCTCCATGCTGGAAACATTAGCATATGAGAAATCAACACTCTGAACAGAAACGGAGGCTTAACAAAAGGTAATCTTCTGCAAATACGAATGCTTGTGCACTTAAGTGCCCTGAGGGAATAGGAAATGAAAGGTATCGAGAGTCTCCCATTTCTGCGCATTAATAAGAATTCTTCCAGGATCAGGGAACTGGACATCTGCACTGGACACAGGAATGTACAATTGCTGCCCACCACGGTCAAAACACAGGTAAGCTGAAAAGATGATGTTCTTTTTCTCAAAGGACAGAAGGCATTACCTAAGACCAACCAATCACAAGAATTACAATGACCTTCAACTGCGCATACAAAAGTACTCTGACTATAGGTTCAAAGCAGAGCTGCATTTCCAAGATGAAAATGGAAACACCGGATGCTGCAGCCAATTGGATTGCCTACTCCTCACTTCCAGAGCCACAAAGTAGCCATGTCTCCGTTTACAACACCAGGGAAGGTGAGGTCCCAGTTCCTTTCTTCACAGTTCATTTCAAAACACTGAAGATAATTGTCATGCCCCCACGACACAGAGAGCAGGTCATAGGACAGTGACCCCCCAACAGAGGCCAAATGAATGGGCCAGGTTGCCTCGTTAGCCCTTTCTGAGTGTGATCCAGTTTGTGTAAGGTTCCTGGGAAAGGAAGAATATCCAAGGTGAACAGTGCTCACCACATAGAGCTGCCTCCAGATGGTGGACCACTCCCGGAGCGTCGTGGTGACTTCTTGGATGAGCGGGAGGTCACTTGGAATGACCGTTTCATGTTGCCTGGGATAAAGAGAAGGAAAACATCTCAGTCCATGGCTCCAAGAACCACTAAGAACACTGTCTAACTATCTAGAAAATTCTCAATCTAGACCTTAGAGTTCGACACTTCAACTCAAATAGAAAGTATACAGATAAAGCTATGCTTACACATCCAAACACATACATCTAATTAGGGCGAGTAGGACGCATACAGACTTAAGACTGTCATTACATGATTCTCTGTGGAAACTATCCATCTCACACAACCAGGTAAGAATAAGGAGATGAACAATATCACACTGACGTCTTCTGAAGGTCAAGCTTTGAGAAGCATATTCATAACCTGTGTACCCATCTCACAGACAGTATCCATTACAACCAGCCTGGCGGCACTAAAGCACGCATTTGGGTCAAGATTTCTTTCACATTTCCTCATGCACAAATGCATTAAGTGACAAGACAAGCTTACCTTTGGTGACAGACCAGAGAGACTTCAGCTTTCAAAAGTCCAAAAGTATGTTATCCCTTCCCAACTCTGATTATTTTCTGCTTAGACTTTTTGCCGCCCCAAAAAGTGAGCCTTTGATTGGGCTCTCTGATAAATAGGACTCAGAATGTTTGGGCCTGGAGCAGAGATTGAATTTGTAAAGGTAACCTAGAGGGCTACTGGAGCCAAGAACAGACAAGACTCCAAGCAGCGTGGAATGCCCGGGGACACAGAATAGGTGACACCAACATCCTTTGGTCCATCTGAGGCCCAGATGGGTGGGAAAGACATTAGTGATGGCTCACACTTGGGGTTCAGATCCACAAGGTCCTACAAATGGTAGTGGGGGTCCCAAGAACAAAACAGTGAAGTCGCTACTATTAAGCAGGTTTCTAAGGAACGTTCTCACGGTATGCGGAACCTTGAGCAGAAGGAGCCTAGTATGGACGGGAGCTGTGTACCCAAAACTGTCCCCCAGGAAGCCACTTTCAGGAATTCCCTTCAGGGGAATTAGTGGTTATTAAAGATGTGATGCTAAACCGTACCACGTCTGTCCCAAGCTTCCATGTAAGGTCACTGATAGAAGAAATGTTCTCTATGACACTCTTCAACGGAGTCCTGGTGTGGCACTGTGGGTTAATGCGCCAGACTGCAAAGCCGTTTGAACTGCAAGGTCGGCGGTTCAAGCTCACCAGCTGCTCCTTGGAAACCCTATACAGGGTTGCCATGAGTCGCAACCGACTCGACGGCACTTAACAACAACAACAACATCTTCAACGCCATCCTCACTAAGCCTCTGAGGAGAGACTTTTAGCTCCCGTTGTGACGGCCTCTCATCACATCTCCTGTATCCTGCTGGTGGCTCTGGGCTCTTCCCATTGGCTGTGTGACCAGCCAACTCTCACCAAGTGGAGAGTGGCCTCACCCAATGAGCCACATTCCTAGCCTCAGTTCTGGCTCCTGATTACCTTGTTTCCTTGTTAAGCCTCGTCTGTCTCTGGGAAGAATGTGCAAACCAGCTCTAAGGATCTGATCTCTGTGACCACCCAGCAGATGCCTGAGTGGGCAGTAAAACCAAGAGAAAGGGCAGCTGTGAGAGGAACCAGAAAGGAGCGGATACTCAGCCGATGGCAGTGATGACTTTCAGTGGCTGGACCTCCAGAAAGACATTAGGGCTGGAGATCCCAATTCAAATGGTACCCACAGAGAGAAGAGCTGAAGATATGAGGACAACAGAGGTCACCTCAAAAAGGAGGCCCTGCCAGGGAGAGAGTGTGCAGGAAAGCATGAATGAGACATCATGAGAAAGCAGCCAAGAGAAAGAGAAACCATGAAAAGAGAGACGACGAAAGAAAGCAGGAAAGAGAAACCAGGAGAGAGATGGTTGTTGGTAAGTGCTGTCAAGTCAACTCCAACTCATAGTGACCCTGCATAGAGTTTCCAAGGAGGGACTGTTGAGCTTGAACTGACGACCTTGTGGTTAAAACGGACTTTGTAGTCCAGCGCATTAACCGGCCACACCAGGACTCCAAGAGAGAGAGGTAAGTGACTAAAAACAGACTCTGAAAGGAAGAAAGGGAGGATAGGAGTTCTGAGAGCAAGGAGGTCAGCCAAGGAAAGGAAAGAGAGTGGCCTGCACTGGAAATGAGGAAGGAGCAGGAGAAAAGGGCGAAGTGAACATCCACAGAAATCTGGAGGTGACAAGGAAAGCAGATGGTGGCAGTAGGGAGACGACAAGGGCCTTTACTTGAAGGAGGACAACCACGTTTGGTGGGAAGCGTGGAATGCAGCCAAAGAGCAGACCCCGGTGCCTGGGTCTGCCTGTCTGTCTGTGTGGCTCTCTGTATTTACTGAGAATGAAACTTATCATGGGTTCACTCTATTAACGTGCTTCGTCATTCATGTAAATTTTACAGATTCTTCTGTATGCATCAAGGTACTTAAAAAAACTAACATGAGTTTTAATTCACCAAGTCATGTAACATGGCTTCCTGCCAATGGTTCTATTTCCTCCACGTACCCTCAATCAACAGTATTGACTTTATTTCCTTACACTCTTGCTCTCCTCCCTGTGTCTCCTGCTACCTGCATCTTTCCTTTACTGATCTCCCTCTTGTTGTATATTGCCCGTGAATAATCTTCCCTCTGAGCAGACCACCAATATAACCATCAAAGAATATTTTCTTAACTTTTTACAAAAAAATGGGATCATATAATATTTATCCTTCCAAGGTTGGAGTCCTGGTGTGGCACTGTAGGATAAGCACTGGCCACAAGGTCGCTTTGAACCACAAGGTTGGCGGTTTGAACTCACCAGCCGCTCCTTGGAAGCCCTATACAGGGTCAATGTGAGTTGGAACTGACTCGATGGCACTTAGTAGCGACAACAATTCAAGGTACTTCTTAGGAAAGATTTCACCATTCACAATCTAGGTTATATGAAGTTTGGGATGCAAATAAGACTCTAGAAAGCACTTCTAGCACATGTGACATTCCAGTTATTTCCGTAGTTGGACAAAAGTTTCAAAAGTGGAGTTTTTCTTTCTTCCAATGGAGACTCGGCATACAAAACATTTTATCTGAATTTTTAAAAAATTCCAGCCTGCAGACCATCCCTAGGTGTATGCCTGTACATTATCACTTTCTTATATTTAATGATTCACCTTAGAACTCCAGCACCGCACTGGCCCTTCCCGCCTGTTAAAAGTACAGTGCTTGGAAAGGCAATTTTGTAATCAGCCAAAGAGATGTCATTATGCAGTAATCATATGATTAGTAATTTTATAATTTACATATTTAACACAGTGTGAAGATGTAGCAGAGACACCAGAAGAAGAAAAAAAAGGAAAACATTTGAATGTTGCTTTTTCCAGGTTCACACCTGCTTATTCATTTGCCGTTCCTACCTAATGGACCCTGTTTGACAAAGGCTTATTTATGCTCTTACAGATCAGCTTTATGCTCTCTAATACACATGCATCACAATCAGACAAAAAGCGAAGGCATACATGTCCCAATTTCACAACTATAGCTTCATCCTCAATGCCGTGTGGGCCCATAGCCTAAATATTCTTCCAGAAAATGGATGCTGAGCTTGGGGTATAGAACGTGTCAAGAAGCCCAGGGCACCAGGGCTTCCAAAAATAACCTCAGGTTCAAGGGTCATGGGACTCTTCCAAGAAGCAAAAGCCACATTCTCCCCAACTCTTAAGTCAAAAGTCTCCATTTGTTGTTGTTATGTGCCATGGAGTTGGTTCCAACTCATAGCGACCCTGTACAGGGTTTCCAAGGCTGTAAATCTTTACGGGAGCAGAAAGCCTCATCGTTCTCCCATGGAACAGCTGGTGGTTTCAAACTGCTGACCTTGCGGATGGGCAGCCCGATTCGTCCCCTGAAAACTCTTGTCACATCCTGGTAAACCTATCCATCGCCTCAGCCTCCTGATATGACCCAGTTACACAAGGGTCCCATGGCCAAGTAAAATGATGGTAGGTCACCACTCAAACGTCAACACAAGACTCACCCTTTTCCTTCAACTATCGCTTCTTTAAGATGAATATATGAAGCAGGAAATATACCCTAAGGGGGAAAGAAAAGACAAGCATTTGTATGATCAATATGAACACTGATTGTAAATCACACACCTGTCCCACCCCCACCCCCACCCCCACCCCCAAAAAATGGCAGAGGTACAGGTGGTTGGATCGCTCCTAAGTCTGCAAGTCTTGTCTGCATCCAATCAAAGAAAACACACACAAGTAGATGATGGCAACACAATCAGTGCGCATTTCAAAGCAGTTGTTGATGACTTAGAAGGAAAGGAAAAGTCCACAAAGACTCACACATCCTTTCTTCATAGGGACACAGCTGTCTTCACAAGTACATCAACTGCAGCCTACAGAACAGTGTTCGATGATGGTTCTGACAGGAGGCGCCCCTTCCAAACATTCAGGGCAAAATTGCCATCGACAGCCAGTAACATGTGTGCACTGACTATACACCTACACAACATGGAGGCTTCCTCATGAAGCTCCCAACTAGAGTTGTTGTTATTAGGTGCCATCAAGTTGGTACTGACTCACAGCGATCTAATGCACAGCAGAACGAAACACTGCCTGATCCTGGGCCAAACTCACTTACTGTTGCCAAGCTTGAGTCCATCGGTGGTGCCACTTGGCCAATTCATCTCGCTGGGGGTCTTCCTCTTTTTCTCTGACCTCCACCTTACCAAACATGGTATCCTTCTCCAGCGATTGCTCCCTCCTGACAATATGTCTAAAGTATGAGAGTTGAAGTTTGGCCATCCTGGCCTCCAAGGAGCACTCTAGTTGTACTTCTTCCAGTACAGACCTATGGGTTCTTTTGGCAGCCCATGGCACTTTCAATATTCTCCTCCAATACCATAACGCAAATGTGTCAATTCTTCTACGGTCTTCCTTATTCACTGTCCAAACTAGAGACCATCGGATAAACTACAGGAAGGTGAGCTGAGTTTGGTCTGATGTGCACAAGAGTAAGGACATGACCCTGGCTGACATTTACACGGGCTCCACAGTTCCACCATCTGTCAGCTCATCACACTGGGATGGCTTGCACGTTGCTATGGTGCTGGAAACTATGCTCCCAGCATTCCAAGAGCACTAGACAGCCTCCCTGATTGGAGACAGTGGGTCACCATGTTTCTCCTCCCAATCAGTCTTAGTCTGGGTTCTCCATTAAAACCTGTTCAGTCTCACACTGGGGCCTCCCATGCAGAAGGCAAGATAGAAATATTTCCTATACCCCTGTTTAGCTCCATCATGTCAAGGAGTTGTAAAGGTGGGGCACCCCAATGCCGGCATGAAGGTCTACGGCTCAGGGAGAGACTGTGGAGATAGGAAAAAAATCCCAAACAGAACAAACTGGTTCCACTGAATGGCTTTCAACACATGTTGTCAGGTGCCACCAAGTCGGAACCGACTCATAGCGACCCCACGCACAGCAGAACGAAACAATGTCCGATCCTGGGCCAACCTCACTACCGCCACCACACTTGATGCCATCAATGATGTCACCTGGCAGATCCATGTCCTTGGGGGTCTTCCTCTTTTTCTCTGACCCTCCACCTTACCCAGCATGACATCCTAGTGACCCTATTTATAGCAGAGTAAACAGTGCATTCTCCTAAAGTCACTACTGTATTTGTGTCCATTTTACAGCCACTGTATCCATCCATCTTATTGATGGTCTTCCTCTTTCTCACTGACACTCTACTTGACCAAGCCTGATGTCCTTCCCCAGAGACTGGTCCCTCCTGATCACATGTCCAAAGTACATGAGGAGAACTCTCATCCTCACTTCTAAGGAGCATTGTGGCTATACTGAAGACAGAGTTCTTCATTCTCCTGGCAGTCCATGGTATATTTCATATTCTGTGCCAAAATCATAATTCAAAGGCATCAGTTCGTCTCTGGTCTTTCTTAGTCACTGTCCAATTCTCACATGCATATAAGGGGACTGAAAAAGCCACGGCTTGGGTCAGGGGCACCCTCAAAGTGACATCTTTGCTTTCCAACACTTTAAAGAGGTCTTCTGCAGTAGGTCTGCCCAATGCAACACGTCATTGGTTTCTTGACTACTGCTTCCAAGAGCGCTGACTGCGGATCCGAGTACAGTGAAGTCTTTGACTAATTCAGTGCTTTCTATGATTATCATGATCAATGGCCCAGTTGTGAGGATTTTTGTCTTCTTTATCTTTTTCTTTACTGAAGGTTGTAGAGTTGAGCTTCAAGCCCTCTTCACTTTCAGTAAGCAAGGATATGCCATTTGTTTATCGCATGTTGTTAGTGAGCCTTCTTCCAATCCTGATACTGCATTCTTCTTCACATACTCTATTCTCTTAGGTTATTTACTAAAATATGAATTGAATAAATACAGTGAAAGAATATAGTCCTGACACACACCTTTCCTGATTTGAAAACACACTGTCTCCCCTTGTTCTGTTTGAATAATTGCCTCTTAGTCTATGTGCATGTTCCATATGAGCACAATTAAGTGTTCTGGAGTTCCCACTGTTTGCAATATTACCCATACCTCATTATAATCCACACAGTTGAATGCCTTTGCATCATCAATAAAACATATTTCTGGTATTCTCTACTTTCAGTCGAGTTTCATCTGATGTCAGCAATGATACCCTTGGTTCCACATCATCTTCAGAATCCAGCTTGAATATCTGTTGATGTACTACCACAACCACTTCAATTATCTTAAGCTAAACTTACTTGCATGTGGCATTAATGATATTGTTCAATAATTTCTGCATTCTGCTGGATCACCTTTTTTTGAAATGAGCACAAATATGGACCTCTTCCAGTTGGCTGGACAGGTAAATAGCTTCTAAATTTAGTGCTTCCAGAATTGCATGTGTTTGTTGAGACATATCAATGTTAGTAACTACTGAAGTCTTGGTTTTCACCAATGCCTTCAGTGCAGCTGGACTTTGTCCTGCAAAGCCATCTGATCAAATGCTAGCTCCTAAAATGGCTAAGAATTGGCCAAAAGGCTTCTCGGAGGCTCTCTGCGTTGTTTCAATCTCCTTTTGAAGCTTTCTGCATTGTTCAATATTCTGCCCATAGAATCCTTCACTATTACAACTCAAGAATTAAATGTTTTCTTCAATTCTTTCATCTCCGTTTTGATTTTCTAACTCCAGGTCTTTGCACATTTTATATTATTTTACTTTGTCTTCTCAAGTTGCCCTTTGGAATCTTTTTCCAGCTCTTTTATGCCATCAATTCAGCTTGCTTTAGCTACTACAGATTCAAGAGCAAATTTCAGATTCCCTCCTAACATTTATTTTGGTCTTTTCTTTCATTGTCAAGTTTGTAGTGATCGTTTGCTTTCTTCATATATCATGTACTTGATGTCATCTCCCAACTTTTCTAGAATACTAAAGATCTGTTCAGTGTATCAAATCTACTGTTAAGATGTCTCTCAATTCAGTTGGGACATACTCAAGGTCATATTTTGGCTCTAATTTCCTTCAGCTTCAACTTGAACTTGCATATGAGCAATTAATGGTCTGTTTCCCAGTCAACCACTGGCCTTGTTCTGACTGATACTGAGCTTCTCCGTGTTTCTTTCCATTGATGTGGTTGATTTAATTCCTGAGCATTCCACCCAGAGAGCTATGCATGTACAGACATTGCTTATATTGTGGGAAAAAAGGTTTTTACAATGAATAAGGCCTTGCCCTTGCCCAATTGTGCTATGCACCTTCCAGCGTTGTTTCTATCCAAGGCCATATGTACCTGCTTCTGATCTTTCTTCTTTATGTCTAACTTTAACATTTTGTTGTTGTTGTTGTTGTTGTAAAGAGCTGTCGAGTCAGTTCCGACCCATAGCAACCCTGTATTGGGTTTCCGAGGAGGAGCTGGTAGTCACCAGTAATTCCCAATGCATCTTGATTGTGTATTTGATCAATTTCAGACTTCAGAACTTGAAGTAAATGTGACGTCATTCCTCTTCAACTTGTCATGTTAAGCACAATAGACCACATGATTGTCCAATTCAAAATAGTCTACAGAGGTCCAGTTTAGTTCACTAGGGCCTGGTGCCACTCCTGTCACGCACCCTCGAGTCGGTCCTGACTCACAGCAACACTATCTAGGGTTTCTGAGGAGCAGCTAATGGGTTTGAAGCGCTGAACTTGTGGTAAGCAACACACTAATTGTCCTATAGTGCCACATCAGAACTACACCTGAATATCAATATTCAAACATTCCATTTCCTTTCTCACAACTTCCAATTTTCCTAGATTCTATGTTCCAATTATGAAAGGCAGTTTACAGCTATTTTTTCTCATTTTGATTTCAGCAGCCCCATCAGCAAATGAAGGTCCCAAAAGATTTACTACATCCATATCATTAAAGCTGACTCTACTGTGAGTAGGCAAGTCTTCTCCATTGTTTTTTTAACATCTTCCAACCTGAGAGGCATTATACCAGAAAATGGTCCATTATATGAGAATCGTATCTGCAGTATATTAGTAAATGGTCCACTGCCATTCATTCGGATTTGGGGGACCAATTTGTTTTAGAAGATCACCAGTCCCTTCTTCCTCGTCTGTTTTGATTTAGAAGCTCCATGAAGCCCGTCCACCGTGGGTGAGCCTGCTGGCATGTGAAATACAGATAGCAGAGATTCCAGCGTCACAGCCACACACAAATCACCACAGTAAGACAATAACAAAGACCAAACAAGCATCCGAGGAAAGTGAGCAGCACACGGGGGGTCTAACAACTGAAACTGTAAGTTTGTCACATATGAAGATGGGAGGGTAGGTGGGCGAGAGGGATGGTGGTCCAGGATCTTAATTTACTTTCTTTTACGAAAGCCTTCATTGTGGTTTACTGAGGTAAAGCTAAGGATTTCATCTGCGAGAACACACTCACTGATTACAGCAGGGTAAATCAATGTGAAATAAGGGAAGCCCTTAGAGAAAATACGTTCCACCCCTGACCTCACTGGCATCTATCTTGTCCAAAGCTCAGGGCCCAATGCATAGATGTGCAAGGATGCACTGAGATGTGCAGGGATGCATTGAGATGTGCAGGGATGCACTGAGATGTGCAGGGAGGCATTGAGATGTTCAGAGATGCGTTGAGATGTGCAGAGATGCAGTGAGATGTGCAGGGATGCACTGAGATGTGCAGGGATCCACTGAGATCTGCAAAGTTGCACTGAGATGTGCCAGGATGCATTGAGATGTGCAGGGATGCACTGAGATTTGCAGAGATGCATTGAGATGTGCCAGGATGCACTGAGATGTGCAGGGATGCATTGAGATGTGCAGAGATGCAGTGAGATGTGCAGGGATGCACTGAGATGTGCAGAGATGCAGTGAGATGTGCAGGGATGCACTGAGATGTGCAGGGATCCACTGAGATCTGCAAAATTGCACTGAGATGTACAGGGGTCCACTGAGATGTGCAGAGATGCATTGAGATGTGTAGGGATGCACTGAGATGTGCAGGGATGCTCTGAGATCTGTAGAGATGCAATGCGATTTGCAGAGATGCACTGAGATGTGCCAGGATGCATTGAGATGTGCAGGAATGCACTGAGATTTGCAGAGATGCATTGAGATGTGCCAGGATGCACTGAAATGTGCAGGGATGTGCTGAGATTTGTAGCAATGTACTGAGATCTACAGAGATGCATTGAGATGTGCAGGGATGCACTGAGATGTAGTGGCATGCATGGCTGTGTAGAGATGCATTGAGATGTGGAGTCCAGCTCTGTGTCTTGGAGCTGGGTGGTATGGGGACAGGAGGTCTCATTCCATTTGCAGACTTGGCTGCCCAACATTCCTAACATCAACTGTGACTGCCTGTATCTGTAAAAGACTTGATGGCAGTCAGCCTGGACCCTCACCCAAGTGACTGTCCTCCTCAACATGGAGCAGCATACCTGTTCTCAGAGCTCCACCCTGCCTAGCACAGCCTGATGGCTCTGGGGACAGCAGTGCAGGCCCTGTGGCCAGTGGACACCAGTAGCCTCAGTTACTGGCTGAGGACCACAACCATAATCCAGCCCAGTGAAGTGATAATGAGAGGCAGATTGAAGAAACAGAAGTAAAATGAATCATCTGTCCAGCATAATTAGATATTAAAATGCATAAGTTGCAGTGGACAGCCTAACCACAGTATCAAATGGACATGCTTTCAAAATCCTAACGTCGTAGCATGAATCAGAAAAGTCTTAATTAGGTTTTGTGAAGCTCAGAATGAAAGAGCCACAATAGAGCTGTGTACAGGAGTGCCTGTTACATGACCCAACGTCATTCTTTGATTGTCTTCACTTCAGAAGTTCTAACAACCTGGCATGCAAGTGGCCCTGGGACAGCAGAAATCCTTCCTCTGATACCCTAAGGAGTGAGACGGCATTTCTGAGCAAGAGGGAAAGAGACATGCATGAGTTCAGCAAATCTGGAGACTGGCCATAGAGGGAACACTGGAATTCATGAGCAGCGTCATTTTTTTCTGAAGACGTTGTATTCAGATCATGCTCCCGGGCCCCCATCTAAAGAGGATGTGAAATTCCACCAGGTAATGAAGACAAGGCCATGTTTTATGACAGCCAGCCAGCGGCATCACTGTCCCACAATTCTCTCTCTTGAACACGGCTGCAATTTCTACATAACGCATTGCTCGGAAGAAAATCATTCAAGTCAGTCCCACATTTCAACCCATATATTTTTCAAATTAAAGGAGAGATAAGTAAAACTCTTAGACATAAATGAGATGGAATTGATTTGTTCTCACTATCTGATGCATGAAGGGACAAGTGCATTGTGTGGAATAGGAATAAGGACTTACCTTTTTAGATTTTTTCCTCAAGGTGTAGCCTCTATACCACCCTAAACAAACACAAAGTGGAAAGAATTAGTCGAAGGAGCTATAATAGTGTCTATATGTTGTAGAAAATTCATAATCTTGCATATTCAGTGAAGCTTCCCCAACTGTCACCAGAACTCAACAATTCTAACGCTTTGAAGATTCTTGAGGGATTTTGTCGAGAATGTTCCAAAGGAGACTTTCAGCAAAGCTAGTCATCTTCAGTTCCTTCATCCTCCATCTCTTTTCTTGGCCTCGAAGCTGGGCTGTTCCAAGAAGAGGTCTTGTCCTTTTGACAACTGCCACCAAGTCGGTTCCTTGTTTCATACATTTTCCTGTTTCTTCCTGTCTGATCTGGACCAGGGTCACTGCCAAATGCACATCCCAGCATCCTCAGCTAATTAAACAATGTCCCCTAACAGAAAATCTACTGAGAGCTGACTTCTCTCCCTCTTCAACACAGAGGAGCTGTGCCCTGGAGCAACTAAGTCATTCAGAGGCACAAAGGCCCTCCACAGGAAACAAGAGGGCCAGAGACACAGACCCACCTACCCCCTTGGGGTCTGGCCTAGATTTAAGCTTCTACTGTCTCCATATGCTGAACAAAGGACATTAGAAAGGAGTGTCTGTCAGAACCGTGAGCATGGATTACACATTTCATGAAAGAGTCCTTCCAACAATTGAGCAGCCTACAGTATCCTTGGTACCTCCCGTCCAGCTGATGGCAGAAGGTTGTCCTACAAATACCCAGGGACCCATGACTGGTAACCAGCCTCCGGACAGCTCTACCACTGCCCGATGCCAGGGAAATGCCTCCTCAGCCCAAATATCTGAAGTTGTTTCAAACTACTTCACGTCCAGAAGTTACCAAAAGTCCTGTGACACATTCCAACACAGCACCACAAGCACAAAAGGACCCCATCAGAGATTTACTAACAGCTCTTAGAAATGGGAAACCAGGGAAATTTCCACAAAATGACCAGATATTGGGTTTTTGCACACTATCAAGAGTAAAAAGGATCTCTGATAGTATAGTGGTTACAAGTCAGACTGATAATCTTAAGGTCAGCAGTTCAAAACCATCAGAGGTTCCATAGGAGAAAGATGGGGCTTTTTCCTCTCATGAAGATTTACAGCCTCGGAGACCCTATACAGGGATCGCTATAAGTCAGAATCGACTCCACAGCACATAACCATCAGCACCACCACCACCACCATCAAGTCAAACCTTAAAAACCAGGGATATATGCATGAGAGAGCACAGAATAAAACAAAAATGGATAAATGTTATAGCAACATGCCCTCCATTCCTATAGAATGTAAACTACCAGGGGTGCAGGGTGATGAGGAACCAGACAGTAATGAGATTATAAAGGGGGAGCCCTTCCCGGGTTAATCACTAAATGCTTCCTAAGCATCAGGAAAGAGATAAGGCCAAACAACAGACAGGTCTATAAGGGAAACATAGACCTGTCTATTGTTCGCATGAAAGGGAAACAAAGGAGCTCTGGTAGCATAGTGGTTATGAGTTGGGCTGCTAATCTCAAGGTCAGCAGTTCGAAACTGCCAGCTGTTTCGTAGCAGTTTTACAGCATGTTTGCTTTAAACCACAAACAGTCTCAGAAACCACGTATAGGGTCGCTGAGTCAGAACTCACTCCACCGCAAACCACCACTATAAGGGAAACCACCACACTAGGAAGTATGTACATCTTTGAATCATCAGCCATTTGAGATCACAAGGACAGCATTTACCCAAAGACAAAGGGTCAAAAGGGTTAGAAAAGAAGGAAACCCGAAACACAGGGAGGAAGGGCTGTTCCACAGAGACAAATGCAATCAATGAAACATTTAAACTATGAATGAACTGTTGAATGCAAATCTGTTCAGCTGCTCTGTAAGCCTCCACCCAATTCATAACAAAAAGTGTCAAAACAAACAAACAAAGAAGAAGGCAGTGACCCTCAAGAGCCTTCAAAAGAAGCAGGGAAGACTCAGTTATATATACCAAGTCCAGCCTAGTCCATGTTCTGTAGAGGACTAAGACCCATCAGGTGGTAGTATCGACACCAAGGGTCTTGACTCTTTTGCCTCACACCTGAAGAATTCTCTGTTGATGGACACAGTATCCACTTCAGTGGCTCACCAGAGTCCACTGACGACAAAGAGCTCACACAAAGCAAAATGAGGAAAAGGAGGTCAGAAAGGCTGGTCACTCAACTTAAAGGATTCTGCATCGTCCACTTCATTTTTCCTGCCTTTTCATGATTAATCAGTCCTGTCTTTTCTAAAACTGACAAGGAATTAATGCCCTAGAATACACAAGGAAATATTACAAACCTAGAAGAAAACCAGCAACCACACAAAAAAATGAGCCAACTTCATAAACAATGTGTAGAAGGAGAAAACCCAAAATACACGTATGAAGAGCTGCTTCAATACACGAGTAATGAGAGCAATTAAAGGTTAACACTGCCTAATGTACTACAGTGATCAAAGCTGGAATGCTGCAGACCACAGCCCAGTGGGCACGATGGAGAAAAAGTCAACAGAAGTCCTGGGTGTACCACTATGCAAGCAGGACCACAACCATGGATGGAAATTTAAGGAGTAACTCAATCGTCTTGGCATGAAGCATTGTTAATGTCATGGGCTGGGCACAAAGGGAATGCCCACCTAGGATGATGGCAGGGTTGGAAGCTGGGCTGAAGGCCCTCGGGTCACTTCTGAGATGGCTTTGTAATAAGTTTTCCCAGCCTTCGCAAGTCCTTCAGTTGCCAAGAAATCAGAATATAAGTAGCCAGGAAAAGAATCAAGGTGTACTTTGGAAGAAAATACATCATCATCACTCTGTAAAATTTTCATTCTTAAGTCATCGTGTACACAAAAGAAGAATTTCCTAATCCTTGTGTCATGCCTGCAATTGCCTTTCAGGACAGGCAGCACCCAGGTTAACACAGACAAGGAAAAAAGGTGTGGCAATCTACTTCTGAAAATCAGCCACTGAAAACTCTAGAGATCACAATGATGCGATGTACAACCTGCAGGTGCCTCCCACTGTGCGTGGGGACACCAAGACTCAGGGCCAGCTTGACAGCATTCAGCAAAAACAGCCCCTGGAATCTTTACGGAAATATCCTGGGCCCTCAAAGGTCGTTTAATAAATATCAGTGGCCTCCGCTCACCTCTCCTGGCTGCTGGCTATGGCCACCTGTATAAAGGCAGAGGATTGCCTCAAGTGAACCAACCTGAAGATCTTTTTATCCTATGGGCCATGCTCTCAGGAGTCCGGGAGAAAGAAATTAACCATCACTAAAAAGCAAATTTGTTCTCTGAGCCTTAAAATAAAGAGGGATCATCTAGAAATTATATTTCCTAGAGCAAGCTCAGAAATGCCCTGAAAAGAATCACAGTGAAAAAAAGAATTAAGTTTGACAAACAGAAAGACATTTTCTAGAGAAGCAGAGGGAGAAAAAAAGGGTGGGGTTGGGGGGTGAAGAACATTCCAAACTCTAATACAATCCATGAAATTTAAATAGAACAAGAGGACACAGTAGAAATAACAGATGGAAGTAAATTGTTCCATGCTTAACTTGTGGAGAGTAAGCACACGGAGGTTCCCAGTCAGAATCCGGCTCAACTGCATTTCTCTGCTCAGATGGTAATTAAAGCCAAGAGCTTTCACTGTAAGTAAAAACGTTCTTGACAAGACAGGAAGTATTTTCATCACAATCTCGGAAGACGGACTAATCCAGAGAGTGAATGCTCACTGAAGACTCTTTAAAAAGTCCTGGTGGCACAATGATTAAGCACTGCTGCTAACCAGAAGGTTGTCAGTTCAAACCCACACAGCAGCTCCACTGGAGAAGGATCTGGCGATCTGCTCCCATGAAGACTGTTGCTGTGGTTTAGTGCCTTCGAGTCGGTTCCGACCCATAGCGACTCTGTATAGGGTTTCCAAGGGGCGACTGGTGAGCTTGAACCACCAACCGTGCAGCTCAAATGACTTTGCAGTGAAGCACACTAACCCACAGCGCCACACCTACAACCAAGGAAATGTGTGGGGCACTTCCACTCGGTCCTATAAGGTTCCGTGAGACAAAATCAACTCAAAAACAATGGATTTGGTTTGGATCTGAAGGCTCCCTATCAGGATAATGGTCCAAAACGCAAATGTCAGCCATGAAATGTTTCAAAATGTCAAATGAATATCCAAGGATCACTGACCCGTCTAGGGATTCCACTGAGGGGCACATTTTCCTTAGGAGGCTGAGAACAAAAACTGGCCATTCCTGTCATGCCCAAGCCCAAGAACTGTATTTATTAACTACTCCAGAATGATGTCCCTGCCCAGTGTTCATTTAAGCAAGATTTCATCTTCAACTGACCAGGGGCGCAAAGAGAGAAAATAGATGAGTACCTCCCCCCAGATGAGAAAAATGTCTGAGATCCTTAACCCCTACTTAATTGGTCTCTGTCTCCTCACAGCTGTTGGCAATACACACTACACAGAAAAACCCAACTGTCTGCTGTAAAAATTAGAAACAAACTGAAGGTGCACATCACAACCACTCATTCACTTAAGTAAGGGCTGGGTGGGTATGCCATATACTCTGACATCTATTCCAGACGTGCTCCACTAATGCACACTGACCCCATAGGGCAATTTTAGGGTAAGAGGTACAAACAGAACAGAATTCTCAGAAGTCAGATGAAGAACGCACTATTTAGTAAGCTACACTTCTCAGAGGGGTCAACCCCAGGAACTCAGGCCAGTCACAGCTTGCTTGGGTTCAGAAGCTTACAGCTTCTTCACTCACGTGCTAAGTGGATTCCAAAGACTGACTGAAATTTTGTTTCACCAATGCCATAATCCAAATGTACTGATTCTTCTACGGTCTTCCTTTTCCACTGTCCAACTTTCACATGCAATGAAGTGCTCTTGGGTCAGGCACACCTTAGTCCTCAAACTAATACTTTTGCTCTTGAACACTTGAAAGAGGTCTTATGCTGCAGATTTGCCCAATGCAAATACGTCACCTGATGTCTTGACTGCTTTGAGTGCTGACTGCGGATCTTCCAAGTAAAATGAAGTTTTTAACAACTTCAGTCTTTTCTCTCTGTATCATGATACTATTTATTGTCCAGTTGTGAGGATTCGTGTTTTCTTTACATTGAGGTACAATCCATACTGAAAACTGTAGTCTTTGATCTTCATCAGTAAATACTGCAAGTCCTCTTCCATTTCCAGCAAGCAAGGTTGTGTCATCTGCATATTGTAGGATGTTAATGAGTCTTCCTCCACCCCTGATGCCACCACGTTCGTCTTCATATAATCCAGTTTCTTGGATATTTGCTCATCGTGCAGACAGAATAACCATGGTGAAAGGATACAACCTTTCCTGATTTTAAGCCATTCAGTGTCTCACTGATCAGTTCTAATGACTACTTCTTGGTCTATGTACAGGTTCCTCATGAGCACAATTGTTGTTGCTGTCAAGTGCCATGGAGTCAGTTCTGACTCTTAGCAACTATGTATAGGGTTTCTAAAGCTGAACATCTTTGTTGGAGCAGAAAGCCTCATTTTTCTCCTGAAAATCAGGTGGTGGGCTCTAACCGCCATCCTTGTGGTTCGCAGTCCTGTGCTTACTGTAGAGCACCACTGCTCTTCTCGTGAGCACAAGTCTGAACCTCCCATTCTTCATAATATTATTCCTAGTTTGTCAGGATGCACGCAGTCAAATGCCTTTGCAAAGTCAATAAAACACAAGGAAACACTCTTCTGGAATTCTCTGCTTCAGTCAAAGATATCACTACTAGTTCCACGTCCTCTTCTGAATCTGGATTGAGTTTCTGGCAGGTTGCATGCAATATGAATGATTTTACTTTCGTGTGATCCTAATGATAGGGTTTGATGATTTCCACGTTCCAATGGGTCTCGCCTTTCTTGGAATAGGCACAAATATGGATCTCTTCCAATCGGTTGGCCAGGTAGCTGTCTTCCGAGTTCCTTGGCACAGACAAGTGAATGCTTCCAGCAGTACATCACTTTGTGGAAACATCTGAATTTATATTCCTTCAATTCCCGGAGCCTTGTTTTGGGCCAATGCCTCACTGCAGCTTAGCTTTCTTCCTTCAGGACCGTGAGTTCTTGATCATATGCTACCTCTTGAAATGGTTGAACACTAGCCAAGTATTTAGGGTACAGTGACCCTGTAAATTACTGCATGGAAAGGTTTAACTAAATTATCCTATCTAAAAGCAAGCCTGGTGTTGAAATAATTCATTTCAACCACTTTTTAATCACCTGCTCTATGAAAATCACCCTTACAGCATGCAGTAAAATCCCCAACAATACAATACTCTCTTACAAAACTTACAGACCTGCGGAATCTTTGAAAAGCATGCCTCTCAGAGGCCCCCACCCCACCCCCACCATAAAGGCAGCATCAAAGGAAAAATGACGTGCTCGAATCGTCTGCAAAACACTGGATGTGTGGACCTGTTCCCTGAAAAACCAAAACCGTCAGAAAGCCACTGGCACCAACAGCCTATATACTGGATTATTGAAACAATCGCTTCTTTGGACTGCATGCCACATAACTATGACATGTGTTCATCTCTAAGAAAATGAGGTCACAGATATATTTTTTGAAAATTAAAGGAAAGTAAAGTAAGAACTGACAATTTGGGGTTCCTTTGAGGCAGATAAGAGCACAATGATAGGGCCGCGACTGTGAACTACAAGGTCGGTAGTTCAAGCCCACCAACTGCTCCATGTAAAAATGATAAGGCTTTCATTTTTCATGCAAACAGCCTCGGAAAAACCGTGACCAGGGTCGCTATGAGTCAGACCCTCCTCAACGACACTTAGCAACAACAACTGAGGTATTTTCTTAACCAATCGGAATGAGAACTTGACCAACACTCACCATTTCACATCAAATACATCAAAAGTAAGAAGTAAAATCTGAAATAATCTTAAATGTGCTTTCAAGTGGATAGTTATTAATCGTTAACATGTATCTTGTTGCTGTTGTTAAGCGTCATCAAGTCAGTTCTGACTCATGTACAGGGTTTCCAAGGAACGGCTGATGAGTTTGAACCACCAACCTTGCAGTTCAGGGCCTATCCTACAGTGCCACACCTGGACTCTAACATTTACCTATGTTGTTGTTGTTGTTAAGTGCCGTCGAGTCGGTTCCGACCCATAGCGACCCTGTACAGGGTTTCCGAGGGTGTAAATCTTTACGGGAGTAGAAAGCCTCATCTTTCTCCCGCGGAGCAGCTGGTAGTTTCGAACCGCTGACCTTAAGGTTCGCAGCCCGATTCGTAACCACTACACTACCAGAGCTCATACTTGCAAAAAATAAAAAGCAGCCAGTCATGAGTTCCTTTTTCAATTCGAAATAATAATTCAAAGGAAGATTTCAAAGGTAAAAACGGAACATTTGTAGTTTTCAGTTCATCTGAATAAACTACTATTCAAATAGGTAGTCTCCTTTACCACCCTGCCCTGATACGGCATCCTTCATACGATCATGAGAAAAGAACATGCTAATGAGTTTCACTACAGGATAATCTCTTGCCCAGTAGACACTAAGAAAATGTGCAGACAGCTCCAAACAACGAGACAAACAAGTCCAAAATGTGTTGTTGTTGTTGTTGTTTTCAAGTTGCTTCCGACTCATCACGACCTATGCACAACAGAACAAAACACTGCCCAGTCCCGCACCAACCTCACAATCACTGTTACGTTTGCGACTGCTTCGGTTCATCTTCATACTCACCTTCATATGTTTCCAAGATGTGCACAGTGTCGCCTATTTGAAGAGACAGTTCATCTGCTCCCCTGGCATCGTAGTTATAAAAAGCTGGTAAGAAAGGAGAAGAAAGACAGGTATAAACAAAAACAGACGTGACCACACTGGGTTATTTTTGCTTGTTTTTAATACTGTGTGTTTTGAATATTGAAGCACATTCGATTTTCCTTTCATCATCCTTTCTGATAGCCGCCGAAGTAAGTCTTTCCCTTCACAGACAAATAAAAAATGTCATCGCTGTAATCCTGCTACAAAATGTTACAAAACACAGACTAAAGTGCGTCTGACCCAAGCTAAGGTATTTTCAATCATCTCCTATGCAATGCAAAAGTTTGACAACGAATAAGGAAGACTGGAGAGGAACTGGTATCTTTGAATTATGTAAACCATGGACTGTCAGAAGAAAGAACACATCTGTCTTGTTAAAAGTACAACCGGAATGCTTAGAGGGAAACATGGTAAGACTTTGTCTCATGTACTTGGACATGCTGTCTGGAGGGACCAGTTCCTGGAGAAGGATATGATGCTTGGTAAACAGAGGGTCAGAAAAAAGAGGCGGATCCTCAATGAGATGGATTGGCACACTGGCAGCACCAGTGGGACCAAAGACGAATGACTGACAGTGATGAGGGACCGGGCAAGATTCTGTTCTGTTGTACATAGGGTGGCGATGAGTTGGAAGTTACTGGACAGCAAGTAACAACAGTGTTGTCGTTGAGAGCCTTCGAGTAACTAGGAGCAATTCAGTACTCAACACCCAACAACCAAAAATGGAGTTTTACAATAGGATGAAAACTAAAGAATATGCAGCATTTTAACTGGCACTTCATACACTAGTTTTATTTCCAATAATGGAGTTTTTTAACATAGTGACTTTTCCTAACTATGACTCAATGGCACATACACTAAAAAGTCTTTGGAAACCAAACTGATTTAAAAAATTATTACAATGGAGTTCCGGTATGGGGCTGTAGGATAAGCATTCAACTGACAACCGCCAGGTTGGCAGTTCAAACCCACTAGTCGCTCCTTGGAAACCTTACACAAGATCACTATGAATTGGAACCCTTGACCCTTGACGGCCCTTAACAACAAATGGTAAGATTAAGCCAATAAACTGCATTACAATCAAGATAGGTAAAGAATATGTCCTATGTCAACAAGCCTCCCTAAAATTCAAAATGTGTTTGAAACCCCAAAAATTTTATCCTCACATAAATCCATTCCAGTTTTGCAACAGGGTTGCCTTTCTCCTAAATAAGAACCTAAAAAAACTTCAGACCATTAAATTCAGACCCCACTTTTATCCAAGCACAGAAGAGCAAGACAACTGTGGAAGGTAAAAAACATCCTAGGAATTGTCTGAGACCCATCTCACTCCTCCAGGGCTGCCAGAACAGATACACCACACGTGAGTGACTTCACAAACATATTTATTTTCTCACAGTTAAAGAGCTACTTGTTGTGAAGCGCCATCGAGTCAGCTCTGATACATAGCAACTGTGTGTCCAGTTTCCAGGGAGCAGATGGTGAGTTTGAACCACCGAGCTTTTGGTGCCACACCACAACTCTAGTTAAGGAAGCTAGAAAACCAAAGTCAGAGTGGTGGTGGTGTAATGGTTACGAATCGGGTTGTTAACCTGAAGGTCAGCAGTTTGAAACTACCAGCAGTTGCGCGGAAAGATGAGGCTTTCTGTTTCGGGAAAGATTTACAGCCGTGGAAACTCTACGCAGGGTCACTATGAGTAAGAACCGAATCCACGGAATATAACCAACCACCACTTAGTGTGGCGCTGTGAATTAAGGTACCAGACGGCAAAGCCATTTGGAACTGCAAGGTCGGCGGTTCAAGCTCACCAGCTGCTCCTTGGAAACCCTATACAGGGTCGCTGTGGGTTGGAATCAACTCGACGGCACTTCACAAAAACAACTCTAAGAAACAGCTTTCTTTCTCTGCCAGCTCTCAGGGAAGACCCTTGTCTTAAGACTGTGCTCCCTGCTTTCTTAGCGATCTCTCTCTCTCTCTCTTCCCCCTTCTCTGCTTGCTAGCTTGTTGCTCATCTCTTTTATATCTCCAATGAGAGTGATTCGAGACCCCTCTACAAGAATCCTGCTTCAGTCACATAAAAAAGACAACACATTTCCAAATGGTATTATAACCTGAGGGACTGTTGTTGTTACTAAGTTCTGACTCAAACCAACCCTGTATAGGGTTTCCAAGGAACGGCTTGTGGGTTTGAACCGGTGACCTTGTAGTTAGCAGTCCAGTGCTGGTCTTACAGCGCCACACTAGGGCTCTTAATCACAGGCATAGAGATTAGAATTTACAACCCATATGTTGGGGAGTGGGGGAACAATTCGATACATACAAGACCCCCCAAAAGCCCATTCCTATTTAAGGAGAAAAAAAAAAAAAAAAAGGCATGCCTCTGACATCCAAAAGATACCTAATTATACAGAGTTCAGTGTAAAGTTCATCCGCAAAACCACGATCTGAATTTCCCCTCTATGCATTCTCCAACAGGCTAAACTATCTGCCATCAAGTCAACTCTGACTCATGGTGACCCCCCTCTCATGTCTGTAACAGCAAAACTGTACCTCGTAGGGTTGACAATGACTAGTTTTCAGAACAAATCAACAGGCTTGTCTTCCTATGCCATCGGATTGTGTGAGTATTTTCTATCTTAAAGAAATAACATCCATGACAGACTCACATATGAAGGTTCATAAGGTGGTTGTGAAGGAGCCCTGAGGGTGCTGTGGCTTAGGCACTGGACTACTTACCACCGGTCAGCGGTTCAGACCCACAGGAGAAAGCTGACGCTGTCTGCTCCTGTTAAATCAGTATGAGTCCTCACTGACCGGATGGCAGCAGGTTATTGTAGTTGCAGGTATTTTGTTTCTACTATTATATTAGACTTCTACAGACGTTTTATTGTGAACTGAGTGACGGTTTACAGGTAAGATCATCCCGTTTTACGTTCAACACATCCTACACTTTGTTCCAGCTCAGTGATTACAATCCCCTCCATGTAACAACAGTTATCCCGCTTCCTCCCTGTGGTTCCTGTTTCCATTCCACCCGCCTTCCCGTCCCTTCTCAACTTTGTCCTTGGGAAAATATTGCCCTAATAGATCTCAGTGTTTCGGTCTGCATCTCTCTAATGGCTAATGTGGCGCTGTAGGTTAATGCACTAGACTGCAAAGTCGGTTGGAACTACAAGGCCTATGCTTCAGGCTCACCAACCGCTCCTTGGAAACCGGATACAGGGTCGCTGTGGGTTGGAACTGACTCGATGGCACTTAACAACAATAACAACAATCATTTTCACGAAGTCAGACAAAACATACTGCTCTTGGCGTCCTGCTTTCAGAAACATTCTAAAATATCAAGACATGTACAAAAAAAAAAAAAAGACATGTACGTAGTAAAACTCCATTTTCCCGGGTAGTCTCCTACTATTTTCACAAAAATTCATTAACATTTAACAGTCCTCGACAGACATAAGCAGTTATTAGGAGTTATTAAGTTTATTTAGCATTTTATGGTGACTCTTTAACAAGAAATGGCCACATCAGGTGAAGGAGGCTCAGACCATATGTGAAATTGCCCAAGTTTAGAGGACCTGATTCCTAAGCCTTTAGGAGCCATAATGATTTTATCACAATTCTTAACAGCATCCCTGCCAGCATGCCTATTTTGTTATACAAGTGTGTGTGTGTGTGTGTGTGAGAGAGAGAGAGAGAGAGAGTGAGTGGGGGGTGGAGTACACATCAAAAGTGAGCAAAATAAAATAGAATGAAGACATCAAATAGGGATATATATTCAGGCACATAATTCCCCCAGCAGCACGGAGTTAGCATAAAAACCAGAGGCAAAGATGCCATGCTGTTGCTTCGGTTTTCTATTCATAGCGATCCGATGGAGAAGGATGAAGTACAGGCTTTCTGAGGCTGTAAATCTTTACGGGAGCAGAAAACCTCATCCTTCTCCCTTGGAGCAGTTGATACATTCAAACTGTTGACCTTGTGGCTAGCAGCCCAAAGTGTAATGACTATGCTACCAGCACTCCTTATCAAATGGTCACCTGTTGTTGTTGTTGTTAAGTGCCTGGAGTCGGTTTTGATGCATGGGGACCCTGTGTAGGGTTTCCGAGGAGTGACTGGTGAGTTTGAACTGCCAACCTTACAGTTCAAACCAACTTTGCAGTCCAGTGCGTCAACCCAAAGCACCACACCGGGACTCCAAATGGTCCCAAAAGACTGGTTATTTTAGATGAAGGATTAAAAGCCTCAGAAGGGTTATGCATTCGGCCTGCAGATACCAACTGCCCAACCACCTGCCTTGTTTTTATTAACATGCGGGGGCTTCAAACAGTTCGTGGAAGATGGAATTGAATGATCATGAAATTTTTCTACTAGCTTTTCAAAGTCCTCTTCGTACAGACATCCCGCCTTTTATTGAACGCCATTGATTTCTACAATCAGAAGGCTTGCGGCAACCCCGAGTCCAATCTATCGGTGCTATTTACCCAATAATATGTGTTCACTTCATGTTTGTGTGCCACATTCTGATCATTCTCATAATATCCCAAACTATTTATAGAAAGGCAACTGTATACCTAATAGATAACAGGATCACGTAAACGTAATTTTAATATGCACGGAGAAACCAAAAACTGTGTGTGTCTCAGTTTATGGAGATCTCTTCTTTATTGTAGTTGTCTGGAACCGAACCGTCAGAATCTCTGAGGTCAGGCTGTAAACCAAAATCAAGCTCTAGTTGATTCCAACTGGTAATGAGCATACATGCTTCGGCGTAGACCTGCACTTGATAGGCTTTTTCAGAGCTTAATGACCAGCCTTCCCTCAACCTCAGCACTTCAGGGTGGTCTCAGTCAACCTCTCAGTTACTGCCAAAATTATCCCCTATGAGTATCTGACAAGGGAGTCCCCAAAGATGTCCACATCCTACTCCCAGAATTTGTGAATATGCCCTCAACAGCTCACAAGGTCAGTAGTTCAAACCCACCAATCACGACTCAAAAACCATATATCGGGTCACTGTGAGTCAGAACCAACTCCACAGCATTCCAGAGCAACAAAAATGTCCACATCCCATACCCAGATTTTGTGAATTTGTTAGTTGACGTGGCCAAAGGGGCTTTGTCTCTGGGTATGGAATTAAGGAGGATGAGTGGGCTGTTGGGGTGAGGCCAGTACCATATCAAGTCCTCCCCAGAAGGAGCATGAGGGTCCAAATCAGAAAGAAGGAGGCACAGTGATGGGAAGAGAGAGCAGAGTGATACAAGGAAGGGACCATGAGCCAAAGAATGTGGGCAGCCTCCAGGAGCTGGAAGAGACCAGGAAACAGAACTTCCAGAAGTGCAGCCATGCTGGATCTCTGTCTTCCAAAATGCAGAGATGGTAACACATTTGTGTGGTTTTAAGTCAGCGGGTCCCGGGACGGCCATCAATTTACCATGACCCCATGTTGTTGTTGTTAGGTGCCATCGAGTCGGTACCGACCCATAGAGACCTATGCACAGCAAAACAAAACACTGCCCGGTCCTGGGCCAACCTCACTACTATTGCCATGCTTGAGCCCACTGACGCTGCCACTTTGCCAATCCATCTTGCTGGGGGTCTTCCTCTTTTCCTGTGACCCTCCACCTTACCAAACATGATATCCTTCTCCAGATACTGGTCCGTCCTGACAATATGTCCAAGGTATGAAAGACAAAGTTTGGCCATCTTGGCCTCCAAGGAGCACTCTGGCTGCACTTCTTCCAAAATGGATCTATTGGTTCTTTTGGCAGTCCATGGCACTTTTAGCATTCTCCTCCAACACCATAACTCAAAGGCATCAATTCTTCTATGATTTTCCTTATTCACTGTCCAGCTTTCACATGCATATGAGGTTATTGAAAATACCATGGCTTGGGCCAGGTGCACCTTAGTCCTCAAGCTGACATCTTTGCTCTTTTTAAAGTGTTGAAGAGCAAAGATGTCAGCATGAGTAACACACAATTCTACCCTAATATACAGCTGTCGCATCTGTTAAACAGGTTAACTCATAGCTACCCTGTATAGGGTTTCCAAGGAGCAGCTAGTGAGTTTGAACCACTGACCTTGTGGTGAGCAGTACAATGCCTAGCCTACAAGCGCCACCCCAGAACCTCTATCTGAGAATAGTCATATACAAGTAGAGCCGGGGAGGTATAGGATACAAGAATGATTGTTTGTTATTCGATATTTCTTATACCTTCTGGATGGAAACAGGTGGAAGGGATGGTGAAGATAACAGCGTGAGAAGACATACATAAAAGAGCCTTTTCTCAAATTCTAATTGAACTGATAGACACAATTCAAAGATATTTTAATGTATTTCTTCAATATAAAAAATCACTGTATGCTTTATCTACAAGAAGCCACCAAATATCTTATCTCAATCTAAAAAGCTGATTCATAAAGTCACAATGCCCCAAATGTGCGCTTGCTTAGAAAGCAGGCTAGCCTGCCCTGCCCCAAACCTTCACGACCTCATTCAGAAATGAATAAACAATCTCTTCTCCATTCCCCATGGAGCAACTCTACTCTCTCCACCAACGGAGATGCTTTCTAGAAATCTCACTTCAAGCCATGGCTCCAGGTCCCAAGGTTTGCTGAAGAAAGACAAATTCTCCAGCACAACACAGGGAGTCCGCTGGAAAGTGGCATCAGTCTACCTTTGCAACTTCATCTCTGCAAAAGCTGACACGACATTCCCACTGACCCTCCAGATCTTGCCACAAGTTGCCCCACTGGGAATGCCCTTCCTCCCTCTACCTCAGAAAATCCCACCTGCGTACCTTTCCTTCACCTTCCTTCCTGAGGCCCTTAGGAATTCTGTCAACACCCATCCAAAGTGAGTACTGAATTAACTAACTGCTTTTGGAGACCTTGAGATAAGCTTCATGATACCTCACAAGCGCGCGTAAAGTTGTTTGTTGCACATGTCTGTTTCCTCGACCAGACAACAATCTTAGTTGTGAACATTATTAATCACTGGATGTCCCCGTTGCAAACACTATGCCTTGGAAGTACTCAATAAAAATCCACTGAATTGAATCAGATCACCAAGTATGGCTTCTTGCATGTTTTGCAAGACTGAAAGGAAACACTGTATCTTTTGCCCCTCTTCAAAATGAGCTTGTTCCCAGGAGTTTGAGACTTTGGGGAGTTTATTAGGGAAGAAACAGGGCACAATTCAGGATCCACAACAAATCAG
This sequence comes from Chrysochloris asiatica, assembly GCF_000296735.1. Taxonomy (NCBI): domain Eukaryota; kingdom Metazoa; phylum Chordata; class Mammalia; order Afrosoricida; family Chrysochloridae; genus Chrysochloris; species Chrysochloris asiatica. The sequence continues at coordinate 4,409,723 of NW_006408623.1, read as the reverse complement.
GACACAGTTCTTCAGGCAGGATAGTCTCTGCCTAGCTTGGGCAAATGTTAACAAGCTCTTTTAGCCCCACCAGTAAAACCCTGGAGGCACCTTACTCCATCAGGAAGCCTTGTGCCTAAAGGCTCTCAGCTTGTTATTCTAAGAGTAGGAAGCCCACCATGCCATCTCCTGCTGCCCTTCAGTTCTGCTGTCCCTGCTTCCTGCCCTTGCTTCTTGTCGACTCTTGCAGTGCCTGGTGCTGCAACTCTCTCAGTCCTTCTCTTTGGTCTAGGAGGTTCTCAGCACAGGGCTCCCATATGCAAACAATGTCCTCCACTCCAAGCTCTTCCTTCTCGGTGGCTGTCAAAATCCAAAAGCCCCTTCTCTCTACTCGCTTAGCTCTCCTTTTATCTTTCTTTTTTTAACAAAATTGAGCCATGGGAGTGAGTTCCGTTCCAGACCTGAAGAATGACTAAAGACCACAGTCTTTCAGGTTCCACCAGTATGTACTGGAAAAGTAAGCCTGGCTGTTTTTATGATGATAAGTTCTGTTCCACATTCTCTCCCACTGTATCTGGGACCTTCTAATGTGATCCCTTTCAGAGCAGTTGGCAGTGGGAGCAGCCACGCAACACCTAGTTCTCCTGGTCTCAGGGTGGTGGAGGCTGATGTTCCAGTGACCCATTAGTCCAAAGGAGTGTTTTCATACATCTTTGATTTTGTCACTCTTCTTTCCAGGACGAGACTAACAGTTTAGCATTAGCTGGCCATTCATAAGCTTTCAAGGTCCCAGTCGCTACTCATCAAAGTAGGATGTAAACATTGTCTTTGTGGACTATGTTATGCCAATTGATCCTGGAGCCCAAGATGTATTCCATCAATAGAACGAGACAGAACACTGTCTTTTTAGCCGAACTCCATAACCAGCATCACGGCTCAGGTTCAAAGTCTGCTTACATCATCTGAGATGTGGGCTTGACTATCATCCCATCTCAAAATTGGCTCAGCTCAGCATTTCCCTCTATCCCACAACCTCTTCATGATTCCAAGTAGCAATTTAAAAGTTCATTAATTCTTCTAAAAAGTCAATTTGTGAAAATTAATGGCTCTGTTAATGATTTCATTCCCTCTATTTTGACTTCAGTTGGATAAGATGAAACTTCAACATCATGCATCTTCTCAGAGTTGGGGAAACGAAGACACGGCCAGAATCCTGTCGGTTTGCCCTCAAAACTTCATGTAGAGTCCCTCCACCTGCCCTGGGATTACACAAACCGTACCAAGCATGCACTCAGCATTTCTAGAGGCTCCATCGGACCAGGTCTGGACCTGCATTAGGTGGGGATCGGTGTAGGAAAAACAAGCTAAGCTGGAACATTAAGGAGCAACCCTTTCACATACTGGTCCCTAGTCAGCATAACCAGGAAACCCTACATCGAAGACTCAAGAGATTATGCTTATCTTTTCAATTCCCTGAAGAAACCACAACCATCCCACCTAGAGGCAGGACTGGGTTTCCCAATCACTAACTTCACAAAGAGACTAGAGGTAGAGCATACCGTCCACAGCACAGTTCCATACGATACTGGAACATTCACTACATAACCTGTGTCTCCTCTACTGGATTATGATCTTCAAAGATAAAACCCATGTCTTATTTCGTCAAGCATCTATCAGCATCAGGCACACAAAAAGACCCCAAATACTGACTGAGTAGATGGGCAGACGGAGAAGATGGGCAAGTGGATGGATGGATAGATGAATGGACAGATGGAAATGATGGGTGGGATGGTGGGTGGATAGACAGAGAAGATAGATGAGTGAATGCATGACTATATGGATGGATGGGCAGATGAAGAGGATGGATAGATGGGTAGATAAATGGATGGATGGATGATAGGTGGATAAATGGATGGATGGATGGATGGATAAATGATGGATGGATGGATGGATGGATGGATGGATGGATGGATGGATGACGGATGGATGGATGGACAGATGAACAGATAAAGAAGATAGATGGGTAGGTGATGGATAGTTGGATAAAATGGGTGAGTGGATGGATGGATGGAGAAAAGGGCTGGGTGTGTGGATGGATGGATAGATGAAGATGGAAGGAGCAAAGGAAGGAAGGAATACAGATGACCAGAAAGACTCTTAGAGACTATTTCTAACAATGCTACAAAAACTGTCATCTCTACTGAACTGGTATGTGTTTTGCTGTATAAATTCGCAACAAAAGTAAGTATTTTTTAATGCAAGGAATAAAAATAAAGCTGCTAAGATAAATCAAGAATGGTCCTCCTGGATTTAGCATTTCCTGTTGCTGTGAGCTGCAATGCATTCAGAGATTCCATGTACAAATGCCCAGTGGATTTAGCAGCCCCACCACCTTCCTCTCCCCCCACCCCCACCCCACATACACCTAATGCCATGTGCAGCCTGAACAGGAAGGAGCCACAGGGGGACGCACAGTCAGAGAAGGCCTCCCGCTGACTGTATTTCTGTATGTGTGTCTCACAGAACACCCCACATTTTCAAAGGCGCCAAGTTACCCTTGCTTGGGTCCTATCTTTCTTACCTAGGAATCCAGACATTGTTCCTCTTACCAATAAAATCCCCTGCGGCAAGATTTCATGTGATGTTTAGATATCAGAATCAAGGAATTCGTCTAAATAATTAAAGAAAGGGAACAGTGGACCCCTGTAAGATAAAGGGACTGACGTTTGTTATTCAATATTCCTTTTTGCTTTCTGGATGGAACCAGGTGGGAGGGAAAGTGAAGATAAGAGCATGAAAAGAAATACATAAAAGAAGTCTTTTCTCAAATTCTAATTGAACTGATACACACAATTCAAAGATATTTTAATATCTTTCGTCAGTGCAAAATATCACTGTATGCCTTATCCCTGACGAGTCACCATCTTATCTGGATCTAGTCCGAAAGGTCGCATGCAGTGCCTAAAACGTGCTGGCTGCCTGGGAAGTGCAGTGGATTTTTGAAACAGTGTCAGTTTTGTCAAACCAGGTATTTACCACTTTTTCATGAGAGAAAAAATAATAATAAATAAGAAGCTGCTTTTCTACATTTTCAGTTTTAGTGGTTCCTAGGGTAGGAAGCTACTGACCTGGTCGCCGTTCTAGATGGTCTTTGCAATCTCCCCACAAGTAAGAAAAGGTTTTGCAGATCTAAAAAACAGTCTCCTTCTGCATTTAATTTTGTGCCACTATAAAGAAGCGTGGTGATGAGATAGGGAAAGAGATTTCATGTCTTTACCATTCATCTTTAAGCCAGGAAAGTTATTGCACGACGTGGGAAGACATAGGCTGTGAATTAACCCAGAACTTACCCACTTAGGACATGGGGACATACAGTGACCTCGCCCCATGGTCCCAGCCACATGTGGCCACTGGCCAGTCCAGAAGCACCACCTGTGACCTGAGTCCATCGGACCTGAGTCCACCAGGAGCTGGCCCCAATGGGGTCATTGGTAGAAGCCACAGGCGAATGGGTCCTCTCCAATGTCTGAGCTCCCATCTGTCTCCCTGTCTCTCCTGAGAACCTGGTCAGAATGCACACTTTCCCTCACCTGTCCAACAGGTTCTCCCTGGAGGGTGACAGGACTCACCTGGGGCCAGCCCCCCAACCAGTGGGGACACACTGAAAGAGAAGGGAAGACTCTGACAGAGTAGGGTTGCCAGTGGCTATGACGACTTCAGGGAACCTTTTCAGTGCCTGGACTTCAGGGCACTGGGCTTTAGGGACTGAAAGACGTATTCTGCAGGGAGTAAGACGCCTCCCTCCCTCTTTCTTTACCTGTGACTTATCAGTAAGTCCAATAGGAATGGTGAGGGCTGGAGAAAGGGAAAGGAAAAAAGAACATTCCAGAAGGTTAGGATTTTCTTGTGTTTTGCCACTCCTCTGTAGTGAATCAGCTCACACCACAACACAGGTCCTGTTTCTTCTAGGTCTGGCTGGCTGTCTCGCTCCCAATCCTATAGACTCTTTCCATAGAATCGAGGCCTCTTATCAAAGTTACAACTCCTGACAGGCCGACTTGTGAATACTTATGAATCTGTAGTGAGTCATTTCACGTGCGTTTTACCCCATCTTTGCTACGAAAACCATGTGAAACTGTTCACTGTTGTTGTTACGTGCATGGTGTCAGTTCCAATTCATAGTGACCCTGTATAGGGTTTCCAAGGAACAGCTGGTGAGTTTGAAACACCAACCCTGTGGTTCAAACCAACCTTGCTGTCCAGTGCATTAACCCACAACGTCACACACTACAGATGAACAAGTATGCATGAGTCAGCGTGTGCCTACCTCGCTGACTGGGTCCTCCATCCCGCTTCCAGGACACTAATTTTCCAGGGACCTCTTGAGAAATTCTTCCTGCTTTTCTCTTAAGGCCAGGGCTCCTCCATCGTCCCCACACTCCAGTTCTTGTCACCCCACCATCAGCTTCTGCACCAACGTAGGAAAATATGGGACCCGCCCCCCAGAGACCACACAGAAGAATCCCCTTTTCACCAGCCACCATAAAGTTCATTGCCAATGCTCCAGCAGGCTCTAAGGGTTTAGAACCATCAAGTAAAAACAGAGTGGCATGGATACCATGATCTCAAATACCTAAAAATGCAAGAGAAGTTTAATGATGCAATGCATCCTGAACAATGAGAATGCATGCATATATTAATCCATCCACAGATACACAAACAAATATATGCTTTTTATGCATATAGTAAATTACACATTCTTAGGTGATCAGTTTCTTGAGATCTGACAACTGTGTAAATACACTACGTACATCGAAAATGAGATTTCCAAAGGAAGTTCAGAAAACAGGAAGAGGCGAGAAAGCAGGATGAGGAACCCCAGGAGGAAGTGGGAAGAGTGTTCTGATATTCAGGGAACTGCAACGAACGTTACAAAACAAAATGTCTACAAATTGTCGAACGGAAGACACATTTGCTCTGCAAACTTTCACCCACACAGCAATAAAACATAAATAACACTTAAAAAGTAAAAAGTCACTCAGAAGTATAAAACATAATCAAATAGAACAGGCATATGAAGTAAACACAGTAAGCTGATAAATCCAATCCCAAAGTTATTTGTTTTCTGTTAAAAATAAATACACTAATTTGCCAAATACTGTTTGACACTATTTGAAGCAATACTACATGACTAAAACAAAGATTAAATTACAAAAATGAAAAATGCATTCTAGACATTTTGTAGCAAGGAGGGAGTGATTAACTTTTCAGCCTAGGAGCGGAGGTCCCTGGGACCATCATGGGAGAAGAGCAGAGAGCAGGACCCTACCCAGAGAAGCAGAGACGATGACATGGAGAGATGGAGCAGCTGGAGACTTTAGACACAGAGAGGGAGAGGGGCTGGATGTTGCTCTGGGCAAACCACTGACTAGGCTCACAATGCTAATGTGACATGCATCCTGGGACAGGACTACAAATCCACCAGAGGCACTTCAGTTTTGCCTGGGAGACTTCCCTGCCCTCCCATTTTGCTGCTCAGAAAGCTACTCTGCCCCAAGGCCAGACCCCGGGCAACACGCCATTCCCAACTCACCAGGCTGCTACATACCTGGTGAAACCTCCCGGCCCTGGAAGGTGATGGGGGTTTCACAGCACCCAGTGAGCCCAAGCAGAGGCCCCCAGGAGACCAGGGGACTTTGTTAAGCAACTATCACAAGTTTAATCCCCCATCAAGAGCAATGAAGTTCTGGTGCAGGCAAGAGCATGGATGGGCTACAAACATGGCACAGCTTGCAAGAGGTCAGACACAGATGGACCAAGATTGTACGACCCAACAATCTGAAATATCAGAGCAAGCAACTGTACAGGGACCAAGAAGGAGCCCGTCTGCCAAGCAAAAGGTCAGAGGTTCAAACCCTCCAGCAGCTCCGTGGGAGAAAAGATCTGCACATCTGCTGCCTTAAAGATTCCAGATTAGGGAGCCCTATGGGGTAGTCCCACTGGGTCGCTGAGCTGGTATCAACTCGATGGCACACAACAATATAGAGCACCAAGAGGTCCCTCAGTGGTGAAAACAACTGACTATTAATTGAAAGGGTGGTGGTTGGAATCCACCTGCAGAAGAAAAGCCTGGCAACGATCTGCTTCCATAAAGATGGAGGCGTTCTACACTGTAACCGTGGAGCAGGGGGAGCTAACTATGAGGCAGCATCAAGTCAATGACAACAGGTTTGGCTGTTTGTTTTTTCATAGACACCTAAGATTTCTATAGTTTTCAGGGGCAGGCAGAAAGGGAAAGTGGGGGCTTTACCGCTTAGGGAACTCTGAGCTTCATTAACAGTCACGGAATAATCTGGAAGCAAATGAAGGCAGTGGTTATACAACATTAGGAACAAAATTCATGATGTACACATGTGAGAATACTGCCATGACAAATGTTTTGTGACTTATACATATTTACTATAATAAAAATAAAACTTCAAGTAAGAACAGGACTGCTCTGTATGCGGATCCCCATATGACCACAGAGGTTGCACACCTCCTTCTAGAACTCGGCTACCCCATTCTACAAGGGCAGTACTCCCCGGCACAGCAACCGTGAGACTGATGAGCATGTTATATTCTAATAGTCACTTCAACTGACTATAAAAATACAGCATCACAAAATGCTATTGCACCATGGTAGAAATATTTAGCAAGAGGCTATAAAGCCCTATTTGCTTGTTTATAGACTTACTGCTGAATAGGAAAAAAGGCAGCAGAGGCTAAAGGGAAGGCAGGAGGGAATCCATCCCAGCAAACACCCGAGACGCCGTGTCCATATGATATGCAACAGGACATGAGGAGTTTGGCTAATGCTCTAAGCAAAGCACTGGGCATCCCCCTGCTCCTTCTACTTATTTATCCCCTTTTTAACGCTTGAAACTTTCATCACCAATAACATCACCACCTATAACAACACTGCCACCACTACCATCATCATTACCACCACCATCACCATGATCATCTGTAACACTGTGATCCCCATCGTCACCTACAACAACACTGCCACTACTA
>NW_006408623.1:4397970-4402338 GCF_000296735.1 Chrysochloris asiatica | reverse complement strand
TACCACCATCACCATGATCATCTGTAACACTGTGATCCCCATCGTCACCTACAACAACACTGCCACCACTACCATCATCATTACCACCATCACCACCTACAACACTACCACTACCATCATCACTACTGCCACCATTTTTACTCCTGTCATCGTAACAAAAATCATAGTTAACCTTCATTCCACACTTAGGGAGACCAGGCACTGCACTAAACACTTCATGCATTTCCTCACTGAGTCCCACATCGGCTCTATAAAGGGTGTTCCCATTTCTGCACAGAAAGACTGAGGAAAATAACAGGAGGAAGGTGGGTACACTGGCTTCTGAGACCTGGCCCTCTCTGCCTTCTCAAACAAAGAGTAACTATGCTACTGCCTGCTCACCAAAGGCTGCAGAGTTCCCTCTCTCCACAGCCACTGCCCTTTGCTTCAAAGGACCTGTGACAATTCAGGCAGTGTCAAAGTCTCCAGAAAGCCCTTGAGAAATGATGAAAGGGCAGTTCCATTCATGCCATGAATGGAGCCCCAGTCCACAGGAAACGCCCTTCCATCTCAATCCCAGGCTACATCACTCTGCACATGACGGCTGCTGAGACCCCTAAGGTCAGCCCAGCTCCACAGTATACTTACCACCCTAAACTCTGGACAATCACCAAGGGTCGGATGGCCATTAACGAGACCGGACTCCAATACACCAAAGAGCTCACAATCCCCAACAATCCCTACGGCCTAAAGGGGGGCCACTGACGAAACCAAATTCTGATACCCAAAAGACCTCAAAATCTTCAACAATTCCTGTGGCCTAAATGGGGGCCAGAGAGCCGTTGACAAGACTGGATCCCAACACCCTAAAGAGCTCACAGTCTCCAACAATTCCAGTGAGGCACAACATACAGGTAAGTTTTCTAGAACTCTCTTTGGAAACCAAAACGATCAGCAACAATTCTGACTTGCAGAGGCTCCCTGTGCATCAAAGTAGAACTGTGCTCCTTAAGAGTTTCAGTAGCTGGGTGTCTTCTCAGAAGGAGAATGTCAGGTCTTTTTTCTCAGGTGCCCCTCACTAGACTTGAACCTCCAACCATTTGGCTCACAATCGAACACATGAACTACTTGTGCCACCACCCCATAATTCCATGGTTGTCAAGTTGATTTCAACTTGAAAGTGACCAAGTAGAACTGCCCTGTAGGGTTTCCAAGGATACTGACCTTATGGAAGCAGGTGGACACACCTTCCTCCCAAGGAGTAGCAGGCAGGTTCGAGCCACCAATGTTTTGGTTAGCAGCCAAGCGCTTAACCACTGAGCCACAAGATCTCCAAATAATGATGCAATTAGCAACAACTTTAATGAGAGCTGTGAAGTCCTGACTGAGGAAGCAGCTGCCGGAGGGGTCCCTGAAGGACTGCAGTTGTTGCTGTGTGCCATTGAGTGGGTTCTGACTCACAGCGACCCTGTATAGGATTTCTAACACTATGGATCTTAACGGGAACACAAAGCCTCATCATTCTTCCATGGACAAGCTGCTGTATTTAAACTGCTGACCTTGGGGTGTCAGCAGTCCGATGCCTAAGCCACTACGCCACCAGAGCTCCTTGGTGGTGGTGTGCGGTGGAGTTGGTTCCAACTCATAGTGACCCTGTATAGGGTTTCTGAGGCTGTAATCTTTCCTCCCCCATCCCCGAAAGGTACTTGGACCTGTGCATACATTTCAGACTTGCAGAAACCAAATTTAAATTAATAATTTAATAAAATTAATTTAAAAGGTCCAAGAAAATTGTTATATATACATAAGTTTTTATTGTGAACTGAGTGATAGTTTACATGGGAGAACATCGGTTTTATACTCATCCTATCGTATTTCATTTCATTGCAATGATTACAATCCCCTCGGTGCATCATCATTCAGCAGTATTTTCTTCTATTTCCTCTAGTTTTTTGTACAGGAAAACACTCAGGAATATATAATCATTTAAACAACCAAAGGGCACATTCTGTAAGCCTGCCTCCTGGCCACCAGCACACAGCCTTTCTCTTTCCATGAGTCTAGAGTCCTCAGCTGCTCTCTCTCTCTCCATGTCTCCACCCCTGCTTCCATCTCTGGTGTTGCTGCTTCTCTGGATAGGGGCCCACATTTCGCTCATGCTTTCTCCCTTGATGGTCCTAGGGTCCTCTGTTGCTGGAATGTAAGATTAAATACTCCCCACTTTATGTTACAAAACCTCTACCTTTACAGTGTGACAGTCGCAAGTCATCATGATAAAAAAAATACTCACTATCGAATCATAAAAATCTTATCCCCATCTCCTTTCACCAGACCCATCTAGACAGGATGGAAACTATTCAGTGGGGGTTCTACCTTACCCCACATACTCTGAAATAAAACTCCCTCTTGAGACTGTAAATCTTAATGGGAGTAGAAAACCTCATTTTCCCCCCAAGGAATGGCTGGTAGTTTCCAACTGCTGACCTTGAGGTTGGCAGCCCAGTGCATAACCATGCCACCACCAGAGCTCCTTATAGACAACCTTACAAGAGGGCACTCTATTATCATCCCCATTTCACAGGTGAAGGGACTGAGAAAGAGAGATGTTATGTTTCCTGCTCAAAGTCACGGCTGTAACAAATGGGAGAAATCAGGTCTGGGGGCTACGTCCTGACCACGACTCCACCTTGTACAGCCCTCACCGACAGGGTTCTCACTCCCTGACTTCTTTCCCACTATCACCTCTTCAATAGCTCTCAAAAATACAGGTGTAGAGACATCAAAACAAATCACACGAAACACCATCTAGTATCACACCAGGACCATCACAAGCAAACCTTGCCACAAAGTCCTTTTCTGGTGAAATATCATGGGTCATGTTTCCCCTCTAGATCCCTCCTGTACCCGTCAAACTCCCACATTCTCTTGTTGGCATGAATTTACAGTGATGGTGAAGAGAGGGCATTCAAGGCCACCTGCTCACGTCACCCTGCTCTGACTTCCAACCTCTGAGATAAGACAGGGACGATGGAGTCTTGGCGTGACACTGTGTTAATGCGCAGCACTGCAAAGTCGGCGGTTCAAGCTCACCTGTCACTCCTCAGAAACCCTACACAGGATTGCTATGTGTTGGAACCGACTCGACAGCACTTAACAACAACAACAACTGACTCACTGTGGAGTTCTGGTGTATGGCACTGTGGGATAACGTACTGGACCACAAGGTCTACAAGGTCATTGGTTGGAACTCACCAGCGCTCCTTGGAAACCCTATACAGGGTTGAAATGAACTAGATTCAACTCCACAGCACTTAACAACACACTACAGAATAAATAGTGGACTGCTAACCATAAAGTTGGTGGTTTGAGCCCACCAGCTGCTCTGAGATAGGAGTCTTTCTGCTCCTGTCAAGATTTATAGCCTCAGGAACCCGAAACAGGGCCACTATGAGTCCGAACAACTGACACCCTGGGGTGAGAGAGGGTGGGGGTGAGAGGAGGTCCCAAACAGGTACACCCTCACCCACCCACTGGCTCTGGCCCACCTCTGGTCAGTTGGGTGATTGTTCACTGAGGTTGAGTTTCAGACCTACGCACCGTTAGCCCATTCACACAAACCATGTGGGGAAATCCCTGACCAGGAGGAAGCATGACAAACCTCGGGCGAAACCACGCTTCTACAATCACACCAAGGGAAAGTGAAGTTGGGGACCAAGAGGAAATGAGAGTCAAGAGAGGGGGATACCTCTCAGCACTGGAAAAGGAGCAGGCAAGCTTGAGGGAGGCTCTGCCAGCCACTGAGACCAGCTGTAGTGGCCCACTGGTTAAGCACTGGCCTGCTTAGCAATAGGTCAGCAGTTTAAACCCACCAGAGGACAAAAATGTGGCCGCCTGCTCCTGTAAAGATGACAGCCTTGGAAACACTACTGGGCGTCATGCTAGGGGAGTGCCCTGGTTCTGAGGGGTCTTCTGACCACGCCTTCTCAGGACTCACACGCAGTCTGTTCACTGTGCCCTGGCCCCCAGACTTAACACCAGCAAACCTCTGATGGGTCCCCAGCTCTCTTCTCTACCCCAGGCCTCAGCCCAGCCCTACTGGAAAACTCCCTCCCGCTCACCCCCACCCAGGCAGCACCTGCTCACTCATCGGCAACAGTCCTGCCGGATGTCCCCAGGTAGGGGGCCTGAGTCAGGACTGTAACATCTTCCAGACTGAGACGGCAGTTCTGAGACCCCACGGACAGTCAGGAACACACTCAGTCCTTCCCTACAGAGGGTCAGGAACACACTCAGTCCATCCCCATGGAGGGTCAGGAACACACTCATCCCATCCCCATGGAGGGTCAGGAACACACTCATCCCATCCCCATGGAGGGTCAGGAACACACT
>NW_006408623.1:4369730-4397870 GCF_000296735.1 Chrysochloris asiatica | reverse complement strand
ATCCCCATGGAGGGTCAGGAACACACTCATCCCATCCCCATGGAGGGTCAGGAACACACTCATCCCATCCCCATGGAGGGTCAGGAACACACTCAGTCCATCCCCACGGAGGATCAGAAACACGTTCAGCCCATCTCCATTGAGGGTCAGGAACACACTCAGTCCATCCCCATGGAGGGTCAGGAACACACTCAGTCCATCTCCACTGAGGGTCAGGAACACACTCAGCCAATCCCCACAAAGGGTCAGAAACACGTTCAGCCCATCTCCACTGAGGATCAGGAACACACTCAGTCCTTCCCTACAGAGGGTCAGGAACACACTCGGTCCATCCCCATGGAGGGTCAGGAACACACTCGGTCCATCCCCAAAGCGGGTCAGGAACACACTCGGTCCATCCCCACTGAGGGTCAGGAACACACTAGGTCCATCCCCACTGAGGGTCAGGAACACACTCGGCCCGTCCCCACAGAGGGTCAGGAACACACTCGGTCCATCCCGCGGAGGGTCAGGAACACACTCGGTCCATCACCCACGGAGGGTCAGGAACAGGTTCAGCCCTTCCCCAGAGGAGGCGCTCACTCTCAGGATGATACAGAAAAGACATCGTAAGTCACCACCAAGGCCCTGCATCTAGTATGGGGAGGACTGTGCTCACAGAACCCTCCCCTCCCCAAGACCAACGTGACCCCCACACCCAGGCCTCCCCACAAGTGCTGACGTCCATCCATTTGTCCCACCTGAATTCTGGCACCATTGATTCCTCTCCTTCCCCTTCACTATCTCACACAACCAACAATACCTGCACACGTCACTCTGACCTCCAATGCTTCCTCATCTCAGCAGCTCATACTGTTCTTCCCGAGGCACCTGCGCAGTGCAAATGGTGCTCACCAGAACATTGGAGGTCCAAGTCCATTGAGAGGTGCTGTGGAAGATAGGCTTGGCAATCTGTTTCTGGTAAAGCCACCATTGAAAGCCCTGCCACAACATAAGGCAGACTCGACTTCAGATCACCCACTAAAATGCCACTTTCTCCAGGAAGTCTCCCAGGATAGCACCTTGAGGTTCCTACTCTGTCTTGTCATTCCTACTTACTTCCATCCTCTCTTCTCATCTGACCCAGTTCACATTCCAGCAACAGCATTTATAGGTATTTGGCAAACATTACAAATGCAAGGAATTAGCCCGTTTGCATTAAATGATCACAAAGTGAAGAAGCACCTACTAAGTGCCTGCAGATCCTAACTCATTTAATCATCTCATTAAACTTACATCATAAATTCTATTATTACCCCCATTTTACTGAGAAACTGAGGCACTCAGAGGTTAAATCAACCTGCCATCTAGCAGTGGCAGAGCCGGGACTTGAACCAGGCTCTTTGTATCCTTAGTCTGTGTTCCTGGTCACAGTAAAATCAGCCCTTCAAAGGCAGTAAGGCAGCCGGGGCCAAAGAAGGACTTATACCTGTTTTTGATTTATTTACTTATTTTTGAGGTGAGGAGCTGGGGAGCAGCAGGAGTGAAGATACTGTTTCAAATGATCAATATGATTTAAGCTAATAATTAAAACCCTAAGCGCTCAGACCACAAGAATCTATACTGAGGTTGTGAACCACAGTCTACTGAAGAATTTTCTGGAAAGAAACATCTGGTAAACAAGTGCCCAGCCAGAGGAATCATCAGGAAGTCCCTACTTCCCATTAGGAACATCCCAAATGGACGTTATCTTTTAATGAACTTTTGTAACGCTGAGTGTATTTACAGTAAAAAGTAAGAGAAATGATGTTCTTTGTATCGTCGGAAGTCCCAGAGATGGCAGCTCTCCGGAGATCAACTCTTCCCTTTAGAGAAACTTCCTGCAAATCAGAAACAAGAGGCAGCTTCATGCATTACTCCTTTATTCTAATGCTTACAGATCTTTCCAGATTTATGCTGGCTGCAACATCAGACAACCTGCTCCCAAGCAAGTACAGGGCACAGCTTCAATGAGCGCCATGGAAACCAAACGAACCAGGAAAAGAGCAGATTCCTCAAGACAAAGTCACACAGCCATTACCTCACGTACATTTTCACATACAATCTGCTCACTCGTGGAGTCCTGGTGTGGCACTGTGGGTTAATGCACCGGACTACAAAGTCGGTTTGAACTGCAAAGTTGGTGGTTCAAACTCACCAGCTGCTCCTCAGAAACCCTATTCAGGGTCGCTATGAGTCATAAGGGACTCAATGGCACCTAACAACAACAACAAAGCCCACTCATGTAACACGATCTTGCATATAACGTGCATAACACTCTGAGGAATTAACAGAGAGGGCTGTGCGGTTTGAAAATCTGTATAATGTGTGTGTTGTTTGCACAAAAATACAGTATCTTCATGTGGATTTAAGCCTGCAAGAGCAGGCTAATACAAGGCAATGTTTTCTGAGAAACATAATTATCCACCACAGGGACAGACAAAAATCTACAAATCTACAAATTCTGTTTAACTTTGACTTTCAAACCTTTTTTTTTTTTTTTTTTGGTGGTGGGTTGGCTGATTTGTTTTTGTTTCTGTTCTCATGTTTTAAAAAATGATTATAATCAAACTTTCTTTTGTTGCTGTTGTTAAGTGTCATCGAGTCGGCTTCAACTCATAGCGACCCTTTATAGGATCCCGAGGAGCAGCTGGTGGGTTTGAACTGCTGACCTGTGGCTCGCAGTCCAGTGCTGATCCTACAGAACCACATGAGGAGTCCTCATCAGGATTTAGGTATGTGTAAACCATCCACAAAATACATCAGGGGGCTTCAAAAAATTCAAGGAAAAATAGCCTCATCTTTCAATTCCATTTTTCCACGAACTTTTTGAAGCCCTCTTTGAATCCCTGGGTGACACAAAGCATTTGTGCTCAGCTACTGACCAAAAGGTTAATGGTTCAATTACACACAGATGCCACAGAAAAAGGTCTGTCAATCTACTTCCACCGAAAAGCTGATGTAAGCACAGTTCTACTCTGGTACATGTGTCAGAATCTACCAACAACAACAACAGCTAAGACAGCATTTCCCTTCAGAACCACAGAATACACACCACTCCATTTTCTCTCCTTTCTCCATGTCCACTAGATCCAGTAAAAACAATTACAGTCGGAGCAATTTAACCAGCTGGAATGGCCTCGGGGCAGACCACAGTGCAGACAGACCCACCGAGCAAATTTTAATGAAGAATGTCACCCTCCCAGACAATGACCTAACAAATAACTGTGGAGCAGCAGGACCCCGAAACATTGCGATTGAAAAATGTAAATGCTACAGCTGATAATTACTTTGCTTGTTTCTCCATCTGTTTGTGTTCTCAAATATATGAATTTATGATTACATTTAATCACTCTCAAAAGAATTACCTGGTGAGGTTACACAATGAAGTCACTGTAATTCATGTTATCCATAATTTGTAATGAGCCACACAGTCAAATGCCTCTGCATAGTCAATATCACACAGATAAACATCCTTCCGGTACTGTCTGCTTTCAGCCAAGATCCAACCGACATCAACAAAGATATCCCTTCATCCCACATCCTCTTCTGAATCTAGTTTGAATTCTTATCCATGTAATGCTGCAGTTGCTTTCTGAATGATCTTCAGCAAAATTTTACTTGTGTGGTATTATATTGCTCAATAACTTCCCTATTCTGCTGGATCCCTTTCTTTGTTGTTGTTAAGTGACATCGAGTCGGTTCCGACCCTTTCTTCGGCTGGATGTAAATATGGGCTGCTTCCAGTTAGTTGCCTAGGTAGCCATCTTCCAAATTTCTTGCGAAGACAAATGAGCACCTCCAGGGCTGAATCCATTTGTTGAAATCACTCAATTTGCTCTCTGGCAATTCCCAGAGCCGTCTTTTCACCAATGCCTTCAATGTGACTTGGATTTTATCTTTCATTACCATCACTTCTTTAGCGCATGCTACCTCCGGAAATGGCTGAACATCTACCGATTCTTGTTGGGACAGTGAGTCCGTGTATCCCTACTATCTTCTTTTGATGTTTCCATGCTTATTTAAAGGAGCTCTGGTAACGTAGAGGTTATGAGTTGGGCTGAGAACCTCAAGGTCAGCAGTTCGAAACTACCAGCCATTCTGTGAGAGAAAGATGAGGCTTTCTGCTCCTGTAAAGATTTACAGCCTCAGAAACCCTGTACAGGGCTGCTATGAGTCGAAACCAACTCCATGGCACATAACCACCACCACCACCAATGCTTATTTAATCTGTCTGCTGAGCAAATAATCCAAGAAGCTCTATGAAGAAAACTATGAAGAAAAACATGGCATCAGGATTGGAGAAAGACTCATTAACAACCTGTGATATGCACATGACACAACGTTGCTTGCTGGAAAAGAAGAGGACTTGAAGCACTTACTGATGAATGATGAAGATCAAAGACTACAACCTTCTACATGGATTACACCTCAACATTAAGAAAACAGAAATCCTCACAAGTGGACCAATGAGCAACAGCATGACAAATGCAGAAAAGACTGAAGCTGTTGGTTTACAATTTACTTGGATCTACAATCAACATCCATGGAAGCATCAGTCAAGAAATCAAATGACACATTGAGTTTTCAAATCTGCTGCAAAAGGCCTCTCCTAAAGTACTAAAACGGAGTCCTGGTACCCCGCTGTAGGATGAGCACTGGACCACAAGGTAATTTTGAATGGCAAAGTCGGCAGTTCAAACTCACCAGTCGCTCCCCGGAAACCCTACACAGGGTTACACTTAAGAACAATGAAAGTGTTAAGGAAGTCCTGGTGGGGAAGAATAAGCACTGGACTGCTAACCACAACATCAGCAGCTCACACCCATCAACTGCTCTTTGGAAACCCTACACAGGTTCATTAATAGTCGGAACCAACTTCATGGCACTTAACGACAAGGAAGATGCCACTTGGAGCACTCTGAGGTATATCTAAGCCATGGTCTTCTTAATGGCTTCCTAGGAATGTGAACACTGAATACTGAATAAAAAAGATTGTAGAATAATCAATGCATTTGCATCATGGTGTTGGAAAAGAATTCTGAACATATTGAATGGACTGACAGTACAAGGAACCAATCTTTCTTGAAAGAAGTACAGACAGAATGCTCCTTAGAAGAGAGACGTTGGAGACACTATATCTGAAGTACTTTGCACATGAGGGTTATGGTGAGTTATGGTGTTGGAGGAGAATATTGAAAGTGCCATGGACTGCCAAAAGAGCCAACAGATCTGCGTTGGAAGAAGTGCAGACAGAGGGCTCCTTTGGAGGCCAGGATGGCCAAACTTCATCTCTCATATTTCAGACATATTTTCAGGAGAGACCAGTCGATGGAGAAGGATATCATGTTTGGTAAGGTGGAGGGTCAGAGACAAAGAGGAAGAGCCCCAGCGAGATGGACTGGCAAAGTGGCAGCATCAATGAGCTCAAGCGTGGCAACAATTGTGAGGTTGGCCCAGGACCGGGCAGTGTTTCGTTCTGTTGTACACAGAGTCGCTATGAGTTGGTACCGACTTGAAGGCACCTAACAATAACAACATCAGGAGGGACCAGTCCCTGGAGAAGACATCATGCTTAGTAAAGTAGAGGGTCAGTGACAAAGAGGAAGACCCTTAACCAGATGGGTTGGCAGAGTGGCAACAACAATGGATCAAACATAGCCTAGCAACAACTGTGAGGAGATGAGGCCTGGGCCATGGTTCCTTCTTGTCAATCGGATTCAAGTGTGACTTGATACACTAGTTACACAAATTCTGGCCAATGACAAAAGTACACTCTGAGTGAGCTGGAATAAGTAGTTCGTTTCATACTAAAATAGGTACTTGGGAAATTCTGTTGAGTCTAAAATGCCTCCAATTACACTGTTACCTAGTTTGGAAAAGCACCCTGGTTTGAAAGAATACGCAGAATGGTTGTATGAATCTCACTCGCTCCTCCTAGAGCAGTTTTATTGCAAATGATTCCCAATCAACCCCCTCGACTTAAACTGAGACCCAAAGCCAATCACCAAATTCCCAAATCGCTCCTGGAAACCACGTGTGAGTCCAAACTTAAACTCTAATCATGTGCTTACTGAAACTACAAGAAAAGATAAGCGGGTGAGAAGCAAAACAGTGACAACAGTCTAGCTTTTAAAGGTTAGCGAGGCCGTTCAGTCTAGCTTTTAAAGGTTAGCGAGGCCGTTGGAAGGAGGATCCAGCTACACCGCTTCCCTTGCTTGGCTCGCATCCAGGCACCATCTTTCCTGGACTCGCTTCTAACTCAGGTGCTGTTTCAGGGCTGCTATACAGGCCAGCCTCTGCGTGTGACCACAGAGGACAAGGGTCCAGACCAGATGGTCTCCTTCACTCAGGAACACCTGCCAATACAGAAAAGCATGATGGGTCTGGGAAAACACCAAACCAAATTAAATTAGCTACACAGAATCCAGATCTAGGAACTGAAGTCTATCATTTGTCTGAAGGGGCACAAATCCAATGCCATCGCATCCATTCAAAGCCATAGCAACCCTATAAGACCCAGCAGGACTTCCCCACAGGGTGCGGCATTGTCGGAGAAGCACTGGGCTGGGAACGGCCAGCCAGCCGCTCCTTGGAAACCCCATACAGGTCGCTATGAGTAGGTATTGACTTGAAGGCCTTAACAACAATCTTTACCAGTGGCTCTATGTGATAAGCACTGGATAGTGAACCACAAGGTTGGCAGTTCGAGTCCACAGGACAAAGATGAGGCTTTCTGCTGCAAATATGTACAGTCTCAGAAACCCAACCCAGGATCACCATGAGGGAGAGCTGGCTCAATGGCACTAGATAACAACCACAACAACAAGTTTTACAAAAACAGGCTGTTGTATATTTCTCACACGGAACAAACTGCTAACCACTGAGTTATCAGGGCTCCTTTCTAGTCGGGTTGTTCGCAGTTCTTATCCCACCGAGCCACCACGCTCTGATAGAGTAACTGGATCATTGCTGAGCCAAACCATTACCCAGTGAAAATAAAATGAAAAAAAAAAACCATGTTTAAATATAAATTTCAATACACTGTTGGCCCCCAAGGAGCCCTGGTGGCCCAGTAGGTTAAGCATTGGACGGCTAACAGAGACATCAGTGATTCAAACACCACAGCCAGAAGTTCTGCGAGAGAAAGATAAGGCAGTCTGCTCACGTAGCAATTTACAGTCTCGAAAACCCTGTGGTGTGACTCTAGTCTGTCCTGTGGCGTCACTAAGAATCAGGAAATGGAAGCAGGTGGGATATCCCCTAAACGAGCAGCTGAGTTAACACAGCAAAAGTAACCCTAAACATAGAGAAAGATGTGTGCATCGTCTTCACCAATTTTGTGGTTGTTGTTACATGCTGTGGGGTCGGTTCCGACTCATAGCAACCCTGTATAGGCCTTCTGAGGAACGGCTGGTGGGTTTGAACAGCCGACTTTGCAGTTAGCAGTCCAGTATTGATCCTCTCTTCACCAAATAGGCTCAACCGTTTTTCCCCAATTTCATAGTAAAATTTCCCATTCTTTTTAAAGCAAAGTCAGGGCATATTCAAGGAAGACTTTGAACCCAATCTTATACTAGATTGGGGGTGGTGGTGGCCATCAAGTTGCCTCCCTCCGCATGGTAACCCCATATACAACACAACACTACCCAGTTCTGTGCCAGTCCCATGATCGGTTTACCGAGCACACCAATGCGTTCCGTTGGGCTTTCAATAGCAGATTTTCAGAACGACCTCCATGCATTTCTTCCTAGTCTGCTAGTATCTTGATCTATGTTGTCCTTAGATGCCGTCTCAACCACAACAGAAGGAAACACTGCTGGATCCTGAGCCATATTCACAACACTTGTTACGTCTGAGCCCACTGTTGCGGCCACTGTGTCAAGCCACCTTGTTGGGGTCTTCCCCTGGTCTGCTGACCCTTCACTTTATCGTCATCTTCAGTCCTTGTCCTGGAGATCAGTGACACCGAAACTCAAATCTGGCCCATCACTTCTTTTTGCACGGCTGTGAAATAGTGGCTACATGTTCACATTTTTAAATAGCTTCCAGAGAATCAAAATAGAAAGGGACTATTTCAGGACATACAAAAGTTTCACAGAAGTTGAATTTCAGCATCCGCCAATACAATTTTTCTGGAGCACAGCCAAGCTCATGTGTTCACGCATTGTCTCTGTTGTTTTCACACTAGGAAGGCAAAGCTGTATACTTACTTCAGGGACTAAATGACCTACAACCCCTAAAAAAACGTGCTTTCTCTGCCTTTGCAAAGAAAATGTCAATGACTTTTATATAAGTGGCACTGAGGGTTAATGCGCTGGACTGCAAGGTCTGTTTGAACCGCAAGGTAGGCAGTTCAAGCTCTCCAGGCACTCCTTAGAAACCCTATCCAGGGTCGATATGAGTCAGAACTGACTCAACAGCACTTAACAACAATATATATATATATATATATATATAAAGTCCTAGTAAGGTGATGCGGGTTAATGTGCTGGACTGAAAGATCGGTTTAGATGCAAGGTAGGTTTGAACTGCAAGGCTGGTGGTTCAAGCTCTCCATCCACTCCTTGGAAACCCTATCCAGGAACTGACTCAATGGTCCCTAACAACCACAACAAATATATATGAAGTCCTGGTATGGTGCAGGGGTTAATGTGCTGGACTGTGAGGTTGGTTTGGACTGCAAGGTAGATTTGAACTGCAAGGTTGGTGGTTCGAGATCACCAGCTGCTTCTCAGAAACCCTATCCAGGGTCACTATAAGTCAGAACCAACTTGACAGCACTTAACAACAACATACATACAGATATATAGAGACAATGTGGTCCATGCGTACAATGGGATATCCATAGACTCAACCACAGGGAGAGATGAAGTTCTGATGCTGTAACGTGGATGAACCACAGATACTTCACACTGAGCAAGACCTCACTTATGTGAAGTAAGCAAATATAAAGAAACTGGGATAAAGCACTGGTACGCAAGGTCGTTTGAACCACAAGATCAGCAGTTCAAACTCACCAGTCGCTCCTTAGCAAACCTTTACAAGTCACTATGAGTCAGAACTGACTGGACAACAACAACAACAACAAGGTTACTTATGGTCCTAAACCATGCTTGGATCCACCATTAACCCCCATGGAAGCAGCAGTTAAAAAATCAAACAACATACTGCACTGAGCAAATCTGCTGCACAAGACCTCTAAAGTATTCAAGAGCAGAGATGTCAATTTGAGGACTAAGGTGCGCCTGACCCAAGCTTTGGTGTTTTCAGTAGCCTCATATGCACGTGAAAGCTTGACAATGAACAAGGAAGACTGCAGAACTGATGCAGTTAAGTTACAGTATTGGAGAAGAGTTTTAAAAGTACCATGGACTGCCAGAAGAACAAACAAATCTTTGTTGGAAGAATTACAGCCAGAGTGCTCCTTAGAAGCTGAGATGACCAGACTTTGTCTCATACTTCAGATGTGTGGTCAAGAGGGATCAGACCCTTGGTAAAGTGAAAGGTCAACGAAATAGAGGGAGACCACCCCTCCAATAAGATGGGCAGTCACAGTAGTAGCAGCAATGAGCTCAAATGTAACAAGAGTGAGATGGGCACAGGACTGGGCAGTGTGTCTCATTCTGTTGTGCCCAGGGGTCACTATGGGCCAGAACTAACTGGACAGCACCTAACAGTAACAGAAGCAGGAGGGTGGCCACGAAGTTTCTGCTGTTGGTGGTGGGAAAGGGTAGCCAGAGGGTGGCACAATGTGCATGACAAAATCAATGTCACTGAACTGTACATAGGGGGATGACTGGGGGAAAAAAATTAAAACACAGGATCACTAGCAAGAAAATTAAGAAAACACAGGACTATTACAACTGGTCTTTGAAGTTGAAAATGTAGATGATAGTACATTTTTACGCAGCTGTGACATCACAGTTAACATCTCAAAGAGGCAGGTTCAGACTTTTCATAATCCCAATTGTCCACCCTGTGCCCATACGGGTTCCCTCAAGTAGACAAGACAAAAATTAAAAATGGCAGCCTATAAATCCCATAGCAGTTACGAATCAGTCTGCGAACCTTAAGGTCAGCAGTTTGAAACTACCAGCTGTTTCCATGGGAAAAAGACGAGGCATTCTGCTCCTGTAAAGATTTACAGCCTCGGAAACCCTGTACAGGGTCACTAGGAGTCAGAACCGACTCCATGGCACACATCCACCATAAATCCCCAACTGGCTGTGACAAGCCATGACGCTAAGGCAGAAACACGGGCTCACAGCAG
The DNA here is from genome assembly GCF_000296735.1 of Chrysochloris asiatica. Classification (NCBI taxonomy): domain Eukaryota; kingdom Metazoa; phylum Chordata; class Mammalia; order Afrosoricida; family Chrysochloridae; genus Chrysochloris; species Chrysochloris asiatica. The sequence goes on along the minus strand of NW_006408623.1, from coordinate 4,387,579 downwards.
GTAGAAACAGAAATAAAGGTAACACCCATCTTTTAAAAGGGAAAAAAAAAAAAAAAAACCTTCAAAGCTGCAATGTGGATTTAAAGTAGCTGCCCGGCCGTATTCCAATCTATAGTTAACAGTATCCATGGAGGGTTTGGGGGTACTTTTTCTGAAAGATACAATTAAAATTCATCTTCAGGTATTTGAAGAACTTATAAGCTTTAGATCCTAAACAGCCATGTGGTATGATGAGGAATGTGGGACCGCGTGGTGTGTGTCCCACCAGAGCAGCTGGGAGTCTGAGGCGGAGCCACGTGACTGACTTCCACCTCCCTCATGCCCTTTGCAGATGGACATGTGAAAAGGTGGGTATCAAGCTGGTTTGGAGTGGACTGCTCCATCTGTCCTGTCCTGACTCTCTGGGAGCACCTGGAGGAGACACAGCACCCTTTCTGCCATTGGGGCTTCTTCCAGAGAAGGGGGCGCCTAGCAGGTGTGATGTCAGCCTGCGATGGAAGACAGGTATTAACACTCACAGCAACCATCATCCTGAACAACATCCATTTCAGTTCAACACATCTGCAAGAGCATTCAAGGACTGGCCCAGGCTATGGATGCAGATGCCAGACCCCAGTCACTCCCATACTTGCTCTGTGATGATCCAAACAACTGCTCTCCTTCAACAGTCCTCTAAATTCTGTGAGATGCAAATGTCATCCAGCAAGTTCACAGGCGGAGAAGCTTCCAGATACCCAGAGAAGGGTACTTACTTGTGGCTGCTTTGTGTTGCCCAGGCCTGGGCTGCCATCCACAGTAGGGGCGCACCCTCACCCCGCAGTGCCAGCCTGAGCCCAACTCTGCAGGCTCCCATATACTCCGCAGCGATTCATAGAATATGCCTGACTGACGGCTGTCAGTCATCATGCACGGTTACACATGGCAAGCAGTCTCCCCAGAGGTCGGATTCTTACCAGGACCCTGTGTGGTGGATTCCTAATCAACCCCACTGCATGTGGGAAGGAAGGACTCGACAGCAGTTACATGAAAAGTGGGCCATTCGACCCCACTGCGTGTCTGGCCCCATGGGCACCTTCTCCATTTCCATTTATGAATCACGTCCTGGTGATGGTGTTCCAACTCACAGCGACCCCGCTTAGGGTTTCTGAGGCTGTAAATCTTTACGGGAGCAGAAAGCCTATCTTTCTCCTGTGGAACTGCTTGTAGTTTCGAACTGTTGACCTGGAGGTTAACAGTGCAACTCGTAACCACTATGCTACCACAGTTCCTTAGCACATGTTACACCCAGGGACCTGTGCTTCCACAGAAAGGGACTAGCCCTTCTGTCAACACATGTGTTGTAAACATGTGTAGACACAGAGCTCCCATCATATCCCAGTCTGATGCCAGAGCCGCCCACTTCAGGAGCATCATCTGAGGCAGGGGTTCCGAGACACAAGAGGCGCTGTTCTATCGGGTACATAGCAAGTAGTCCTAAACCATTTCATCCTGACCCCAGACACGAGGCTGGAACGCCATGACATCACCATTTCAGGTGGGCAGGGACCATGGAATCCTCTTGCCAGGTGAGGGAGAGAGATGAGTTCACTCCCCTCTCCTGTCCTCACTTCCAGCACCCCAACGCAACAACACAACAATCCCTCCACCACTTCGACGCCTGCCAAAAACTGGGGCTCAACTCCCCTCACTCCTCTGGACTGTCAGCACATTCAGAGCGGCACTGGTAGGCTTGTGTTTGTTTTAGATCCAAAACCTGGCGAAGCCTTGCTGTGACCCAGCATGCAGGTGAAGGCTCCATCTGCAGCAACAGAACATGCAGGCTGGGGAGAGTGTGTGCTCCCCAAATCGCAGAGTAAGGTGAGTCAGCAAACATCACTGGTATATCCAAGACTCATGCTCCTGATTCAGAACTTTGCTATTGCGCCACAGAATGCCAGTAACCTGCCTCCCCAGCCCCGTGCAGCAGTGGCTCCTCCCCAGTCATGTCCAGCATCAGCTGCTCCCTCCTGCCCTGCAAGCTCTCAGGACGTGGCTCTAGTTCTCCCTCCAGCGCCCAATGCTGCAGACCAGGCAGAATGCCCCCACAGGCTGGTGGTCATCTGGGATACCCTCCCTGTGTTCCTTCAAGGACTCATATTCCCCAAGGCTCACCCTGGAGTCCCCTTGGTGAAGCCTTCCCAGAGAGTTCACGGCTCACAACTGAGGCTCAGGCCTCTTCTCAGGCTAAGAACGAACACCTTGTTTCCCTGCCCAGAAGGTTCCATTTCTCCCTGATAAATATTAGCATCTCCTGGAAGTCCCCCTGTTATCCTCACAACAACACTAAGGGGTAGTGGTTTTCATTACCTGGGTTTACAGAGGAGTAAATCAAACTGCATGGAGGGTGAAGTCACATCTACCAAGTACCCAAATAGTGAGAGGGCACAGCCAGAATCACCTGAACTGCATACCCACTCCTTAACCCTCGGGCTGGCAGGCCAGTGACTATCCAGCCCATAGGAAGATGTGACAAAGAGTTACAGGATCGACTCTTACTCATGGGCTGTCATCTTGTACCTGGCAGATCAATACAGGGCTGGACTGGATCAGCCTCTTCTGTGTAGGCAGTCAGAATCAGCTTTCATGTCAAGCACAGTCCTTCTGGGCAAAGAAGCCATTCAGGAACAAGACATCGGAAAATGCCACCAGAGATTTAACACCCACAGCCAAGTCTCTCAAAACCACCTGATTAAATACTTAACCGTAATACCAGTCTAGACTCAATAGATCAACCCTTCTGCTGTAGGCGATGCCGGCTGTGCAGCAATTGTGCAAAATAATGCTAATAAAGAGAAGAAAGGAAAGCCATCTCTCCCGAGTTTCTAGTAAATCGGGGAATTGGAGTTATTACAAGTCGGCCTGCAGGCTCAGCCAAGGCCCTGGGGGCAGAGCCCAGCAAGCAGCCTGAGACGATTCTCCATAATGAATCACTGTTGAAAACTGGGGGTACCACCTAGCAGAGAAATGCACCCCCACTCTCCTTCGGGCATCCATATTTCATCTGGGAGGTTTCAGGGTGTTTCGTCACGAAAGACCCAGGCTCAAGATCCTGTGAATCTCCTCAACTCTGTTCAGGTTGATTTGCTTAGCTTCCAACTAGCTTCTCAGTCTCACCCTGAGCCTAGGACGGACAATTCCTGGATGTCTTTTGTCTTCTGCATCCCAGGTCTTCGTAAGCATTCTCATATAATACTCTGTCCTAATCCCGAGAGAGCACTCACAATTGAGCATTATTGCTCATGCTTCCTACTAGGCAGTCTTCCAGAGGCTGACTTGTTCTCCACTGAAGCCCTAACAACTAGGAGAGCATCTCTAACTCAAGGTCCACTGAATGAGTGCATGCATGAAGAAGTGAATGAAGTAACCACAGATCTGCCCGTGCGTGGAGGAGAGGACTGATTCACTCATGTCACAACAAAAAAATTCATCACCAGAGAATAATCGCAAATGGAATCTCAATGCCTGAGCTGGTAATGTATGGACTTCAAGTTCTGGTCAACAAACTTTAAGCCAAATTCAAAGTGAAAGAAGAGTAGATCAAAGAGGGACAGAAGTCGGCTAACCCAGCGGTCACATACGTGGTTTACCAGGTAGCATCCTAGTCTGCAGATATATGTCTTCCAGAGGCTCCTGATGGTGCAAACAGACAGAAATACACGCTCCCTAAGCCTGGGGTTTCTCACCGCTCAGTGACACAGGACAGGGTATGGGAGGAGCTAGAGTGTGAGCACTGAGATGCATGAATCCCTACTTCCACACGACCCACTCCCAGGAAGTACCTCTTACCCGTTTCTCATCTTCCAACAGAAAAGTTTACAAAATTGCAAGCGTAAAGTGCTGTGCTTTCCTTCAAGCTGATACGTAATGTCTGCAAACACTTAATGGAAAAACGTCTTCTGTTCCAATTGTAACTGTTTTTTCTTAAGATGTTTTCTACTTTTCCTGACAATGTGGATTCAGACGGAAGCTTTTTATGTCGTTTTGAACTGAGATGAACAGACAGCAGGTAATCGCTGTAGAAATCCCATGATTCTATTTAACAGCCATGGTGGCACTGTGTGTGAAGCACTGGGCTGCAGACAGTGAGGTGGGTGGTTCAATTGCTCCACGGCAGAAACATAAGGCGGTGTGCACCCCCGGAAATCTACGGAGCAAGCGGTTCTACTGGGTCCCATTGCGTTGCTACGAGCCAGAATCAACTCAACAGCAGCAGCTGTGGGTATGGAACAGTCATTATTTTAGCAGAACATCCAGTATGTGGCATTCGGGCAGCTTTATCAAGGACAGAGATTTGATGGCTGACACCGTGCCAATGCTGGTGCTCCCGGGTACCACATCGTGTCCCCCCACATCTCCCTAGTCATCGGAAGCAGGTACTTGGTGGTGGTGGCTGTGTGCCGTGAAGTCGCTTTCAAGTCATAACGACCCTGTAACAGGGTTTCTGAGGCTGTAAATCAGTAGAGGAGCAGAAAGGCGCGTCTTTCTCCCATAGAGTGGTTGGTAGATTCAAACTGTCGGACCTTGCCCTCAACAGCCCAACGTGTAACCAACAGCAGGGCTCCTGTTATTCCACTTAGAGCTGTGCCTGGTGGCACTACGGGAAAATATCGGACTGCTAACCACAGTCAGCAGTTCAAACCCACCAGCTGCTCTGTGGGAGAAAGATGAAGGTGTCTGCTCCAGTAAAGATTTACAGTCCCTGGAGAAGGATATCATCTGGTAAGGTGGAGGGTCGGAGAAAAAGAGGAAGACCCCCTCACGAGACAGACTGGCACAGTGGCAGCAGCAATGGGCTCGGGTGTAGAAACAACTGTGAGGTTGGCCCAGGACCAGGCAGGTCGCTACGAGTTGGTACCGACTCAATGGCACCTAACAACAACAACAGCAATGAGGCAGAACAGATTCCATCGCAGTGGCTTGGGTTTTTTCCAGTTAGAACTGTGCAAGACGAGGCTCAGAGTGAACTAACTGGCCCAAAGTCAGTTCTCAAAGGGCTGGAAACTAACTCGAATACGTCCCTGGTGGGCTCAGCTTCTGAATCTCCGGGGTGAAAGATTCTCAGAATCCCCTGGTTCAGCCCATCACTGAACCCCTCCCCCGACACACACACATACAGCAGGCACACCTCACCATGTCCCTGCCACTTGATCCTCGCATCTCCCAGCTACTTTCCCACAATCTAGGATTCCAACTGGGTGGAGCCTAACAACAGTGGATGGCAAAGGCTCAGGCAGTGCTGTGCTCTACTGTGCACAAGGTCACTATGAGTGAGAACCGACCTGAGGACACCTAACAACAGGATTCTAACAACAACACGTTCACGTTCACAGTCTCCATGTCTGCTCCCCGAGACTGTCCCCACCCCACGCTCGGCCTCATGCCTTCCAGCCACTGTACTTGAGTTGACTCGGAGCAATCCTAGAAGGAATAGAATTGCACTGAAGCTGAGGTCTTTACAGAAACAGATCACATCTATCTTGCTCGGAGAGGCTGCTGGGTTCGAACCACCATCCTCTCAGTTAGCAGCCAAGCGCTTAACCACTGTGCCATCAGGGTTACATAGCCACCATATTAGCACTGAAAGGGGCCCCAGCCCCTCAGGAGAGCTTCTCCTGCTCACAGGCATCACTGTGAAAGAAACATTACTTGTTTTCTTCCCCCTTAACTTACTGTAATTGAGTGACGGTTTACAGAAAAGATTGGCTTTCAATTCAACACTTCACACACATTTGGGTTCCGGTCACTGACTGCTATCTCACAATCCCTTCCTCCAGGGGGTTTCCTGTTTCCACTCCTTCTTTCCCAGCCCTTCTGAGCTCTGCCCTTGGGCAAATACTGCCCTTCTGATCTCAAGTGGCTGATCCTTCAAAGGTGTGTATATCCCTTGGTGTGATTGTTCCCAGATTGAGGTCTGTCTGAGAGCGCAGTTGTTGTTGTTGTTAAGTGCCAGTCGGTTCCAACCCATAGCAGCCCTGTATAGGGTTTCCGAGGAACAGCTGGTGAGCTTGAACCGCCAACCTTGCAGTTCAAACAGCTTTACAGTCTGGCGCATTAACCCACAGTGACACACCAGGACTCCTGAGAGTGCAGCTGTTGTTGTTGTTATTAAGTGCTGTCGAGTCGATTCCGACCCACAGCGACCCTGTACAGGGTTTCCGAAGCTGTAAATCTTTACAGGAGCAGACAGCCTCATCTTTCTTCCGCAGAACAGCTGGTAGTTTCAAACTGCTGACCTTGTGGTTTGCAGCCCAATTCATATCCACTATGCTACCAGAGTGCAGTAGCAAACTGCAAAGTCAGCAGTTCAAGTTCACGAGGCACTCTGAGAGAGAAAGATGAGGCTTTCTGCTCCCCACAAAGATTCAAGTCCTCCAGATGCTCCTTGGAAACATGAAGAATGGGGAACTTGTTTTCTGCCAAAATATATAACACCATTTCCGGGCAATACAAAATTACCAGCTTAAAACTTAGCCAACCTCAGGACTCTGCCAGTGCCCCTAAGAGCCAAGCCAGAACCTACTCAATGACACAGAATAACAACAACCACCTAGGCTGTCTATTGTTTGGTTGAAAACTGAGCCACAGGGGGAACCCAATGACATTTTAGCTTTTAAGGTAAAATTGACAAGAACTTGGTTCCAAGTACGAAGGATGCTCACTGACGCCATGAAAGCATCTCCCTTTGATTCGGTCAGTACTCTCGAGCAAGGTGAGCCAATCGGCTGACACTCAGCCCAACCAATGCTCATCAGATTTTCATCCACTAAGGAGCTCTGGTAGCGTAGTGGTTACGAATCGGGCTGCGAACCTTAAGGCCAACAGTTCGAAACTACCAGCGGCTCCATGGGAGAAAGATGAGGCGTTCTGCTCCCATAAAGATTTATAGCCTCAGAAACCCTGTACAGGGTTGCTATGGGTCGGAACCGACTCGACGGCACTTAACAACAACAAACAACAAATCTGTAGCGTAGTGGTTACGAATTGGGCTGCGAACCTTAAGGTCAGCGGTTCGAAACTACCAGCTGCTCCGCGGGTAAAAGATGAGGCTTTCTACTCCCGTAAGGATTAACACCCTCGGAAACCCTGTACAGGGTCGCTATGGGTCGGAACCAACTCGACGGCACTTAACAACAACAACATCTATGATGAAGATGAAGTTAATTTCATCCATCAAATATGTCCATCAGGAAAACCTTATTTCACTGTTAGAAATTAGTCTCTATTGACATTCTAGGTACTCCCTCCATCCAGTTCACTTCCTCTCAGAAAAGGTGTAAGTCTGTAAGTCGGAAGAACACATGCTTTATAAATGTCAAATGAAAAACTAAACCAGCTGCCTTCAAGCAGATGCTAACTCACAACCATACCACGTGTTACCAAGTACAACTGAGCTCCGTAAGCTTTTCTTATCCGTAATCTTTATAGATCACCAGGCCTTTCTTCTGCAGTCCTGCCGAGTGGGTTTAAACCGCTGATCTTTCAGTTAGTTGTTGTTAAGTGCCGTCGAGTGGCTCTAAGTCATATCTACCCTGTATGGGGTTTCTGAGGAGCGACTGGTGGGTTTGAACCACTGACCTTCCAGTTAGCAGTCCAGTGCTATTCCTACAGCACCTCAGCAAGTAGCCCAGTACCTCTCAGGGACCATCGAACAAAAGGCTCTCTAATAATGGGGCTTTGTTCAGGTCTCAGATGTACCCTAAGGCTTTAGATCATCTGTACAGATATACCTCCACGCACATACAAGAGGGCACTTCACAAAGTTCATGGAAAAATGGAATTAAAAGAGAATACAATTTCTCTATGAACTTTTCTATGACGTTCCCTTGTTTAGAAATGTGTCCAGAGACCCTGTGAGTAGTAGAAAGAGGCATCAGGAAGTTATAAAGTAGTGGAGAGGTGCAGTCAAGATTTCACCTAGTTCTGGCTATACTTGTGTGTGCGTGTATACAGGTCAAAGCACATAAGGGAAGCCAGACCGGATGCCTAGTACACTGAGCTGTTAGAAACATGGAGAATTAATAAAAAACTAAAAGCAAGACTCGACACAACCATTCCATTTCTTCGGGCTACTGAAGCATTTCCAACCATGAGGTGAATTGCTATTAGGTCAGAGATAAAGGAGGGAGCCCAGTGAAAATTTTATAAGCTGGTTTTTAAAAAATGGTGCAGGTTGACACATCTAGCAGAAATTCACAAAGCCGCTGCGCAATCTTCACAGGTAAGCAGCAGGCTCTGACAGGTAAATAAAATATTGATTTTCAGAAGGGAAGTTTTCATGCCACACTATTTATGCCCAGATTATTAAAACTTCCATCCGATCCTTCATTTCCAGGGACTTAAGATTCCTCACTCTGAAGGCTCATTCCACGCTAATCCTGGCGCTAACTGCCTTCCTATAAATCATAGTGATCAAAGCTGGAAATTGTGCAGACAAATGTTTTAGAGCCTTTGACCACATCTGGTTCTCACCAGTAACTGCTGGTCTGATGGAAACTCTGGGCTGGAGATTTTATTTTCAGTTCTTCTGGAAGCAACACGGTTGAACAGACAAGGAACTTCAACGATTGGACTTCTGATAAAGCACTGGGCTTTTATTTTCTTCTTTTCTTTAAACTCCTGTTCAATTTTCACTGCCCCACACCCATCTTCAACATTTTAACTGCTTCTGGTTTTCATTAATGCTCTAGCAGAAAATAGAGAGAAAAGGTCTCAGTTTAGCTATAACTCAAATCCTCCACTGGACTGGTCACTGAGCTAAAAAAACAACAGTGTTTAGGTTTTTAATTAGGGGAAATCCACAGCATATAAAGCTGATCATTTTAAAGAGTCCTGGTGTCAGATAAATACTGAACTGCAAGTACAAGGTCAGCAATGCAAACCTACCAGGCACTCCTCGGAAACCCTATGACAGGGCCACTATGAATCAGAGCTGACTCAATGGGACTGCAGCAACAACCATTAAAGGGAACCATCCAGTCCCACCACCACCAAGTCCAGGATGTTACCATCAGCCAGAAAAGAAAACCCTGGACACAGTAGACCAGGAGTTGGGGACAACCAGCCCACGGACCGTGTCAAACCCAAAATCATTTGGTTGACCCTGCCAAGGCAACTGCAGTTTCAGCCATCATATTGTTGTTGATGTTGTTAAGTGCAGTTAAGTTGGTTCTGACCCATAACGACCCTGTATAGGGTTTCCACGGAGCGTCTGGTGAGCTTGAACTGCCGACCTTGTGGTGTAAGCCAACTTTGCAGTCCAGTGCATTAGCCCACAGCGACACACCGGGACTTGTATTACAAGTGTGTTAGTTGAATGTCTGACCAAACATAGCACGCTAACTATTACACTGATAATTTTGTATGGCCCACGAGTGATGTTGTAAATTTCGGCAAAAGAAAAGGTCCCCCACCCCTCGTATGAGCAGTTGCTCTCCACTCCTCGCTCTTCCTTGCACTCCTCTGGACATTACAGATGCATGGAACCTTACAACATGTGACCATTTATAACTAGCTTCTTGCATTTGCTCTAATGTTTTCAAGGCCCATTCATGTCATCCAGCATGCATCAGTACTTCATTCCTAGTTAAGGCTGAATAATATTCCATTGTTCACTCATTCATCAGTCAGACACTTGGGCTGTTTCTGCCTCCAGCTGCTGTCATTAGGACTGAGATGAGCAGTCATGTCACAAGTATTTGTTCAAATGTCTAAATTCAAGTCTTTTGAGGAATGCCTTGGACTTGTTGAGTCATAATGAGAATTCTAGATTCCACTTTCTGAGAACTTTCTGTTTTCTAGGTTTTGGGTTGTTTTTTGTTTGTTTTGTATTTTTAGAGGATTTTATTTCTTAATAGCTCTAATAAGTCCTGGTGTGGTGATATAAAGCGCTGGACTGCTAACCATAAGGTCAGCAGTTCAAACCCACCAGCTGCTCCTCGGAAACATCAAGGGTAGGAAACATGTTTTCTGCCAAAATACATAATATCATTTATGGGCCATACAAAATTACCAGCTTAAAACTTAGCCTGCTATGTTTGGTCACACATTGCAAAGTTGGTTTGAACCACAAGATCGGTGGTTCAAGCTCAGCAGTCACTCCTTAGAAACCCTATACAGGGTCGTTATGGGTCAGAACCAGCTCGATGGCACTTAACAACAACAACACTGTGATGGCTGGAACTGCAGTTGCCTTGGCAGGGCCAGACCAAATGATTTTGCGGGTCTCATACAGCCTGTGGACCGGGTGCTTCTCACCCCTGCTATACAGGGCCACTGAGTCGGAACTGACTAAAACGCACTTCCAAGTGCTTTACCTCTTGCAAGGTCTGCAAAGCCTGGAGTATTTATTGATTTATCTGGATGTCTACCAACAAAACAGCTTGCAGACACCTAACTGCACTCAAGCACTGGCCTAAATGAATTCTGATGTGGCCCTGTAGGATAAGCATTGGACTGCTAACCACAATGTCGTCAGTTCAAATCCAGAACCCTTGCCTCAGAAACCCTACACAGGGTCACTATAAGTCAGGAGTTACTTGATGGCACTGAGCAGCAACAACTAGCCTATAGGCTGATGGTTCAAACGCATGCAGCAGCACCACGGAAGAAAGGCCTGGCAATATTTGGAGCTCACTGCTACACTGTAGCACATGGGTGGCCATGGATCAGAGCTGACTGGTTGGCAAAGGCTGTGCTTGTTTCTTTGTTTCACTCTAAACAATAATGTGTTACTGTTCGATTGAACTCTTGAATGCTTTGCAGTTACAAAGTATTTTAGAATATATGGTTTGACTGATTGCATTGGAATTTCACGAAAACTTTGGGGGCAGGAAGGCAAAGGCTCCAGACCCTTCATTCTTCAGGTGACCAGATCAGAGACCCAGAAGGGTGCTAAGAGGCTCCTGAGGGGCCCTGGACTGTTCTGAGCTGAGACCAGGACACAAACTTCCAACCCTTCTCAAAACCCAGCCCTCCTTCACTCTGCCCGTACCTCTTCCATGCAATACATACACCAACAGCACGCTGAGCCTCCCGCTAGAACATCACACCACAAAGGGAACAAAATCAGCTATGAATCGGTGATGAGAAGGGGAGGACCTAATCCTAGGAACAATCAAGTCACAACAATGCCAGTGACTGCCCCAACTTATCTACAGAAGGTAGGAGCAGTAGATGTTACATGGCCGAACGGTCTGGCCCACCAGTCGTCACCAAATATTGATCCAGGAGTAGAAGGCACCCGGAAGTTGATCTGGCCCCAAACAGTCCCCCACCCCGCTTTTAATTTTCTTTTTGTTATTATTAATAGAGCTTATGCTTAGAGGAGTTTTCAGATTACAGAAACATGGAGCATAAAGTACAGAGAATGCTTACATACTTCCTCTCCCGGCCACAGGCTCCTCTGTCATTTAGCCATTGGTGTCTGGTGGTGGTGGTGGTGGTGGTGTGTCATGGAGTCAGTTCCGACTCATAGTGACCCTGTACAGGTTTTCTGAGGCTGTAAATCTTTATGGGAGCAGAGAGCCTCTTCCTTCTCCCACAGGGCCAGCTGGTGTTTCAAACTGATGACCTTGAGGTTAGCAGACCGACTCGTAACCACTACGCTACCAGAGCTCCTTTAAGTTTTGTCCGTGGGTTTTGACAAATGCATAAATGCATACATGAGTCCACCAGTGCAAAATCAGATACAATAGGTGTATGTCCCCAATACTGCCCCTTCATAATGAGTCAGGAGTGGAGGGAGTTTTAAGGCCATTTAACTCAGCCACCCCAGGAGTCCTGAGCCACATCTGCCACCGTCTTCAGTGGCAGCCCAACCCGGGATGAAACTCATCACACAGAAAGCTCGAGGCAGCTTCCTCCATCTGCTGAAATGAAATCTCTCCATCCCTCTGCCTTCCTTCAGTCAACAACACTGAACACGCGGGTTGCTGGGAACAGAAAGCTAGAATCGAGGTACACGCAGACCTTGGAGATCCCACAGATTCCGTTTCAGGTCCTGGCAATACAGCAAATATCTCAATAAAGCGAGTCCCACACGTTCTGGCTTCCCAGCGCATCCAAAAATGGTGTTTGTACACGTCTGCAGTCTGAGTGTGTATTAACAAAGCTGGAATTATGTGGTGAGGGTGTTCGAACTATAATATGGAGACACAGAGTAAGCGTACACTTTTAGGAAAACGCTGTTGACAGACTTGCTTGATGCAAGGTTTCAGTTTGTAAAAGCCAGCATGTCTTCCAAGTCCAATAAACGGAAGTGCAACAGAGGTGCAATGCCTGTAGGTTATGGGACAGCAAGAAAGGGTTAAAGGTTGCACCGGGCCTTCAAAAGCTGAGCCGGGGAAAGGAATCAAGACAGCGGTTTCCCATGCAGCTGGTACAAAGGCATGGTTGGCCAGTCCCAACACGCAAGTCCAAGCTGCCCAGAACAGCATGATTTGGTGTCCACAGAGGGTGTGGTCTGACCCCTCCCCCATAGGAGGCTTGCACCCCCATCCAGCCTTCCCCTTGGGGTGTCAATCTGATCCTCAAAGGAGCTCGCCCAAGAACAATCTGAAGGGACTTGGCAGCCTGTCCGGGTGCCTGAGGACCCAGATTCCTGCCTTTGAAAAATGGATAGTGAAAGGCCCATGACATGAGAAGGATTGGAAATAAATCTTGCGAAGTTAATAGAAGCCCAGCGATTTCCAAGAAAAATAATCACATTTCCCTCCCGCTAAATCATTATTTGCCCCTGGTAAAGTCAATTATGTTAAAGAAAATAAGTTATTGTTTTAGAAGGGGAAAAAAGCTTGATAAGAACCTTCACTCCAGCAAACCATACTCCCAGGGGCGAAGGCTTCAGTGCCTGCGTCTGTGAAGTTCTCTGGTGGCCTGAATGGTATTTTCTAGAATTGGATGGGGAGGGGTCAGAACTGTCCTGACGTCTGACCCTGAATGAAAATGTCTGTGTGTCTCAAAAAACAACCTGCTTCTGAGAACCTATGTTGTGGTGAAATGCTGTCAAGTTGGTTCCGACTCAAAGCAACCTGGTATAGGGCTTCTGAGGAGCAGCTGGTGGGTTTGAACCGTCGACCTTGCAGTTAGTGGTCCAGTGCTTATCTGACATGGCCACACCAGAAGTCCATATTATGTACCGTGTCGCTGTTGTTAAGTGCCATCAAGTCGGTTCCAACTCATAGCAACCCTGCATAGGGTTTCCGAGAAATAGTTGATGTGGCCTTGAACTGCTGACCTCATGGTTAGCAGTCCAGTGCTTATCCTAAAGTGCCACATCAGGACACCCTTTAGATGCCAAGAAGCTTGTCCCAGGAACCTGGCTTGCTCTTAGTTTTCTTTTCTTCTTTTCCCAGATGTCTCTGATCACTTGTGAGTCCCAGCCCCCAGCTCCAGAGCCAAGTCAGGCAGGTTCCCTGGTGTAGCTAATAATACAATAACAATATTAACAGCAAACACCTACTAAGTGTTTGGGGCAGTGTGGGTCAGTAGCAGAATTCTCCTGGTGCAGCGCTGTGGGTTAATGCACTGGACTGCAAGGTCAGTTTCAACCGCAAGGTTGGCAGTTCAAGCACACCAACCTTGGAAACCCTATGAGTCAGAACCGACTCAACGGCACTTAACAACACGTGCAGGAGGCCAGGGTTCATTCCCTGCCAGTGTACCCCCAAAGACCAGACCAGCTGCCATCAAGTCAACATCAACTCATGGAGGGTGACCTCACTATGTGGGTGCCTCACAGGGTTTTCACAATGGCTGACTGTTTTAGAAGGAGATCACCAGACATTTCTTCCAAGGTACCTTCATTTAACAGCTGAGTAGGTTCATCATTTTCACTACCTAAGGGCATCGCAAAAAACAAAACAGATCCCAAATTCATTATTTACAACTTTGCTAGCCACTAAAGCTCTGACAAAGGAGCTCTGGTAGCGTACTGGTTATGAATCGGGCTGCAAACCGCAAGGTCAGCAGTTCAAAACTACCAGCTGTTTCTCGGGAAAAAGATGAGGCTTTCTGCTCCCGTAAAGATTTACAGCCTTGGAAACCCTGTACAGGGTCGCTATGAGTCGGAACCGACTCCAAGGCACATAACAACAACAAAGCTCTGACAAAGAGAACTGGTGTAGCGCTGTGGGTTAATACGCCAGACTCCAAAGCCATCTGAACTGCAAGGTCGGTGGTTCAAGCTCAGCAGATGCTCCTCAGAAACCCTACACAGGGTTGTTATGGGTCGGAACCGACTCAATGGCACTTAACAACAACAACAAAGTTCAGACAACCAAAATGTATGGTGTCGTTCATTTAATGGCAAAATCTGGCCTGAGTGGAGAGGGAGTGGATTAGAGACGGGTCCCCTCCTAGAGTGACTGTAGCAGGGTCTATGTGTCACTGCAGACCCCACAGAGGGTGTCCAGTACACGCAGGGAATTCACCCACCCCCCCCACCCCCCATGGAGACAAATCTGGAATCAGAATCACAGCCGGGAGCATCAGATACAGGATTCTGTCCTCTTATCCCATCAGAACCCTTGGGAGTCAACAGGATCTGACCCCAGAGCCAACATCCAACCTCCAGGCTGGCGCGGGGCAGCCCTCCCACCTACATCTTGCAGCAGGCAGGGCTGCAGCAACAACCAACAGACTGTAGTCTGGGCGCCTGGGGCGATTCAGTCCCAGGCAACACAAGGATCCTATTAACAAAACATCAAACAAGGAAAGGAACTGGGATTCCTCAAGCACAAGCCCCAGCCCAGGTAGAGGCTAGGTTATCTCCTTTAATCCTCAAAATGGCCCAGGTGACCTTGATACTACCAAGGCTGGTGTTATCAGTTTACAAAAGAGACCAAACCAAAAACCAAACATGTTGCCCTGGACTCTGACTCATCACAACCCTAAACAACCCCAGAAACAGTCTGTAGCTGTAAATCTTGACAGATGCAGACAGCTTCATCTCTCTCTCCCGTGGAGTAGCTGGTGGAGTTCAAAGTGCAGACCTTCGATCCGCAGCTGAGCGCTTAACCACGGCACCACCAAGGTCCCCTTCGCGAAGGAGAAATTCAGACTTCAGAGAAACACCTTGCCCAAGGTCACCTGGCTAGCAAGAGGTGGGGCCAGAGTTTGGATTTTCATACCCACCAACCTGTGATCTTTGGACTGCAGGTACCATATGCCAAGAAAAAACACCTCTGGGTCCTCAAGGGACCCAGTGAAAATTAAAATTCAACTGTAGAAGCCTTTTGGAGGCAAGGTGCTTGTGTGTCTGTTCAGTGTCCCACCTGCCCACATGTATGTAAGTGGTGTCATGTCAGTACACAACACTACTCAATGATTCTCAGGAATAATCGTCATAGGCAAAGCCCCCTCCCTGCTCCATTGTCTAATGAAATTAAAGCTCTCAGAATGACTGCCTAGGGCCCTAAAAATGGACTCTTTCTCATCTCACAAGTAAGGAATGTGAGGACGGCACAAGACCGCTATGTTTAGTCTATTATACACGGGGTTTCTATGCATCAGAGACGATTCAACGTCACCTAACGTCACCTACTGATCTAAAGGTTGGCAGTTCAAACTCCACTTAACAGCTTTAGAAGAAAGGTCTGACTGCTTCGATGAAGTCACAGCCACGGCGCTCACGTCTACTCTGCACCATCAACGAGATGACATGTTTGTTTTTATTTGAATGACTGCCCTGGACCAAGGAGGGTGTGAGCCTGGGGAAGAGGCAGCCCCATGGACTGCAAAGTGAATAGTGTCCTTGAGTGTGGTGGCATAGTGGTCAGTGCTCGGCTGCTAACTGAAAGCTCAGAGGGAGATTGGGGTGTCGGCTTCCATAGGATGATGGCCTTGGAAGTTCCCTGGGGTCGTTCTGCTCTGTCCTGAAGGGTCACTCTAAGCTTGAATTGGCTTGAGAGCAGTGGGTTTAGATTTGGGTTTGGCTTGGGGCTGTGCAGTGAGGCGGCCTAGCTGACAGGAAGGATTCAGCACCAGCACCAACCAACACTCTCTCAGGAGGGTTGTGATTCCCGAAGCAGACGTCTGGCCACCCTACTCATGCTGCCAAAATACAAATGACAAGAAAGTAGAAACAAAATCCACTTGGGATGTAGCACTGTCCTAAGCAACAGACTGTTGAGACCCACTCTCCCAGAGCTAAGCTGCTGAGTCGGTTCCACCTCATAGTGACCCCTGTATAGAGTCCAAAGAGTGGCTAGTGGGTTTGAACCACCGACTGGTTAACAGTCCAGTGTCTGCCACACTTACAGCACTGTCAAACTTCATAAAAATGGAAAACTTTGTCCATCAAAAGATATTACCGATAAAGTAAAAAGGCAAGCTACCAAGTAGGACACTACCCGCAGAAACCATATATCTGACAAGAATCTAACCTTGCTGTTAAGTGCTGTCAAGTTGGATCTTCCAAGGAACAACTGGTGGATTTGAACTGCCGACCTTATTGTTAAAATCCACTTGCAGTCCAGTGTTTCTCTTACAGCAGCACACTAGGATATCTAGATCTAAAACTTCAATAACTTAGCAAAAAAAGACACAAGCAGATCATAAAATGGGCAAAGGAGTCAACAAAGAGGACATTCAAATGGCCACCAAAACCCGAAAACAAAATTCATCTGCCAATGAGTAAGTTTCAACTTGCAGCAACCCTATCTAGAGTATCTAAGACTATAAATCTTTACAGGAGCAAGCAGTTTTATCTTTCTCCGCTGGAGTGCCTGGTGGGTTTGAATCACCAACCTTGTAGTTAGCAGTTTACCACCTAACCCACAGTGCCACCAGAGACCGGAAAAGATCACCAAACAATGAAGAGATAGCTCTCCATTAGCCGTCAGAGAAATGCAAACATTACCCATCAGAGAAATGCAAACATTACCCACAATGAGATATTGCCCCTAAGATGGCTAAGATTCAAATAGAAATTTAAAATAAATTAAATTTAAAAAACAAACAAAAAATGTTGGAGAGGATGGGGAGAAACTGGAACCCTAATCCATTGTTGGTTGGAATGAAAATGGTACAGCCAGTGTCTGGAACCACGTGAAGGGTCCTCAAAAATCTAAAACTAGAATTACCATGTTGTTATGTGCCACCAAATTGGTTCTGACTCATAGCAACCCTGTATACGGTTTCCTAGGAGCAGCTGATGAGTTTGAACCACTGATCTTGCAGTTAGTAGTTTAGTGCTTACTCTACAGCACCACACAGAACTACCATGTTGCTGCTGTTAAGTGCCACTGAGTCAGTTCCACTGCATAACAATCCTGTGTAAGGGTTCCTAGGAGCAGCTGGTGGGTTTGAACCGCTGACCTTGAGGTTGACCATCCAGTCCTTATTCTACAATATCAAACTAGGACTACCATGCTGCTGTTGTGTTAAGTGCCAGGGAGTTGGTTCCAACGGATGAGTTTGAACGACCATCCTTGTAGTTAGCAGTCCAGTGCTTATACTACAGCACCAAACCAGGGCTCCAGAACTGCATATGATCCAGCAACCCCACTTCTAGCTATACACCCAAAAGACTTAAAAGTAGGGACACAACAAAAGACAGGCACACTTGTTCTTTGCAGCATTATTTACAATAGCCTAAAGGTAGAAAGAGAAGAATGGATAACAAACTGTGGTCCATGCAGACAATGGAATACTACTCAGCCAGTTGTTGTTGTCAGGTGCAATCGAGTCAGAACCGACTCATAGCGACCCGATGCACAGCAGAACGAAACAATGTCCGATCCTGGGCCAACCTCACTACCGCTGCCACACTTGACGCCATCAATGATGCCACCTGGCCAATCCATCTCGTT
>NW_006408623.1:4367750-4369385 GCF_000296735.1 Chrysochloris asiatica | reverse complement strand
CAATACGTCGTCTGATCTCTTGACTGCTGCTTCCGCGAGTGTTAACTAACAGTTGATCCAAGAAGAATGAAGTCCTTGACAACTTCAATCTTTTCTCCACTGATAAGAATGTTGTTTATTGGTCCAGTGGTGAGGATTTTTGTTTTCTTGACATTGAGATGTAATCCATATCGAAGGCTTTGCTCTTTAATCTTCGTAAGTATATGTTTCAGCCAGTAGGAGAACTGAAGTCTTGATACACCTGCAGTCTGGATGGAGCTGGAAGACATTATGCTGAACGAAATGACCAGTCACAAAAGGACAAATATTGTATGATGAGTTTACATCGGTGAGGGGAGGAGCAATTCAGAAAAGAAAGATACGAATGGTACAACTGGAATTTAATCCGTGTCATTAAATTGTACACATGTTGTTAAATGCTGTCGGCCCTGTTTAGGGATTACAAGGAGTGGCTGGTGGGTTTGAACCTCTGACTTTACAGTGCCACACCAGGACATATAGGAACTGTCAAATTAGTGTATGTTTTGCTGTGTATAGTCTCAACAACAAAATCAAATCTAGAGGGAAAATGTTACAAAGAAATAAGAACACCACCACACGTCGGTAATCAGATGGAGACTGACCAAACATCCATTACTGATGGAATGTACAATGGTCCAGTCCCTCAGGAAAACAGCTGGGCCATTTCTTAAAAAGTCAAACATGCAACTATACAGAGCTCGGTACTTCTCCCAGAAAATGAATATTTATGGCCACACAAAACCCTATCATCATCACAAAATACAAACAGCCCAAATGTCCTTAGTGGCTGAAGGTTTAAACAAGCAGGTGGACTCTATCTGTTCCACAGAGCTGTTACTGTGCAGAAAAAGGTACAAAGTATCAATACATGTAACAACTGGATCATTCTCCAGAGATGTATGCTAGTGGAAACAAAAAAAACCAAAGTCAATCCCCAAAAAGTTACATATTCTATACGGTTCTAATGGTAAAGCATTCTTGAAATAATACAATTAAAGAAATGGAGAACAGATGAGCAGTAGCCAGGGACTCATCAAGAGGGTCAGAGGGGGTAGCTATAAAAGGGAAAAATGAGGTGATGGATGTTTGGTGCTTTAACTGTGCCGATGGTGAAATTCTGGTTTGACCCTATACTTAGTTTTACAAGATGTGACCACAGAAGTAGGGAATTATAGTGGTGCAATGGTCAAACAGCTGGCTCTAGACTAGGTCGGTGGTTCGAACCCATGTACCTGACAATCTGCTGCCACACAGATGATAACCTACAAAACCCTAAGGGGCAGTTCTGCTCTGTCATACAGTCACGACGAGCTGAAATTGACTCGACAACATGCAGTAACAACAAACCACAGAGACAAAATGGACACATGTACTTTTATGAGGGTCAGTCGAAAAGTACTGCCACTAGGGTTCCAGTTCATACATGCACGGGTTTATTCCACACAAAACACGTTTAACATGTCTCTGATCTGTGGATGGCTACAGAGAAGTTGTCTCAAGAATACACATGTAAAAAAGAACCCACCCAACAAAGGGGGGAGGGTGGGGAATCTATATATATAAGTGCTGATCACCATATGTATGGGATGAGAGGAGGTGGGGAGGGAGGGAGAG
>NW_006408623.1:4281651-4366915 GCF_000296735.1 Chrysochloris asiatica | reverse complement strand
TCCATCTTCTGCCTATAACTGATTGGAATACCTAAAATGGGGATAAAAGGCTTCCTGCGGAGCCTCTGCATTACACAAGACCACAGGTGGAATCCTGAACAGCATCCAGAATCTTCAGAGGTGGGAAATTTCCACTTGAAAGGATAAGCAGCCCAGCCTGGCTGGAGTGGCCAAAAGAACAGAAGATACTTCCTGAAAGAAAGACTGACAGGAAAAATACAAAACAATAAAGGCAGACTGATTGATTACTATAAGAACAAGCAAGGTGCTTGCCCAGGAGACATCAAGGCAAGTGGTCAGGTCCCCCTCAGGGTAAACCCCCTTCTAAAACAAAGGCTCAACGGGAATGCATGTTCTGATTGGTGACCACGTTTGTCACCAATAAGGGGAAGTGAGGGAAAAACAGCAATGAAGCTGTGAGTTAACCCTACAATGTTCAATAGACACCCATGAACCCGGATGGAGACCTGGTTGGCCAGCAGTGTGCCAAGTCCAGGGGACTCTTGGACCCAGAGTCAACGACATAGCCACAGAGGACTAGAGTGGAGAGTGAAGCATCCAGCTGATAAGAAGAGAGGGCACATGCATAAATACACCCACACTTGCATATAATACCCACTTGACCTGGCTTCAATGGCTGGAGGATCAGAGTGCAAACAGAAGAAGAAAGAAGAGGGATTAAAAGAGTAATCTGATACAATTTGATGAACTTGACCTACACCTATGGATGCAGTAGGTCAAAAGAGGGAACAAATCTTTACAGTGAGGGTCATTTCCACCTCCTCTGCACACGGAGTGGATAGGGATGGGCAACTTGGACACTGGCTACCCAGAATGGGGGGGTTACAGAAGCAAGAAGTGACTGGCTTACAAGCTTTCAAGAGGGAATTTAGATCCAGAGGGTGTGGAGCAAGGTAGAATGTCACTGAGTAGTATCCAATCTGCCTAGTCAGGGCTGATGAAAGGATTTGCAGATAGGTCTCTTGCAATACAAGAGCGAATAATTGTTATCAGGACTGATTGTAAGGGCTGGAAATGTAAAGGTAGACATTTTGGGGCAAAGGGAGGGGAGTGATTAACCTTACAGTCTAGGAGCGGAGGTCCCTGGGACCATCGAGAAGAGCAGAGAATGGAACCCTACCCAGAGAAGCAGTGATGCCAGGGATGGAGGCAGAGACAATGACATGGGGAGATGGAGCAGCTGGGGACTTTGGACCCAGAGAGGGAAAGGGGCTATGAAAGGGGCTATATCTGGATGACTGGGGGGCAGGCTTGCGGGGCATACCCTTTGGTTCATGGATGATGCATGGAAGGGATTGTAACCGTGGCAAGGAAATGATATACGATGGGATCAATGTGAAGCTGATGTCCTCCCATGTGAACTATCACATAAATAAAGCATTAAAAAAAAAAAGAATACATTTGTATTAGTCTCATTAGGGTGACGTCAAAAAAGATCCAATGAAAACGGTGGTTTCTGAGGGGATGCGCTGGACCAGTTCAATTCAAATTCCAAACACAGTGATCAGCTCTGAGGGGTATGGCTACCACCTTTTGGGAGTACAAAGGGGTCATCTTGAGAGATTTTCTCGAAGGACAACCACAAGGGCTTAGCAGGACAAAGTTTAATGGAAAACTGCATTGGTGAGAAAAAGGCCAGGAAAGTTGCACCAAGGAATTTTTCCCTTCATGACAACGCACCTGCTCATTCTTCAAGGACAACAAGGGCTGCCCTAGGAGGACTTTGCTAGGAAAACTCACCCCACTCATCCTACAGCCCTGATCTTGACTATTCATACTTTTTTTGGTTCCCAAACCTCAAAGAGCGTTTAAAATAAACACAATCCAAGTTCCTCTAGGATGTCCAAGGAGTCCTGGTGTGGCATTGGATAAGGGTAAGCACTGGGTTGCTAAATGTAAAGTCAGTAGTTCAAACCCACCAACAGTTCCTTGGAAACCCTATACAGGGTCACTATGAGTTGGAACCAACTCGATGGAACTTAACAACAACAACAGGATAGCTAAACTGCCATTTTGACATGCTATGAATAATCAAAGAGCACAAAATCTTCAGAGAAGGGTTGTTGTTGCTGTTGTGTGGCTGAGTTGATGTTGACTCATTGCGATTCTGTATAAGGCTTCCAAGGAGCATGTGGTGAGTATGAAACTACCAACCTTGCGGCACCCCACCAGGAGTCAAGAAAGGTTCGGAGAGATGGAAACAGGGCCTTCAAAAGTGTGTCTACCTAGTAGGGGGGTATGTTGAGAAATAATAGCTTCACAGTTAGATATTCTTGTTTCAACAAGGTTTCTCTGATTTTGTAGCCATACTTTTTCACTTACCCTCATAATGTGTATTTCATGAATGGGATACAGACGCAGTAAGTGAACGCATGCTGATGAGAAAATGGCACCAGATATACTTGCTCACGTAGGGTTGCCACAAACCTTGAATTTGTAAAAAACGCAATCTGTGGGAAGCGCAATGAAACAAGGTATGCCTGTATTATTTCTTATTATTGCCTGTGATTCTACAGTTATTTCAAAATAACAATTCTGTTAAAGAGAGAAAGTGGAAGGAAGGGAGGGAGTGAGTAAGGACAGGCTGGGCTCCAGCAGACAGACTTCTGGGAAAACAGCAGCCCAGGTGTGTTTCTTTCTCTTCATTTTCACTACCTGCATCCTCAGAAGTCACCAAGAAGCCAGAGAGAGAGCGCTAATCAAATACACTAGGGCAATCCTGAAGAGCGATCATCGTAGGCAAGACTGGCACAAGGAGAAATGTTAGATTTTCATGTTTCACAAATAAACTCAGATTTGTAGAAATATAATACGCCCTGATTGAGTTTTTCTGCAATTGCAATGAATGAAATGAATGAAAATGTCTGCAAGTCTATTTGCTTATCATCCATCTAATCTTTTGTCCCCAAAGCAACAGCTTGCTAGCTGCTCTAGGTAGCAGGAGAGATCTCTCATCCACTCCAGACTCCCAAATCCATTAGGATAGTACACTATTCCTAGCTCAGAGCTGATCTGAACACACATCACCAAGCAAATGTGACATCTTACCACCACCACCACCCCAATTAAGGGGCAAAATGCACTATTTAGATATCAACTTTTGAAGAACGAATTCTCCCAGGCAACTGTGTTACATCCAAACAGGAAACCGCTAACCACTACGTTACAGATACAGACGCTGTGCTTCATTAAATAATGAAAAGAACCAAATCAACAATTCATTCAGCGCTTGGCATTCGTTCAACGAGCCCTGGTGGCACTGCGGGTTAGGCACTGGGCTGCTAGCCTCAAGTTCTGCGGTTAGAAACCACCAGCCACTCTGTAGGAGAAGGATGAGGATTTCTGCTCCTGGAAAGATTTACAGCCTCGGCTATCCAATCCAGGGTCAGAACTATCTGTCAGAACTGAGTCAATGGCAGTGGGCTAGGGGCTGTTTTATCTGTCAAACACAGGTTTTGTGTGGTAGGCAGACCTGCTCCTATGGTTAACAGCCTTTGAGTCCTCATGGTGACCTAGGTACTCCGGGACAGACCACTGCCTAGTCCTACGTGGTCTCAGCTCTCTAGGCTAGCAGCCCAGCGAGCCTCAGGTTTCAACACCTGCAATCAAGGTGCTGGCCAGCCTGACTCTGAGAAGCATGCACTGCCCCTTCACATAGGGGGTTGGTGACCACAGGGTGTGGGTTTGTGGGACTGAAGACCTGTTTCCTTTCTGGCTGCCAGGGGGTGGAGTGTCTTTAGTAACTAGAGACAACTCGCTGGTCCTCGTGCCTGGGCCACATCACTCTTCTGCCTTCTGGTTCTGTGACCATTTAAAGAAAGTTCCCCACTTTAAAAGGCTCATTCATTTAGACCCACCTGGATAGCCCAGAAGGAGTCCTGGTGGTGCTGTGGATTAAGCATCAAGATGCTAACTATAAGGTTGGTGGTTCGAACCCACCAGCTGCTCCATGAGCGGACGACCAGGCTGTCTGGTCCTGGATTCTAAGGAACACCTGTACCTTATCCTATAGGATTGTTATATGTCCATTCAGTGGGAGTGGTTTGGGTTGGGTTTAGATGGTCCAGGATAAGCCCTGAGCTCAGCTGAGGTTCAGAACCTTACTCCTATCTGCAAAGTCCCTCTTTTACTATAA
The DNA here is from genome assembly GCF_000296735.1 of Chrysochloris asiatica. NCBI lineage: Eukaryota > Metazoa > Chordata > Mammalia > Afrosoricida > Chrysochloridae > Chrysochloris > Chrysochloris asiatica. The sequence goes on along the minus strand of NW_006408623.1, from coordinate 4,362,759 downwards.
CGCAGAATATTCAGAGTCCCTGAGGGGTATCAGTGGTTAACATGCTTGGCTACTAACCAGAAGGTCAGAGGTTCAAGTCCACGCAGAAGAGCCTCAGAAGAAAGACTTGGCAGTCACCTCCCGGAAATTCAGCCAATAAGAATCCTATGGAGTCCAAGGGGTCACCATAAGTCACGAGGCCACTCAACAGCTGGACATAGATTCACAGGCTGCGGTCAGGGTGAAAGCAGCTTGGGAACCCTATTCCTGAAGATGAGCACAGCCCACTTGTCTGGGGTTTACACGGGGAAGAGTTCAAGTTCTCCTCCAGGCTGAGGCTCCCAGAAGAGGCTACCTGGGAAGGATGTTCCAACTTGAAACATGGAGATCCCTTCACATGAGACAAGTGGGTGGTGCTGATGGTGAATGTAGCTGGTAACTGAAAAAAGGTGCCTCGGAATAAAGGTCTGGCAACCTACTTCCAAAAAGTCTGCCTTTAAATCCCTAAGGAGCACAGCTCTACTCTGACACACATGGGGCTGCCTTGTTGTTGTTAGGTGCCGTCGACTGGGTTCTAATCCATAGCAACCCTGTATGGGGTTTCCAAGGAACAGCTGGTGGAGTTGAACCACCAACTTTGCAGTTCAAACTGACCTTGCCGTCCAGCGCATTATCCTGCAGCGACACACCAGGACCCCAACAATAACTGGTAAGGTATCTGAGTAGTTCCACCAAAGGGCAAATTACTAGAGAGCTCTCTTACCAACCACAGCAATTTTTTTTTTTTGGGGGGGGGGGGAAGGGAGGGGACGCTTAGTATACGTGGGCTGCTACCTAAAAGCTTGGAAGCCACCTGCTGTCCAACAGGAGGAAGCTGTGGCCCTCTGCTTTTGTAAAGAAATTTGTTGTTGCTGTTAAGTGTTAAGAGTCAGCTCCAACTCTTATGGACACTGTACAGGGTTTCTGAGGAGGGCCTGGTGAGTCTGAATCGCTGACCTTGTGATTCAAATCGATCGGGAGGTCCAGCGCTTATCCCATGATGCCATGTCACCCTGCAAGGGCAGTTCTACTCTGTCCTACAGGGTGACTGTGAGTCAGAACCAACCCAACAGCAATGGTTTGGTTTAGAGAGCTTAGTGTCCCTATAAGGAGCCCTGGGAGCACAGTGTTTAGAGCACTTAGCTGATAACCAAAAGGTTGGAGGTTCGAACCACCAGCTACTCTGAGAAAACGATGAGACAGTCTGCTTCTGTAAAGATGCCCTGGAAACCCTATGGGGCAGCTCTCCTCTGTCCTGTTGGGTCTCTAGAATTTGGAACCAGTGGGTTTGTTTTTTTGGGTAATATCCCTAAGAGGTGAGCACCCCATCCCCTGGTGTAACTAGAATCCACTTTTCCTAACAGAATCCAGTGAACCTAATGGTACTGATGCTGGAACATTAAAGTCTGCTCAAGGGAACAGTAGTCACCTGTCCCAACACCCTGGACTGACAGAATCAGCTAAGATCTGTAAGATCCTTGTTCGAAGTTCATCATACAGTTACGTAATTACTGCCTCACCAAACTCAAGTATAAGAAAAGCAATCATGAGAGCAGGCGGGTGCGATTCCCAAGCACCCCACAATGGAATGAAGCAAGAATGGGTAGGAGGAACTTCTGGCAAGATAGCGGCCTAGGCAGCACACTAAACAGACCCTCAAAATGAAACCGACACGATGAAAACACTGGAAGCCAGAACTTCAGAGAAAAGGTTAGAGGAGTGGATTGAATGCTTGCTGGGGAGAGAAGCAGTGCAGGGATTACTTCCAAATTGAGTGCCCTGAATACCTACCATGAGGATCACATTTAACAAAAACACAGGCCTACAGGAACTCCACTGTTACATCCCCCCCTCCCCCAACTTGTGAGCTGCTTGGCTGGCAGGAGTCCCCAGGAAGTTTCTCCTCTTTGGGTTCAATAGCTATAATGGCTTGTTTGGTTTTGTTTTGTTTTTCCTTTTGTTGTTTCCTGGTACTTGCTAGTTCATTCTTTCTTCACTTCCCCATTGAGATGGATTGGCACAGTGGCAGCATCAATGGGCTCAAACGTAGCAACAATTGTGAGGTGGGCCCAGGGTCAGGGAGTGTTTCACTTCTGTTGTACACAGGGTCGCTATGAGTCGATACCAACTCAATGGCACCTAACAACAACAACAACATCTCCACTTTTGTTTTTCCTTCTTTTCCTCTGTTTCTCATTTCCCCCACTCTTCCTTCCCTTCCCCCCACCCCCCCTTTCTTTACTACTCTCTCCTCTCTTCCTTTCCCTGGTTTTTCTAAGTGTTTCTTTCTCCCCACCCCACCCCCTTCCTTTTATTTGCTCTCTTAAAGTTTCTCTTCTATAGCTCCATTTTCCTGTTCTTCTGTTTCCTTTGTAGTTTCTGGGTTCTGCCTGTTTTATTTCTTTTTTCTCCTTATTATTTTCTCTCTTCATTGGTGGTTGCTTATTTATTTTTTAATTTTTTTCTTGTGTGGGGGCCAAGAGGGGAACAGAGGGTTTCTCCTCTTTCCCATCTGACAGGAGACAGCACTGTGCCCACACAGTACAGCCACAACCATACCTGCTGCAGCTCCACTCAACTGGGCAAGAGCCAATACCAGCTTCTATGCCACACAATCAATGACAGAGAACAGCCAACCCTAGCCAACCCCACACTAAACTGAGGTGCACAGATAAAGAGCGTACACTCTTCCACTCTCCAGCTACACCCACAAGAGACAGTTGGTGAGACCCTAAGAACACATCAACATACAAACATCAATTAAATACAAATACAGTAACACCACAATGTCCCAGAGACAGCAGACAATTTCAGCTCACGGGAAGAAACAAGAGAGAGTAGTTCAAACAAATGACCAAGATGCAAAAACAGAAAATATTTCTGAGGAAGAAAAGGTAATGGAACTAACTGAGAAAGAATTCAAAAGAATGGCACTTGATCTTCAAAGGACTGCCAGGGAGAAGAGGAAAGCAAGGAGAACACAGATGAAAACTTCAGAAAAATTCAGGACACCACTGTAAGAGCAAACAGATAAAATAAATGCAAATTTCGAAACAACGCAAAACCTGGTATTAGAACTCCAGAAGATTAATCTTAAGACTTTAGAAATGGCCAATACATTGTCCTGGTGTGGCGCCAGACTGCAAAGCCATTTGAACTGCAAGGTCAGTGGTTCAAGCTCACCAGTTGCTCCTCGGAAACCCTGTATAGGGTCACTATGGGTCGGATCCGACTTGACGGCACTTAACAACAACAACAATACATTGAAAGGGCAAAGGAGTAGATTCAAAGCAATGAAAGCCAGAATTAGCTTGAAGAGAACTCTCTCAATACTAGTATGCTAGAAGAACAGTCAGAAAAAAGAATGAAAAAATGTGAAGAAAGCCGAAGAGTTCTATGGGACACCATGAAAAGGTCAGAATGCCAGAACAAGAAGAGACAATATAAAAGCACAGAGAAACTGTCAAAAAGTTGGAAGAAAATGTCCCTAACATCATGAAAGTCAAGACAAACATAAAAGAAGCTGAATGAACCACAAATAGGATAGATCCCAAAAGAAAATCACCAAGAATTATCACAAATTTCCAAAATCAAAGACAAGGAAAGAATCCTGAGAGCAGCTTAGGAAAAATGAAAGGTTACCTACAAAGGAGAACCAATAAGACTACACTCTGCAGAACCTATGCAGGCAAGGAGGCAATGGGATCACAAAATGGAAGACAAAAGTTGCCAACCAAGACTCATATACCCAGCAAGCTAAGGGCAAAATTAGGACATTTCCTGATAAACAGAAATTAAAGGAATTTATAATCACCAGGACAACTTTACAAAAAATACTAAAGCATGTTCTTTGGACTGAGAATCAAAAGAGCAGATAACAACCTGATATTAACATGCATGACAACACCACATAGAACTCAGTCCAGATATGCTGTTGATGTTGAGTGCTGTACAGTTGGTTCTAACTAATAGTGAGTCTGTATAGGGTTTCTGAGGCTGTAAATCTTTAGGGCACTTAACATCAACAACAACAAATCTGTGAGGCAGCAGAAAGCTTCATCTGTTCCTGCAGAGCAGCAGGCGGATTCGAAGCACAGTCCTTGTGGTTTCCAATCCAGTGTTTATCATATACAGCGACCGCATTCCTGCAATCCAGATATAGACGACATAGACGTATTTAAAGTAAAACAAACCTACAAGGCTGAAACTAGGGAACCAGAGGTAATCAACTGCTAATGAAGTCAACTACAAAGAAAAAGAGGGATGAGTACAGACACAGAACTTCCAAAAGGCAAAGAAGTCAGGTAGATTTCAAGATAAGATAAAACTGAATGCTTTAAATTGGGGGGAAAAGTTAATTAACTATAGGGTAATCTCAAAGAAAATTAATACACCTTCACATCAAAATAAAAAATAGGAACATCAGAAAGATTTAGGAAACATTAACACAAGAGAAAAGAAAACTCATGAGCAAAATGAAGTCAGCACTGAAAAATATATATGACAAAAAGAAAAAAGACCAATAGCATCACAAAACAACGTACAGCAAAATGACAGCAATCAATTTACACCTATCTGTAATTACAACCAATCGGGCTGCAAACCTTAAGGTCAGCAGTTCAAAACAACCAGCTGTTCTGCAGGAGAAATATGAGGCATTCTGCTCCGGTAAAGATTTACAGCCTCGGAAACCCTGTACAGGATCACTATGAGTCGGAACCGACTCCACAGCACATAACAACAACACATAATTACAACCAAGGATGTCACTGCTGATGTCCGATGGATCTTGGCTAAAAGCAGAGAATACCAGAAAGATGTTAACCTGTGCTATACTGACTACGCAAAGGCTTTCGATTGTGCGGATCATGACAAGCTATGGACAACATTGCAGAGAATGAGTATTTTGGAAACTTAATGTGCTCATGAGGAATCTGTACCTGGACCAAGAAGCAGTTGTTCGAACAGAACATGGGAACACTGTTTTAAAATTTAAAAAGTTGTGTGACAAGGTTGTATTCTTTCACCATACTTATTCAACCTGTATGCTGAGCAAACAATACAAGAAGCTGGGTTCTATGAAGAAAAATGTGGCATCAGGATTGAAGGAAGACTCTTAAACAACCTGTGATATCCAGATGATACAACCTTGCTTGCTGAAAGTGAAGAGGACTTAAAACATGTATTGATGAAGATCAAAGAGCACAGCTTCGGTATGGATTATATCTCAATGTCAAGAAAATAAAAATCCTCAGCACTGGACCAACATGCTTATCAATGGAGAAAAGATTGAAGTTGTCAAGGACTTCAATCTTCTTGTATCAACTATCAACACTCACAGAAGCAGCAGTCAAGAGATCAAATGATGTATTGCATTAGGCAAATCTGCTGCACAAGACCTCTTTTAAAGTGTTGAAAAGCAAAGACATCAGCTTAAGGACTAAGGTGCCCCTGACCCAAGCCATGGTATTTTCAATAACCTCATATGCATGTGAAAGCTGGACAGTGAGTAAGGAAGATCGTATAAGAATTGATGCTTTTGAGTTATGGTGTTGGAGGAGAATATTGAAAGTGCCAGGGGTTGCCAAAAGAACCAATAGATCCATTTTGGAAGAAGTGAAGTCAGAGTGCTCCTTGGAGGCCACGATGGCCAAACTAACTTCAGGTATACTGTCAGGAGGGAGCAGTCACTGGAGAATGAGATCATGTTTGGTAAGGTGGAGGGTCAGAGAAAAAGAGGAAGACCCGCAGCGAGATGGACTGGCCAAGTGGCAGCATCGATGGACTCAAGCGTGGCAACAGTAGTGAGGTTGGCCCAGGATCGGGCAGAGTTTTGTTCTGCTGTGCATAAGGTCGCTGTGGGTTGGTACCGACTCGATGGCACCTAACAACAACAACAATACTTACAGCAAGGAGTCCTGGTGTGGCACTGTAGGTTAATGCACCAGACTGCAAAGCCATTTGAACTACAAGGTCAGCGGTTCAAGCTCACCAACTGCTCCTCAGAAACCCTATACAGGTTAGCTTGGGTCAGAACTGACTTGTTGGCACTTAACAACATAATTACAGCAAACATCGGTGGATTAAATGTACTGGTCAAGAGACAGAGAGTAGCAGAATAATTTTAAAAAAAGAGGATTCTTCAATATACTACCTATAAGAGATGCATAAAAAATATGGAGACAGCCTAAATGCCCATCAATAGAAGAATGGTTAAACAAACTTTGGTACTACATACACACAATGAAACACTATAGAATGCTGAAGAATAATGATGAATCTGCAAAACACCTCACAGAATAGATGAACCTGGAGGGACATTATGCTGAGAGACATTGTTGTTGTTGTTAGGTGCCATCGAGTCGGAACCAACTCATAGTGACCCTATGCCCAGCAGAATGAAACAATGTCCGATCCTGGGCCACTTAGTCAATCACAAAAGGACAAATATTATATGAGACCAGTGTTGTCAAAAGAAAAGGTTTCTTAATAAAAGGACCATTCTATGATGGTTGGTGGAGGTATTATTCACAGGCTAGAGGACAGACACAAGTTAACATGGGTGGTGGCTCAGGCAATATACAAGAGGGAGGTTGGTAAAGGAAAGATGAAGGTGGCTAGAGACACAGGACAGAAAACCAGAGTTAAAGTGAATAGAAGTAAATGTTGTTAGCACATGGAGGGGACTGCAATCATTGTAATGAAGCAAAGTGTATGATTTGCTGAATGTAAAACTGATGATCTGCTCTGTAAACCTTCACTCAATTCACAGTAAAAAGTTTTTTTTTAAAAAAAAAAAGAAAGAGAATGGCAAGCCAGGACACTTCCTATGGTCCCTAGGAGCGGCCACAAAAGCTGTTTACTCCCTTCCTGACTTAACAAATCAATCACTGAATCGTCTCCTTTCCAAACAATGCTTGCAACAGATTCCAAGTCCTCACACACAAAGAGTTGTGATTCATGTTTCCAAATGTGATGGAGTTTTATCATCTTCTTGGCCCTTGTGAGTGAATCACCAGCCACGTCAGGGGCCAGCATGGAAGGGTGGCCCACCCACAGAGTCACCGGGTCCCCTCTGGAGAACGCAACGTTGATGTGGGCTCCCCAAAGACACTGACGTTGGTGAGGGGATGCAAGTCATTATCTGTTAGGTGGGAATGTCTACAGGAAGTGTTCCATCTGTCAGAGACACAGACTTCTTGTTGGTCAGCAGCCTTCTCTGGAGCTATGTGGAGCCTCCCAGTGCAAACTCCTAGACAAATAAGGATCCTAATTCACACTCATCGTCAGGTTCCCTTCTGCACCCAAATTCCCAGACCACATCCAGTTCCACTGAATTGATTCTGCCCACAGTGACCCTGTCTGTAGGAAAGAGCAGAAGTGCCCCCAGGGGATTTCCAAAGCAGTTCATGTTTACACAAACAGACAGCCTCATCTTTCTCTCAAGAAGCAGCTGGTGGGTTCGAACTGCCTATAATGAGCAGCTGAGCCCTTAACTCAATGCAGGACAAGGACTCTTTGGAGCTCCCTCTGATTCTGAACAAAGTTGTCCTGTGTCCTCACTGAAACCTTGTCTCACCTGCACCAGGTGATGTGCCATAGAATAAGGCCCGCCCTCTCTTTTACCTGTCACTCAAATATGCAGATGATGCAATCTTGCTCCCTGAAAGTGAAGGGGATGTAAAATACTTACTGAAGAAGATCAAAGAGCACAGACTTCCATATGGGTTGCACCTCAGTGTAAAGAAAACAAAAATCCTCACCACTGGACCAATAAATACCCATGACAAAGAAAGAAAAAATTGAAGTTGTCAAAGACTTCATTTTGTTTGGACCCATGGAAGCAGCAGTCAAGAAACCAAAGACTGTTGCATTAGGCAAATCTGCTGCACAAGACCTCTTAAAAGTGTTGAAATGCAAAGATGTCAGTTTAAGGACTAAAGCGCACCTGACTCAAGCCATGGTATTTTCAATAGCCTCCATTGCATGTGAAAGCTGGACAAAGAATCAGGAAGATGAAGAGTTGATACATTAGAGTTATGGACTTAGAGAAGAATTTTTAAGGTACTGCTGATGTTGTTAAGTGCCGTCGAGTCGGTTCCGACCCATAGCGACCCTGTATAGGGTTTCCAAGGAACAGCTGGTGAGCTTGAACCGCCGACCTTACAGTTCAAATGGCTTTGCAGTCTGGCGCATTAATCCACAGCGCCACACCAGGACTCCAGGCCTACCAGAAAAACAAACAAATCTGTGTAGGAAGAAGTACAGCGAGAATGCTACTTAGAAGTCGAGAAGACTAAACTTTGTCTCTCATAGTTGGACATATTATCAGGAGAGACCAGTCCCTGGAGAAAGACATCACGCTTGGTAAAGTGGAGGAGGGTCAGCGAAAAAGAGGGAAAGCCCCAACAAGATGGACTGGCACAGTGGTGGCAGCAACGGGCTCAAGTGTACCAGTGATTGTGAGATTGGTGCAGGACCGGGCAGTGTGTCCTTCTGTTGTATCTAGGATCACTATGGGTCGGAAATGACTCAATAGCACCTGATACCAACAAAAAATCTCTCTCCCAGCATTTCCTAGCAAATCTTTTCTCTGGCAGCTTAAACTTCTAACAGTGAGTTTTCCTAAAACCAAAGTCTTAGCAGAAGGTATTAACATTAGAAATCAAACTTTCTAACAGTTACTGTTGTTAGGTACTGCCACGTCGGTTCCGACCCATGTAGACCCAGTATAGGGTCATCTTTACAAAAGCAGAAAGCCTCATCTTTTTCCCACAAAGCAGTTGCTTTGAACTGCTGACCTTGTGGTATGCAGTCCAGTGCTTATCCTACAGCACCACCAACACTACCTTTATAATCGGGAGTTTTCTCAAACCCAAGTGTTAGTACGTGTGATGATGACTGAATGTTGAAGATACCTCTGGAAGGTAAGTTACTAAGGAAGGACACAGCCCCAGTCTGACTGAGAGCCATCTCCCTCGTGAGAAGAGCCTAATACCTACATTCCCCTCGGATGCTCAGCAAGGTCCTTCCACGTCACCCTGGGAGCCAGTGGAGGGCCTCAAGAGCTCTTACAAAATGTGATGTCCCCCCTCCAAATCCCGGTCAGTGAGAAGTGGGGGCAGTGTGAACACAAGGGCCAGCTGCCAGGGTTCAAATCCAGGGCCGACCGCTCCCAGAGGGCAGTGGTCAATCAGTGTGAGAATGCTTGGCTTCCGGAAGGGAGACATGGTTAGATTTCCGGCTGAGGTACCACATGTGCAGCTACCTGTTGATGGAGGCTTGCCTATTGCTATGAAGGGGAACAGGCTTCAGCAGCACTTTCAGAGTAAAACTAGGAAAAAAGGCCTGAAAATCAGCCAATTAAAAACTCCACAGGCGTTTTGTAGCAAAAGGAGGGGAGTGGTTAATGTTACAGTCCAGGAATGGAGGTCCCTGGGACCATCAAGAGAGAAGAGCGGAGTGCAGGACCCTACCCAGAGAAGCAGTGATGCCTGAGATGGAGGCAGAGACGATGACGTGGAGATATGGAGTGGCTGGGGCCTTTAGACACAGAGAGGGAGAGAGGCTGAGTGCTGACGACCAGAGGGCAGGCTTGCGGGATATAGTTGATGATGCATGGAGGGGATTGTAACCATGGCAGTGTAATGATGTACGATAGGATGAATGTAAACTATCACATAATTCACAATAAAACATTGAAAAAACAAAAATAAAAACCATGGACCACAAGGGTCTGACCCACAAGCAGTCATGGGGATGGCGAAGAACTGCGTGGAGCTTTGTTCCGCTGTGCACAGGTCGCCCTGAGTTAGACCCACCGGACTCAGCTAACAACAATCATAGAGTGAGAACAGATGGGCCATCGGCCCTCCACCTCAAGCTTGGGCAGCGGTCAGAGGTAAGATTCCAGAAGGCCAAGGCAGTGCCTGGCTCCCCAGAGGGGCCTCGGAAGGGTGAGCTGGACCTTGCTTCCTGCTTCCCACCAAACCATCTCCTGCCTCTGCTACAGTTGAGTCGATTCTGACTCATAGTGACCCTGGAGGACAGACCAGAAGTGCCCTGGAGGGTTCCTTTACGTAAGTGGACTGCCACACTGTTCTCTTGACGGGGCAGCTGGTGAGTTCGAACTGCAAACCTTCCAATTAGTAGCCACCGTCCTACCATGGTTCCTTGGCAGGCCCTCCTCCAGCCACTCACACCTACTCCTGCTGCCTCTCTCCGCTCACTCCGGCTCCTCCGGGTGGCTCTCTGTGCTGGCTTCCATCCTGACTGTCTCCTCACCCGCCGTTCCCTCAAGAAGCACATTCAAAGCAACCATCCCGGATGGCGTCTCCATCCGACCTCTCTCCTCAGAACACATCTAGACATGTCCATAAGGACACCCTACACACAATCTTGGGGTGCCTAGGGTGCTAGGTGCACACTCAGTCCCCAGTCAGAAAACTGTCGTGGCCCATTGGGAGCCAAGCTAAGGCTCAGTTTCCTCACCTACAAATCAGGAAGAAATTGGCCACCCAGCCACAGTGTACAGAACAAGGCAGTGTCCCAGGAAAAGAACAAAGTACCCCAATAATCGGGGGAGCCCTGGTGTGGCACTGTGGAATAAAGCACTGGACTGCAAGGTCAGTTTGAACCATAGGGTCATCAGTCCAAACTCACCAATCACTCCTTGGAAACCCTTTACAGGGTCGTTATGAGTCAGAGCCAACTCGATGGCACTTAACAATAACTGCAGGCCAGTGTCACCCAGGATATCAACCAGAGAGTTCATTGTCCTGGGACAAAAGTAGCCACCAGCAGCCCAAGTTGGAGGGGTGGAGGGCAGGGCAGTCAGGGGCTTTTGCCCAGGGCCAGAACTACAGAGGAAAGCAAGTGAGGTGAAGGCAAGACCGGAAAAGGTCTCACAGACAGGGGGAGGTGTCTGACCTTGGGATTTCTGGCAGAGTGGTGTCCTAGTGTGGTGCCGTGGATTAATGCGCCAGACTGCAAAACTGTTTGAACTGCAAGGTTGGCAGTTCAAGCTCACCAGCTGCTCCTCGGAAACCCTCTCCAAGGTTGCTACGGGTCAGAACAGACTCTATGGCACTTAACAACAGTGACACTGAACACCAGAAAGGTCTTGGGGTTGAGATCCGTACTGTCTGAGGGGTGGGCTAGTCTGGAAAGACAGGCCCAGGATGCCTTGGCCAAGCCCCACTGCAAATGCTGGTGAAGGGGCAGGCAGACATAGGAGGTGCGAGTCTGCTTGCTTCGCCATTAAGAACACACTGGTTGTCTGGAATGTGTACTCAGATCCCAAATGTAAACTTGCAACCCGACACCCCCTGCCCCCTCAGGAAACAGCAAAACACAGAGGAGCAAACCAAGGCCTCCGTGTCAGAGGCTCAGGGTGCGGGGCTGCTCCTTTCTGAGGCACCCGCATGGCTGGACAGGGCCACCAAGCGGCGTCAAGTGGCCATCTGTCCACCTTGGTGGCGCACACCACTCCCCCGCCCTTCTGGGAGACCAGCAGAATTCTGAGTTTTGATCACAGCAAAGAGAAAGCGCGGCCTGGTCCAGACACCGAACACAACTTCAGCCAAGAAGCAAAAAAGCGCGGCAGGAAAAGGACCCGGTGCGTCCCGCACAACTGATTGCTTGTGACTTAACTCGGGCCTGGAGACAGGAAAGGTCCATCCCTGGGGTGCCCGGAAACTGGGGATCAGAGAGGGGACACGCTCCAAGAGTGACCCAACCCACCCAAAGCCGACATCGCGCGGGGGCTGTGAGTGTCGACCACCACTCGCCCGGGTGACGGAGGCGGGCGGGGCCGCGACACAAGCTCTAGGCGGAAACGTCTCTCCGCTGCCGCCTCGGCCACCCTGCATCCCGCGCGCGCCCCTCGGGGCCGGCCGCAACAGGCTCCCGGCAGCCCGCCCGCCCACCACCCGGGGCCCCGCGTCCCGTTCGCCAGCGCTCCCGGGAAGTTTGGGAAGTCCCGGCGCGGGACATAGTTCCCGGGCTGGGAGCGGAGGCCGCTCAGAGTTGGCGGCGCGGTGCTCACCCACGCCGTATTTCTCCTCCCTCTTGGTGGGCACCCAGCGCGTCATGGTGCCGCGCGGGTCCCCGCGTCCCCGGAGCGCGCGCCGCTGAGAGCCACCACCGCTGGCCCGGCAGGAAACTCCGCGCCTAGGCCGCCATCTTCCATTCCTTTTGAGCCGCGGCAGGATGGGGAGGAAAAAGTTTGTGGTGGAGGCGGTGTCATGTGGGACGGGGCGGGCGGAGCGTCGCCGGCCGGATGGGAAATGCCGGGAGCGCTGGCGAGAGGCGGGACGGCGGCGGGCTGCGCGCGGCCCTCACGCTCGGACCCGGGCCTCGGCCCCCTGCCTGCGCTTCATCCCGAGCCCCAACTACTCCTGCCCAGGAATCCAGCTTTATTTCCCTGGACCCCCCACATTCACGGACACCCCAGTAGGGCGCCCCCGCATCCCGTGCACGGTGCGTCCTCTCATTGTCGTCAGCGTTTCTCCGAATCCATGAACCTCCCCGACCTCGCTCCAGGAGGACGCACTAGGGGAACGTCCTGAGGGCCAGGGGAGGTGGGTGCTGAACCCTGTACACAGTACAGTCTGCACCCCGCGGGGTTGGCCGGCGCCTGGGGACACCATGCCATCAACTGGGTTCTGCCTCCCTGGAGAGTCCCCACGCGGGGCAAAAAGAGTGGGCGCCCTGGGAGGCCCCTTCCAGAACACGTGGCTGGCTCATTCATTAGCCAAACGGTGAGTAGGCCAAACAAACCAGACATGAAGTCCAGCCTCAGACCCGGTGTGTGCTGGGGGAGGGGAACCAGGTCAGTAAACACCAAACACCGCCGCCAGGGTCATGCCTCTAGGCCAACTCTTGGTGCTGAGGCAATGACAGCCAGAGCTGGTGGGGGTGCCTGAATGTGGAAACTGTACAGCTACCTAGAGGAGTTCCACTAAGGTCCAGAGAGCTCAGCCCTGTGCTTGCGGTTACAGAAACGCCTGTAGGTCCAGCTTGGCCTGAGCTGTGTCAGAGTGCTGTTTCCCACACCAGTAAGAGCCCGAACCTACTGCTGTCAGTTCACTCTGATGCATAGTGACCAATAGGACAGATTACAACTACCCCTAGGGTTTCCAGAATTTAAACCACAACCTTGGGTTCGCAGCCCAAGGCTTAACCCACTTCGCTACCTGAACACCTTAGTAAAGTATTTCAAGCCTCCCCCAAAGCTAAGGAAACACATATGCCAGGCATTTCTTTTCACAAGTTCAGAAAACTAGACAGGCATAGACAACCCTTTGCATGAAGTGACTTTGACTTTGTGGAATATTCGCTGGCTATCCTGTCTCAGGAGTACTGGTGGCTCAGTGGGTTAAGTGTTGGACTGAAGGTCAGGGGTTTGAACCCACAAATGACTTCAAGCGAGGAAGATGTGCAGTTGTCTTCCATAAAGATCACATTCTTAGAAGTCCTAGGGGGCAAGTCTACTCTGCAGCAAGGGTTTTGGGTCTGGGGTCCCCCTGTCATTCCCTCCAAGAACCAGTAACAGTTACAGGTTTGGAGCCTCCAAGGAATGGAGGAAAGAAATGGAAAGGTTTGAGAGGTCTATGCAGGAGGGAAGGGGCCATCAGGAGCTGGCTGGTGGCTCACCCGGAGGTTCTTTGTCCTGTTGTAGGTGTCTCACACCCGCCCTCGTCACCACCAGGAGTCAGGGAAATACCCCAAATGCAGATGAAATGAACACACGGGACTGACTGATTCGGTTCGATGGGTCCACAGGTAAGAGGGAACCAGACTGTTAAGATAAAACAATGTTCATGTAACAATGTTCATGTGGCACGGGGGAACACGCCACAGACCTGTACTGACACGGAGCTTCGTTCCACCGAGGGGAAGGGACCTCACATACCTACTTGAAGCCTTCTGTGGAGGGTAGAACCCTGAGGGGCTCAGGTCCTGAGTCCATGGTCTTGTGACTCTGAGAGGTGCTCTCCAGGAAAGTTAGAGTGCTCTAGGGCAAATGATATGGAGACCTGACCCAGAAGAAGCATTCCCCCAGGGAGCTGTCTGAGCCTAGACTTTAAGGGTGAGGAACAAACCAGCAAGATGACCAGGAGGTCTGGTAGCATAGTAACTAAGCACTTGGCTGGTACCCGAAAGGTAGACAGTTCAAACTCACCAAAGAGAAAGATGAGGTTGCTTGTTGCTGCAAAGATGACTTTCTTGGAAATCCTAAGGAACAGTGCTACTCTGTCCTCTAGAGTCACTCTGAGTCCAAATTTATCTCAGAAACCATACACAGGGTTGCTGTGTGTCAGAAACGACTTGAAGTTCTACAACAACCTGTGAACTGGTGAAGGAAACCACCAGCCTGCAGGAAGGCCGTGAGGGAATGATGAGGACTACTAGTGATGAGCTGGAAGGTCAGTATTCCGGAAGCAGAGTCACTGTGATTTTGTTAGCGTCTAGTCTGTCTGGCCCAAGGCAGCCCCCTGTGTGCAGAATAGAAGTGCTCCAGAGTGTTCTCAGAAGGGGATCTTCAGGGCTATCTTCCAAGGCACCTCTGGGTGGGTCTCAACCACCAACCTTTTATCTCGTAATTGAGTACTTAAGTGCTTGAGTTGCTCAGGGCAATGGAAATAAAACAATAGGAAAGGGGCATAAAAGGAGGCTGCCCAAGTATGCAGGGCCTTCTGGTGGTGGTGGTGTACCACGGAGTCCATTCTGACTCAGCGACCCTCCTTGGGTTTCCGAGGCTGGCAGCTTAGTGGTTACGAATCGGGCTGCTAACCTCAAGGTCAGCAGTTTGAAAGTACCAACCATTCAGCGGGAGAAAGATGAGGCCTTCTGCTCCCGTAAAGATTTACAGCCTCGGAAACCCTGTACAGGGTCACTATGATTTGGAACTGACTCCACAGTGCTTAACAACAGCAACAAATCTTTACAGGAGCAGAAAGACTCATCTTTCTCCCATGGGATGTCCGGTACTCCGTTACCAGAGCTTTTTAGGGCCTTCTAGGCTTAGTTAAGAATCAGGACTCTGCCAGGAGGAGGAGATGGACTATATGGCTGATAGCCTCCCTAAAAACTGCCCCCGTTGCCATGACTCTGGAAGAACTGGATAGTACCCGGCTCCCAAGACTGACTATTTTGATCAAAGATTCTATTGAAGAATCATGATCAAAAGGGAGAAATTGCAGAATAGAACTTCCAATTCTCATGAACTTCACCTTCTCTGGAGCCAGTGGGATGGATGAACCCTTGAAACGATTGTCCTGAGATTATCTTTAAAACTTAAACCAAACGTATCTCCTGGGATCAAATTGACAAGTGCAATTCAAAAGATTAGATAGGAGCTTTGCGACTTTTGTGAGTTGTTGGCGGGGAAGAACACTTCATGGAAGGAGGGTGGAAATGGTTAGACCACTTGACAAATGTCATCAATGAAGTATCCACATAGAGTGTGGAGTGCTGTCTGTTTTGCTGTGTACATTCTCAACAACATCAACAAGATTAAATAAAAGAACTTGGACTCCATTTTGGTGACTCTGACCTGTTTTATGCCCCATTTCAATAGTGCACTGTAGTGAAATACCAGGAACTTGAGATTCACATAAATCCGGGAGGCCTGGCACCGCACTGGAATCTATGCCCATTCTTCTGTTTTAGCTCCAGAATTCACTGCTGTCAAGTCAATTACGACTACAGATGAGATGAACACATGGGAATGACTTGATGGCGGTGATCCTATAGGACATCTCCTTAGGGTATCCAAGATGAGACTGTAAATCTTTATGGGAGCAGACTGCCTCATCTTTCTCCCACTGATTAACCCATGGCCCCATCAGATCCTGGCATTCCCATATGGGAGGTAGGAGAATAATGCCAGCCTCCCAGGATTATTCTGAGACTCACAGGAGAAGATTGGCTTGTGTAATCTGTAGCTGCTTAACTATCTCCCCGTGATGGCTGCTCATGTGAACTAGGCCACTTGTCACTGGCACTCTGATAAACGTCCCCCATACCATGAAGAAATCAGTGTGATGTGGGATTTTCACACTTTTCTCAGACTGTCACCTAAATCAGTTTAGTGTTATTAGTTGACACCAAGTTAATTCCAGCTCAGGGCAGCCCCCGCACGCCAGGTAGAACTGCTCCATCGTGTTTCCATGGCTGTGACTTCTTTCTTCAAAGCCATCATGAAACTTTGAACTGGCCAGGGACCCCTAATCAACTGATAAATCAGGATAAGGCACTCCCAACGCCATGTGGTAGACCTTGTGGTTGTGGTCTTGTTCTTTCGATGGTGTGTCCCAGTGTGACTGAGAAGCCATGTGTGTGGTCACAAACCCTGGCGCTCTGCCCCCTGGCTGCATGAACTCAGGACTGGCTCCATCTTTAATCCTAGGAGGCCAGCAGGTGGTGGGCATGAGAGGCTCACTCCACCTTCCAGTGCCTCTGTAACAGGAATACCACAAGGGGGTAGCGTTGAAGAACGGAGTGTATTTTCTCACTATTCTGGAGGAGGCTGTCTGACCTCAGAGCATCAGTTCTAGGAGAAGGCTGTCAGAGAAGATCCTCGTCTCCCAGGAGTCCCTTGGTCATTTTCATGTGGCACCTGTGGTCCCCAATTCCTGCTTGGTTCTGCGTCTACTCTCTTCATTTTATAACTCGGAAGTGATTAGGTTTAAGGCACAGCCTCATGAACATGGCAAAGAAAACCGTATTTCCAGATAGGATCACAACCTCAGGAATAAAACCAGTTGCCTTCCGGTCAAGTGGCCTTGCGTGTGAAAGCAGAGCTGTGCTCTACGGAGTTATCAGTGACTGAATTTTCAAAGGTAGAGCGTCAGTTCTTTCTTCCAAGGTACCTTTGGGCAGATTTGAACTTTTTGGTTAGCAGTTGTGGACGGAACTGTTTTCAACACCCAGGGATTCCAACACATATTGTCATGGACCCAATTCAATCAAAACAATGACGTTAGCTCCCCAGTGGTGTAACTGGACCGCAGGACTCAGTCATACTCCCAGGCATCTTTCAGCACATGAGTCCGGTTTGTGTTTGCAGGCTGCACCCAACAGTGCTGGGGCTCCTGGTGGTCCGGTGCAAACATCACGGACAGTCATACAGGTGACTCCAGGACTCATCAAAATCACAGATGGAGCCATCAGTGGCATAATCAATCTTGTTGCTGTCAGTGGTTGCCGCCAAGTCAACTCTAACTCATGGAGACTCTGTGTGTGTTGGATTGGAACGTTGTTTCATAGGGTTCTCAGTCGCTGAGTTTTTACTGGATCACCAGGCATACTTTCGGGGTACTTCTGAATGGGTTTGAACCTCCAACCGTCTGACTAGTAGTTCAATACTTAACCATTTCAACCACCCAGGAAATTCAGTCAATATGATAGTTTTCAGTTTTGAACATTGATCTTTGAGATTTTTGAAAATTGTGGAGAAACTTGCCATATTGACAGTACCAACACAGAAGGTAAATTCAGCAACTTTACCAGAAGGTACAGTGGGCCACCGGGACATGCTCCTGTGGGAGATGGGGTGGGGAGGGATAGATGGGAATGAGGAAGCGGTGTGGGGATTTTGTTGTTGTTGTTGTTGTTAGGTTGTTAGGTTTGAGTCCATTGATGCAGGTATTACATCATGTTTTTAAATGATCACTCCATAACAACTCTGTTCACATTAACCGAATGGTGAAGATAGCCTAAATGTGCATCAGCTGAGGAATGAGCAAACAAAACGTGATCTATCCATACAACGGGCTAATCAGCCATGGAAAGGAATGAAGTCTGGATGCATGCCATGATGTGGAAGGATCTGGAAAATAGTGTTGCTTTTCTCAGATACCATCTAGTTAGTTCTGACTCATCGTGACCCTGTACAGACCAAACACTGCTTGGTCCCCCACCATCCTCACAATTGTTTTATGTTTGAGCCCACTATTGCTGCCGCTGTGGCATTCCAACTCATTGCGGGTCTTCCTCTTTTTCGTTGGCCCTCTGCTTTAACAAGCATGATGTCCTTCTCCAGGGACTGGTCCTTCCTGACAACATGTCCAAAGTACATGGGCCTATGGGGTGTACCCTTTGGTTGTTTGATGATCTATTAAAAGCTCAATACAGGAGAAGGACATCATCCTGGCGACTAAGGAGTACTCTGGCTGTACTTCTTCCAACACAGATTTGTTTGTTCTGACAGTCCATGGTATTTTTAATATTCTTCACCAACTATAATTCAAATACATCAATTCTTCTGTGATCTTCCTTATTCACGGTACAACTTGCACATGTATATGAGGCAATTGAACATACCATGGCTTGGGTCAGGTGCACTTTAGTCCTTAAACTGATATCTTTGCTCTTCAACACTTTAAAGAGGTCTTCTGCAACACAGTTGCTTAATGCAGTCCATCATTTGATTTCTTGACTGTTGCTTCCATGAGTGTTCATTGTGAATCCAAGCAAATTGAAGTCTTTGACAACTTCAATCTTTTCTCCATTTGCCATGATGTTATTTATTGGCCCTATTGAGAGGATTTCTGTTTTCTTTGCATTGAGGTGCAACTCATACCGAAAGCTGTGATCTTTGATCTTCATCAGTAACTATCTTAAGTCCTCTTTGCTCCCAGCAAGCAAGGTTGTGTCATCTGCATATTGCAGGTTGTTAATAAGTATTCCTCCAATACTGATGCCATGTTCTTCATATCATCCATCGTCTTAGATTATTTGCTCAGCATACAGATTGAGTAAGTATGGTGAAAGGATATAACCTTGGCACACACATTTCCTGATTTTCAAATATTCGATATTCTCCTGTTCTGTTCTAACATCTGCCTCTTGATCTATGTACAGTTTGCAGATGAGCACAATTAAGTGTTTTGCAATTCCCATTCTTCCCAGTGTTATCCATAGATTGTTATCATCTACACAGTTGAAGGCCTTTGCATCATCAATAAAGCACAAGTAAACAACTTTGTGGGTGTTTTCTGTTTCCAGTCAAGATCCTTCTGACATCAGCAATGATATACCTCGTTCCACGTCCTCATCTGAATCTGGTTTGGCTTTCTAGTAGCTCCTTGTTGGTCCTACAATAGTTTTAAAATTATTTTCAGCAAAAGTTTACTGGCATGTGACTTTTTTTTTTTTTTTTAACTTTCTATTGTGAATTAAGTTAAATTTTATAGACAAGATCATCAGTTTTTCATTCAACAAATCATACACTTTGTTTTATCTCAATGATTGCAGTCCCCTCCACACAACTACAGTCATCCTGCTTCCTATTTCCATTCCATCCACCTACCCAGCCCATCTCAACTTTGTCCTCAGGGTAAATGCTGCCCTGTTGATTTTGAATGATTGGCCATTCCATGATGAGCATAGCTTACTAGTGTGGTTGTCCCCACTATATACGTAGCTACTGCTTGGCTGACAATTGGGCCATGAAGGTGAGTTCCTTTCCAGACCTGAAGAGGGGGCAAGGGCTACCCTTAGGTTTCACACTGACCTTGCAGAGCTGTTCGCCCAGGAGCCATCAAGGCAAGTGGTCAGGTCTCCTCAGGACAAACCCCCTTCCAGGACTAAGATTCTAGGGGAATACACGAGCAGGCATGGGGTCTGGATGATGACCACATTGATCACCGATAAGGGGGAGAGGGGAAAAAACAACAATGAAGTTGTGAGCTAAGTCCACCCACATTCAATAGACCCCTGTGAACCTAGGTGGATATCTGTTTGGCCAGCAGTATGGCAAGACCCGGGAACTCCTGGGTCCAGAGGCAGTGACATGGCCACAGAGGACTAGATTAGAGAGTGAAGCATCCAGCTGATAAGAAGTGAGGGGAGATGAACAAGAACACCCATACTTGCAGATAGCATCCACTTGACCTGGCTTCAATGGCTGGATGATCAGAACTCAACTAGAAGAAGAAAGAAGAGGGGAAAAAAAGAGTAACCTGATACAATTTGATGAACTTTACGTACGCTATGGACGTAGTAGCTCAATAAAGGGAATAAATCTTTACAGCGAGGATCACTCCCACCCCCTTGGTACACAGTGTTGACAGGGATGGGCAACTTAGACATTGGCTACCCAAAATGAGGGGGGCTACAAAGGCAAGAAGTGGCTGGCTTACGAGCTTTCAAGAGGGAGCCTAGTTCCAGATGGGGCGGAGGAAGGTAGAATCTTCACTGAATGATTTCCAACCTGTCTGGGACAGAGCTATTAAAAGGGGATAAGACTCGTGCGGTACAATATTGAATAATTGCTGTCAGGACTGACTATGAGGGTTGGAAATGTAAAGGTAGATGTCTTGTAACAGAAGGAACGGAGTGACTGATTTTGTAGTCCAAGAACAGGTCCCTGGGACCATTAAGTGAGATGAGCGGAGTGCAGGACCCTACCCAGAGCAGTGATGTTAGAGATGGAGGCAGAGACGATGATGTGGAGAGATGGAGCTGCCGGGGACACTGGACTCAGGGAGGGAGAGGGGTTGTGTGCTGGCAGCAAAGGGGTGGGCCTGTGGGGGTGTGGCCTTTGGTTGTTTGATGATGCGTGGAGGGGATTATAATCATTGCAATGAATCGAAATATAATAGGATGAATGTAAAACTGATGTTCTTCCTTGTAAACCCACATATTTCACCATAAAAACTTAAAAAAAAAAAAAACTGACCTTGAGGTCCAGTGTTACCCTACATGTTGTTGTTGATATTATTGTTGTTGTTGTTGTTAAGTGCTGTTGAATCGGTTCCAACCCATAGGGACTTTGTATAGAGTTTCCTAGGAGCAGCTGGTAAGCTTGAACCACTGACCTTACAGTTCAAACGGACTTTGCAGTCCAGCACATTAACTCACCAGGACTCCTACACAGAACTCTTCAATATTACAAGTTCAGGTATGAATTTTTTCTTCAGTTCTTTCAGCTTGGGAAGTGCTGAGCGTGTTCTTTCTCTTTGGTTTTCTTACTCCCGTTTTTTGCACATTGCACTGTAATACTTTACTTTGTCTTCTCCAGTTGCCCTTTGGAAACGTTGTTGTTGTTGTCATTAAGTGCCGTCGAGTCAATTCCAACCCATAGCAACCTTGTATAGGGTTTCCGAGGAGCAGCTGGTGAGCTTGAACCACCAACCTTGCAGTTCAAATGGCTTTGCAGTCTGACGTATTAACTTGGAAACTTTGTTGTTGTTGTTGTTGTTATGTGCCGTGGAGTCGGTTCCGACTCATAGCGACCCTGCACAGGGTTTCCGAGGCTGTTAATCTTTACGGGAGCAGAACGCCTCATCTTTCTCCCGCGGAACCGATGGTAGTTTCGAACTGCTGACCTTACGGTTCGCAGCCCGATTCGTAACCACTTAGGCTCAGTGAAATAGCCAGACAGAGAAGGTTACACCTGGTACCTTATGAAATATCTAGAACAGGAAAATGCTGAGACAGAAGGAGGTCAGCACTTACCAGAGAGTAAGGAGAGGGTAGAGAAGACCCCAAGGAGATGGGTTGATGCAGTGGCAGCGACAGTGGGTTCAAACACAACACAGAGTATGGGGGTGGGTGTACAGGACAGGACGGGTAGTTTTTCTTTTGTTGTGCGTAAGGTCGCTATGACTGGGAGCTGACTCAATGGCACTTAACAACAACAGGAAAAAGTCCAAGGTTTTCCTTTTAGGGTGAGAAAAATGTTCTGGCATTAGAATGGGGTGATAGTTGCTTACCATTCTGGATGTACTAAATGTCACTGACGCGTTCATGTATAGTATCAAAAATGATGTGTACATTTATAGTATCAAAAATGAGGAACTGCATGTGGTGTAAATTTGACCACAGTTAAAAAAAAAAAATTATTTTTTAGATATTTTAATGATAATGATTATCGTTATGCAGGGGGAAAAAACCTTTATATTTCACAAATGCATGCTGAAGTGTTTAGAAATAAGCTGCCATTATTTTATTTATTTATTTTTTTTTTTTTTTGCTGTAATATTATAAATGATAATATGATGATTGTCATTAAATACTACAGAAAGAAAAGGAAAATGACTCAACCGCGGTGATGGCTTTATGAGTGCTTCCTCTCTCCAGTTTGTAATGTTTGTGTTGTTTTTTAAAACAAAGTCAGGAGGCAGGAAGTAGGGATTGGGGGCTGTAAACAAGTTTGAGAAGCCTTTGTCTGGACTGTAGGAGTCCTGATCGTGATGAGCTGTGGAGTTGCTTCCGACTCAGAGAGACCCTGTATGGGGTTTCCAAGGCTGTAAATCTTTATGGGAGCAGAAAGCTTCATCTTTCTCCCGTGGAACCGCGGAACAGCTGGAAGTTTCAAACTGTTGACCTTAAGGTTTGCAGCCCGATTCGTAACTATTACACTAACAGAGAGCCCAGTGGATTACTTGTTGGGCTGCTAACCATAAGGTTAGCATTAGAATCCACCAGGGGTTCCACGTGAGAAAGAGCCTCGGAAATTCTACCCAGGGTCGGGCTGGACTGGCGCTGAGAAACCAGGCTCTGCCTCAGAGACTCCCAAGTGTCCTGCTCTGCGTTTTCCCGGGAGATTTTTCTGAAGGTCCCTGGGTGTTCAACTTCAGCCAGCTCTGTAGAGTTCAGAGTTGTGCACCAGGCCAACGTGCCTTGTGGGCAGATGTGCCTGGAGGGTACTGCACATCAAGTAATCTTTCCCACAGTGAACACCTTGGCACTGGGGTCCGGGCCACTTGTGAAGGGAGGAGCTCTCTGAAATGGAAGAGCTTGCATCTGAGTCTCCAGGATTTATTCCTGGGGGCTGGGTGTTCTCAGACTCTTCTCTGGGCCTCAGCATTGTAACACAGAGTGGGGTGGTGGAGGTTGATAGCTAGCTCTCCTCCAGTTGGCCCCATTCACAATGGAACATTCTGCCCAGTTCTGTGCCATCTGCATTATTGGCTGCAGATTGGACTTTTCATTGGCTAATTTTCAGAAGTAGATTGCCAGACCTCTCTTCCTAGTCCATCTTAGTCTAGGAACTCCAGTGAAAAACTTGCTCAGCATCCTAGCGATACACAAGCCTCCAATAGCAGGCCAGTATTGGCTGAACATGAGACGCATTGGTTCACAGAACAAATCAAACTTGTGTTGGAAACCCGAGCGGCTTTGGGCTCTGGGAACATTACCTGGTCTCTCTAAGTAAGTTCTTTGTTTTAAAAACAGTCTGACCCCTCAGTGTAGGAAAGATTTGGTGAAAGAATGTTGGCAGAGGAGCACACTGATGGATTCCAGATGGATCAATGGTTTGCAGATATTAAACATCAGGTAACTCAAGGCTATGATCCCCTAAAAGCAGGGAAAGCAGTGAGGAGCCCCCACTATGGGTACCCAGTTGGCTTGGAGAGAAGGGTTCTGGGATACAGCACATGACAAGGGAATCCAGTCAAGCAGATGTGGGAGATGGCAGGAAGTTTAGAGATATCAAGGTTCCTGGGATTTGTCCAGAGCCCCAGGGGACTTCCCACAGAGACAAAACTCCAGAGACCCACAGAAGAGCCTCTGACGGAAGATACACATCTAGGCATATTTGCAGCAAAGCTAAAAGAGGCTAGAGAAAGAACATCAGAGAGAATCGAGCCCAGAGTAGCTCTCAGGGGGTGTTCTGTAGCATTTGCTCCAGCCTGACAGATACAAGTACCACACTTTTAGGTAAAAAGGAAAACTTAAAGGTGACCTCATCAAACAGAGCCCAAGTCACTTAACTGCTTGCTAGCACAAAATCCAGCACTATTCAAAAAGGATCCAGTAAACTGCCACACCCAACACCGTCAAATCTCAATGTCCAGCAGCCAATCAAAGATGACCAAACATGCAAAGGCGCGGGACAGTATGGTCCACAACCAGGGGAAGAGTCAAGCAGAAGAAACATACAGAAATGACAAGGAGGATGGAAACAGCAGAGACCATGAAACAATGTTACAAACATGCTCCATGGGCCCAAGAGGTCGAGAAAAACATGAATGAAATGAGGAAAAGCAATGGAAGGTGTAAAAGTCAAAGACCACGCACATGACGTTGCCAGAAGGTCTCTGATGTCCTTTATTCTCTTTGGGAAATTCTGGGACTCTCAGAGCCAAGAGGGATCCATGTTGTTTCTGGTTTGAGGAGTGTTTACCGTAGCTCTTGTGTTTGGCCATGTCATGAGGGGTTCAGTAATCTTAGTGGGTATGTGTTAGACTTGTCCACCTCTACCCATCTCTTCTTCTACAGGCAGCATCATCCTGATTGTCCTTTGTGGGTCTAGTGTCCCCTCGTCCATAGGGATCACATGGGTGGACCCCTCCCCACCACCTACTGGGGCTGTCATAGGATCCTAACAATCAGTGAATGATATAACGCTGTCTCTGGCATTTGGACTCAGTTACAGGGTTTCTGTTGAACCTCTGGAATGGAGAAGCTCTTGCCCTGGACTTCCTAGTCTTTTATGATAAGTGAAATTAGGCACTTTCATACATATACCAGTAGTGGCGTGGTAAAACGAGCTCTCAGTTCCCTTATGTGACCTTTTGCCTTGATTCTTTGGGAAAACAACTTAAGAGATTTTCCCCATAAGCCCTGAGGAGTTCCCTTTGGGGTACTTTTCTACCCTAGAATGTTTGCTACTTTGGTCCAGGTTGGTTAACATTTTCTGGGTAAATTGTGAGCAACTTGGCGCCATACTTTTTGGCTGGTTCTGGGCTGCAGCCTGCCCTTGCAGGATTGGTCAGTAGACTATGCAAATGAAGTTTCTGTAGCCTACTATGCAAATCAAATGACTGTGACCCAGGGAGTGGTGACTAGTCTGTCCTAGCCCCAGCTGGGAGGGACCAGCCTTCAAATTGACAAGGTGTTGTGTAAAGCAGCAGCCAGGCCCACAGAGGTTGTCAGACAGAAGCAGAAGGCAGAAGGGAGAGAAGAAGAGACAAGGAACCAAGATCAGGCTTCCGAGACTGAATCTTTGTAAGCAAGGTGAGCAGACAGCCTCATCTTTCTCCCACAGAATGGCTGGTGGGTTTGAACTGCTGACCTTTCAATTAATAGTTCAGTGCTCAACCCACAGTGCCAACAGGGCTCCTTTAATGGACTACAGCCTGGTGTGAACACAGCTTTTGTATGCACTGGGAAACCAAAAATAGTTTATGGGACTCGTTTTATTTCAAGGGTTGGAACCAAACCCGCAGTGGCTCTGAAATCTGCCTGTCATCACTGTCCGCACAGCATGACTGAAGGCAGGTCCAGGCCCACAGGCAGCAGCTGGGCACTAGCAGTCCTGCAGTGACTGCGTCCACCCCAGACTCAGAACTGGCCTCCTGCTTCCCCCCAGCTCCCAACCCAACAGGTTAAATGTCTCATTTCTAAGCAGGACCCCAGGACCCCTGCTTACTTGCTCTCTATGACCTGCACCCTCTCCACTCATTCAGCCATATACCTGCTTCAGCCAGACCCTGGACACACATGACCTGCCAGGCCTTTGAGTGCACCCAAGTTCAAGTTCTTCCTGGGCCGGAACTGTACCTGCCCCACCTCTCTCCCTCTGACTAAGCTCACCTTTCCAGCCTGAGTCAAAGGGCAGCCAGGTGAGGATCCCCAGCACTTACCTGGGTGGGCTTGTCATTACCTGTGTGATAGCCTCAGAGAGGTGGAGGGTTTATGTATTTTCCCATCTGCAGAGCCGATCTAAGGGTTAACCCCACAAAGGTGGTAGCCAGCAT
Source organism: Chrysochloris asiatica (assembly GCF_000296735.1). Taxonomy (NCBI): domain Eukaryota; kingdom Metazoa; phylum Chordata; class Mammalia; order Afrosoricida; family Chrysochloridae; genus Chrysochloris; species Chrysochloris asiatica. The sequence goes on along the minus strand of NW_006408623.1, from coordinate 4,337,023 downwards.
GTGGACAGACAGACAGACAGACAGCCCTTACAGAGCTCGTGACCTCTCTAATTTAATTAAAGTCTCTTCTTTTTGGGTGGGAAGCATTTTACACAAATTACAGTGCCTGGTACATTCTCAGTGTGTGCTGGAAGTCAGCTGCCACTAACCAAATGGTTGGTGTTTTGAAGCCATCCAGCAATTCCTCCTGAAAAAGACCAGGCAATGGGCTACTGTGAAGATGACCGCCTAGGAAGTCCCGGGGTGCGGTTCTACATGGGGTGGATATGAATTGGAATGGACTTCACAGCCCCCCACAATAGGACTGTTGTCACCAGAGTGGTTTGGGGGATTTCTGCTGCTGTATCCCTTCCCTGTGGAGTCCTGGTGTGGCACTGTAGGATAAGCACTGGACCGTAAAACAATAGAAACATTTTCTCAAGTGCTAGAGACCAGAAGTATGAACTTAAGGTGGTGGCTGAACCACGCTTCTTCCAAAGTACAAATTCAGGGTGTTGACAGGGCCATGTTCCCTCCAAAGTCGGAATTCAGGGTGTTGACTGAGCCATGTTCCCTCCAAAGTTGGAATTCAGGGTGTTGGCTGTGCCACGTTCCCTCCAAAGTCGGAATTCAGGGTGTTGGCTGGGCCATGCTCCCTTCGAAGTCTCTAAGGGAGGATCACTCCAGCTTCTGGTTACCCAGGCCCTCACTCCAATCTCTGTCTCCCTCTTCGCAGTGGCACCTTCTGTCCTGCTTCTATCTGCGTCTCTCCTCTTTCATGCAGATACCAATCCTATTACATTAGAGACCGCTCTAGTTGGTGTGACTTCATGTTAACTATTCCTTTTCACACAGACTCGATTTCTATGTATGGTCACCTTCACAGATACCCAGAGTTAGGACAACATAACGTCTTCGGAGACACGAGTCAACTTATAAGGACCCCTGGTGGCGCTGTGGGATAAGCATTGGAGTGCTGACCACAAGGTTGGTGGATCAAACCCACCAGTGGCTCCTCAGGAGAACGATGAGGCTGTTTGCTGCCATAAAGATTTACGGTCTAGGAAACCCTATACAGGGTCGCTATGAGTCAAAACCAACTTGACAGCACTTAACAACAACAACAACAGTTACTGTTATTATCACCTGTCACCCCTCTCCTCCATCCCTAAGGGCTTTTGTCACATCCAGCATCGCCTGCAGTATTATGTGCTTAGTATTCTTAATTTTTCAAAAAAAAAAAGTATTTTTAGAAAGGAGAACCAGTGTTGCTCGTTAGAAATCTGTTGTTGTTGTTGTTGTTGTTATGTGCCGTGGAGTTGGTTCCGACGCATAGCGACCCTGGACAGGGTTTCCGAGGCTGTAAATCTTTACAGGAGCAGAAAGCCTCATCTTTCTCCCAGGGGACAGCTGGTAGTTTTGAACTGCTGACTGTGAGATTAGCAGCCTGATTCGTAACCACTACGCTACCAGAGCTCACAAAAAACAAAAGGTGAGCAATCTTGGGAACAAATTGCCCACAAACACTGTCTCCATCACACACTCAGGACACTGCTTTGATGGGGCACCCGCAGGGCCACCTGACCCCAGAAAGGAGGAGACAGGCCTGGGGGGTGGGGCAGGAACACAGAGACAGAAGTCTCCCAGGGTTGACCTTGGACCTACCTGGTTTTTATAAGGTTGTGAAACTGAAAATTAGAGTTTAAAGTGATTCTAATCATATAATAATTGCAAGATTTCTGGGTGAAGTTTTAAAGGTGGTTGCCACTTTCTGAAGTTTGTTCTTTCTTTTATTTTAAATCAGCAGAAGAAAAAGGTCTTAAGAAACAAGTGATCTTGAAGTATGTTAGGCATCCTTGATTTTCTTCTTTTCTTTCTGAAGTGAAAACAGTGATGTCAGTTCCTACAAGAACAGCACGTGGAAAGGGATTCCCGGAGGCTATGAAATCTGCTAGCCCAGGCTTTCCTGCTGGTCAGGACTCGGTGAGGAGAGGATGAAGGATGTGGTTAAATGTCACTCATAGTGACAATGAATGGGTGGGTGTTCAAGGAGTGGCTGGTGGGTCTGAACCTCCAATCTTGTGGCTAGCCACCCGGTGCTAATCCTACAGAACCTCACCAGGACTCCTATAAAGATTTTGTTGTTAAGTGGCATCAAGTGTGTTCTGATTCATAGCGACCCTGTATAGGTTTTCTGAGGAGCGGCTGGTGGGTTTGAACCGCGGACCTTGAGGTTAGCCGTCCGTTGTTCCTCCTGCAGTGACACACGGTGAGGAAGAGGACATAGGGTAGGTCTCCCCAACTCTGCTGCTATCAGAGCTGTGAACAAGAAGCCCACGCAGCAGATCCCTGGCTTCTGGACACCTGTGGACTCGGTGGCCATATAGGGGTACCCCAACTTGTCTGCCCTAATGCACACCCCAGCCAGGGCTAAGGTGGATTAAGCACTTGCTGCTCCAACACCATCATTATGAGACAGCAATTGGGGTGTGTCCTGGTCTGTCTCTCTTAGGTCCCATCCAGAGTTGCCTCCTCCGGGGACTTCGCAGACAGGTTGCAAAGCAATCTAGAAGCCAGCAGCCCTTTGTGCATGGCGCCAGACTAACTCATTAAGGGGAGTCTTGGTGTGGTCCTCAAGGATCAGCACTGGACCGCAAGGTCAGTTTGAGCTGTAAGGTCAGGGTTCAAACTTACCAGCCACTCCTTGGAAACCCTGTACAGGGTCGCTGTGAGTTGGAACTGACTCAACAGCACTTAACAACAACAACAACAACTCATTAAAGATTACCTTGGTGGAGCAGTTAATGTGCTCAGTTGGTAACTGAAAGGTTGGAGGTTCAAGCCCACCCCAAGGTGCCCTGGAAGAAGTCTGGTGATCTACTGAAACTTGAGCCATTGGAAACCGAATGGAGCACAGTTCTCCGCTGACGCATCAGGTTTTGCCTGAGTTGGGGTTGAATTGACAGCAACTGGTTTGGTTTTGGGTCCAGATGTTGAATTCTCACCACCACACATGAGATCTGAGTTTGATTCCAGCCAGTGGGCCTCCTATATGGCCACCACCTGTCTGTCATGGACACTGGTGTGTTGCTATGATGCTTAACAGGTGTCAGCAGAGCTTCCAGACTAAGACACACAAGGAAGAAAGACCTGGCCATCTGGTTCTGCAAATCAGCAGATGGAAACGCGATGGACCACAATAAGGATCACTTTCCTTCTGAATTCATCATGATTTGAGGATCAACTCGACAGCGACAAACAACGAACTCTTCAAGGTGGATACAGGTGGTGTCCACCTGGAGCCCCTCACCTGCCAAGACATCATGCCAGTTACAGGGAGTGCTGGCTGCGTCCCCCCAGCCCCCCAGGAAGCATGCTGTTGTTGTTGGTCACTAGCCGACACCATGTTCTTACCAAGGTCTCCTCCTCCTCCTGCCTACTCCCTCCCTCAGAGCCTCACTTGAACGAGGGTCTCATCTTAGGATCTGCCTCCTGAGAAGCTGTCCTAGGACCTTTGTCTGGGTAGGAGATGAAACGGGAAGGTGTTTATCAATTCAAGGGAGAGGAGGGAGTCCCCAGACTGACAGGAAGACCTAGTGGGACTGAGCCCACAGCATCCAGGCTGGGTATTTAAGAGCTGTGAGAACCGTGTAACCCCATGGACCCTGGGGGGGGGGGGGGATCAGGACATGAGATTTACTGGTAATCAGAAGTGGAGACCTGGTGTGACGTTGCAGGATAATGTACTGGACCGCAAGGTCAGTTTGAACTGCAGGGTCAATAGTTCGAATTCACCAGCTGCTCCTCAGAAACCCTGTACAGGGTTGCTATGAGTCGGAACCAACTTGTCTGCACTTAACAACCACAGCAGTGTTGGAGTACTTATCTGTAGTGAACAGTTCCCCATGGGTTTCATGTGGTACAAATATGTGAAATTCTTCACTCCAGATGAGTAAGTAAGCACCAGGAAGCCTATGCTTGCCTTTATTACCTTGTCCTTCAGCCTTGTCAGGGAGTATTAATGTCAAAAGAGGCTTTGGTTCTGTAAGGAGGTACAGTGGGATTAGGAGAGGGTGCCAGGCAGATGTGGTAAGGCATCAGAGATTGCTCCTTACAGCGTGAGTAGGTAAGCACAAGCCAGCCTTCCTGACTCTGACACTGCAGGTGGTAATGGCTGGAGGTCCCCCGAGCACCATGCAGATTTGGGTGGTGTTCTAGATGTTCAAGAAATGGCAGTGACAAGGATTCCTGTTCTTAGGAACCGTATACTTCAGGATGACGGCAGGAACTAAACAGCCAGCACATAAATAAGCTAGATGTTGTTGTTGTTGTTAAGTGTTGTCAAGTCAGTTCCAAATCATAAAGACCGTGTATAGGGTTTCCAAGGAGCAACTGGTGGGTTTGAACTGCTAACCTTGTGGTTAGCACTCCAGCATTTATCCAGCAGAATGTGTGTATATGTTTGTGAGTGTGTGCTATAGATAGAGGCTTTCAGGGAAAGTGATAGGGTCATGATTTTAACTGAGATCTAAATGATGAAAAGGAAGATGTTTGCAAAAATCCAGTGGGCAGAGTAGTTAGAACTAAGGGGCAGCATGTCCCAAGGCCCTGAGGCAGGAGCAAGTCTGGCCTAGTCCACCTCAGAGAGAGTGCCAGTGGAGTATTGAGAGAGGGAATGTGACGGGAGGCATGGTGGACAAGGAGGCATGGTGGACAAGGCAAGCAGAGGCCAGATGATGGAGTTCAGAGTTCTGTTGCTTCTTAATTATTTCATGTGAGTGAGTGAACCTTGTCAATCCAACTACACCATCTCCATCAGCACACATACACCATCAGCACACATACACCATCTCCACCATCATCACCACTACCAATTACTAGCTCCACCACTACCTTCCTCATCATCCCCATCTCCACCACCACCATCTTTACTGACATTTCCACCACCACTATTTCTACCACCATCTCCATCACCACCACCACCACCATCTGCACCACCACCCTGGGACAGAAATCATGTATGATCACCATCTCTCATTTATTGAGGCCTCAGATGGGCTAAGTCTGTGCTGCACACCAGAGGCCCTGGGAAAGCTGGCATCCTGGTTCCTCCCACCACCAAAACCACCTACATGAAGCTCACTGCAACCGATTAGATTCCAACTCACACTAATCCTTAAGGACAGAGTAGCATTGCTCCCCGGGGTTTCTGAGTCCGTAAATCTTCACGAAGCCGACAGCCCCATCTTTCTCCCACAGAGCCACCGGTGGGTTCTCACTGCTGACCTTATGGCTGCATGGAACCCACCAGACCACCAGGGTTTCTATCACTCTCAAGGCGCTCCGGAAATCCAGCTCTCTGGCTTCCTTGAGGAGCATCTTAAAGGTGCCATTCCATTTTGTAGAAACAACAGTGGCTGTTAATGTTATTTTTAAAGTTCACTTTTACAGACCTTCAGCTTGCTTCTCTGCAGGTTACATTTTCTTTGGGTAACGCAAGGAGATGTTTTCTGACTTCAGTGGTTTGCTGGGGAGGCAAAGTTCTAATCCGGTGTCTGACAGCTAAACTGCCAGAACTGGAAACACGTAAGGAGATGAAAATGAACGTTTCCAGCCTAAAGGGATGGGAGGAGAGCTCACTCAGAGACAAGACATCTCAGAGACAACCCAAGTTCATGCTCAAACCTCCCTAGACCTACTCCTCATCAGTCTGAGTCCTGAAGCCTTTGGCTAGTTCGAGCCCAGACCAGCCCGGGTGGTCGTAAGTGCTCTAACGGAGCCCTACTTTACAAAGGTAACTAAAGAATCTCATACAGTTTCTTGGTTCATTTCAGGCAGATGACAGAGAACTAGGCCTCTGTTCTATGGAAGGCTCATGGCTCAATCGTGGATTGAAAGTGGGAGTAGTGTGGGTGAATCTCTCTACAGATAGCAGAGGCCTCACAGAGCTCTGTAAAACTAAGCATCATGTTGTGTTTATTCTGATACTAGATGCAAGTTCCTAGAAAGTTTGTTTCTGTCTCTGTTTTATAGGACCAGTTATTTTATAAAGTATAGAGAAAAGCAGGAATCCTGGTGTAGTGCTGTAGGATAAGCATTGGACCGCTAGCCATAAGGTTGGCAGTTCAAATCCACCAGCTGCTCCTTGGAAACCCAATACAGTGTCATTATGAGTCAGAACTGACTCGATGTCTCTTAACAATGAAAGGAAGAGAAGAACATGGGATAAATCAAATGTTAGCTTTCAAAAAAGAAATTGGCCTCATGGGATAGACCTTAGACCTTAACTCTTTAAAAATAAATCTTTTTGTTGTAAAAAGAAACACAAGTCTATACAATGTGTTGTTGTTAAGTGTTGCCGAGACAGTTCTGACTCATAGTGACCCTACATAGGGTTTCCAAGGAGCAGTTGGGGGTTTGAACTGCTAACCCTGTGGTTTCCAGTCTAGTACTCATTCTACAGTGCCACACCAGGAGTCGATGTGCAACGTGTTGTTGTTAAGTGCTATTGAGTCGATTCTGATTCATAGCGACCCTTTACAGGGTTTCCAAGAAGTGGCTGGTGAGTTTAAACTTCCAAGCTTGTGGTTCAAACCGATCTTGCAGTCCAGTGCTTATCCTAGAGCACCGCAATGCAGGGCTTAGTACATTGTTACAAGGCAGACAGAACAAGAAACCCTTTTCATATGCCTATTTTAATGACAGGCCCTTCTTGGGTGTCAAAGCAAACATTATCCTGACTTCTAGAGTAATAACTTTTTGTGTTTTTATTAAAAAAAATATATATCATCCAAATATATATCCCTATATGACACTGTGGGTTAATGCACCAGACTGCAAAGTAGTTTGAACTGCAAGATTGGTGGTGCAAGCTCACCAGCTGCTCCTTGGAAACCCTATACAGGGTCACTCGACAGCACTTAACAACAACAACAACAATATACTATAAGGAGCCCTGGTGGCTCTTTAAGACAAGCATTGGACTGTTAACCACCAGGTTAGCAGTTCAAATCCACCAGTCACTCAGAGGGAAAAAGAGGAGGCTTTCTGCTCCTGTAAAGATTTATAGCCTCGGAAACCATAGACAGGGTCCTTGTGAGTTGGAAGTGACTGATGGTAATAAAATATGCTGTCGGGTCGGTTCCAACTCATAGTGACCTTATGCACAACAGAACCAAACACTTACTGGTCTTGCCCAATCCTTACAATTGATGTTACACTTAAGCCCATTGTGCTGCCACTGTGCCAGTCCATCTCCTTGGGGGTCTTCCTCTTTTTCACAGACTTTACCAAGCACGATGTCCTTCTCCAGGGACTAGTCCCTTCTGATAATATGTTGGAAATACGAGAGATGAAATTTCGCTATCCAGGCTTCTGAGGAGTATTCTGGTTGTACTTCTTCCAACACAGACTCCTTTGTTCTTTTGGCAGTCCATGGTACTTTTGATATTCTTCTCCAGCACCATAACTCTAATGCATCAATTCTTCCACGGTCTTCCTTACTCATTGTCCAACTTTCACATACATATGAGGCTACTGAAAACACCATGGCTTGGTTCGAGCCTTTTGTAGTGCCTAGGGCCCTCCTTCATCTATCTCATTCCCTTGCAGCTTCTGTGTTGAAGAGCCCTTGTCCTGTAGGCTTCCCCACTGTCTGGTATTAGCTGACTGTGCACTCAGGGTAAGGGCTTTGATTTGCTCCCTTTGACAAGAGTATAGGAGGCACAATAATTAATGTGTCTCTTTGGGATGCTTGCAGTCTTTGATGCTCAATAACACCTTTGTCTAATCAATTGTGGGTTGCTAGTTGGAGACATTCTGGTATATAATTTCTTTTTCACTTATTAGTTGGAATGCATTTGTTTTTTAATGGACACTTTTCCAAATAGTCAACAAATGCTTTAAAACATAAATGAGAATGTAGAGCTTCTGGGGCAAGATGGCGGAGTCGGGTGACACTTTAAGGTGACCAACTGCAACAAAAGCCAGGAACGCTGAGTGAAACAGAGACAGGTGGGGATCCTGGAACCCTGAGCATCAGGGGAGAGGACAGACAGGTGGACTGAGTGCTGACTGGATGAGGAAGCTGAATAGGAGCAGCAAGAGAGAAGAAAAACAGGTGGATTGTGGGCTGGCGTGCAAAGTACAACCATCTTGAGCTTTTTTCAGTGCTATAGGCCACCTAGTGTGGTGCTGTAGGATCAGCACTGAACTGCGAACCCCAAGGTCAGCAGTTCAAACCCACCAGCTGCTCCTCGGACCTTATACAGGGTCGCTATGATTCAAAACCGACTCAGTGGCACTTAACAACAACAATTGATACAGCAGGACACGGCTGGAGGTTAGCAGCAAGGAGGACAGTTCTCCCTTGTTTCTTGGCCTTTAGCCAGGGGCATGGCCAGTGCTCCCCTTGCTAACCCAGAGGCCAGTGGTACCCTCTCCTGTTCAGCCTTTTCTTTGGTAGGGTGGTGAGCATCACACCCTCGTTTCAGGAGGTGTGTGAACCTTCCCTGAAACAGACAACTAACTTCATTCACACTTCAGTCTCTACCACATTCACCAGGAGACAGATGGTGCATACCTAAGAATACATCAGTATACAATCATCAATTCAATATAAACATGATACTACAGCATCTCGAAGAAAGCACACAGTTTCAGCTTACATGAAGAAACAAAACAGAGTGCCTCAAACAAGTGATCAGAATACATAGTCAGAAAATATAACACCAGAATGGTTTCAGAACTACCTGATAATGAATTTTAAAGAAGCTATTTAGAGGCACCTTCAACAGACTGAGCGAATGATTGAAGAAACTACAGATGAAGTCAAGGGAAACAGGCAAAACTACAGAAGAATTCAGGAAACAAACTGACAAAATAAATTTTAAAAATAGGAACTGAACAAAAACAGCATTTAGAAAGCCAGAAGATTAACACTAAAACTTCAGAAATAGATAATACATTGAAAGGGCAAACAGGTAGAATTGAATTAATGGAAGTCCAAATTACTGAGCTTGAAGAAAAACCTCTCAACATCCATCTGCTTAGAGAAGCAATCATAAAAAGGAGAATAAAACAATTAGAAGAAAGCCTAAGATTTGTGTGGGGCACTATCAGGAGGAATAACTTATGTGTGATTGGAATTTCAGAACAGGAAGAAAACAAAACCCACAGAGGATAATGTATAAAAGTTGTTGGAAGAAAACTTCCCTTACATCATGAAAGATGAGAAGATAGCCATTCAAGAAGTTAAATGAACTCCAAACAGGATAGACCCCCAAAGAAAATCACCAAGACATGTTATAATCAACCAAAGACAAGGAAAGAATCCTGAGCGCAGCTTAGGAAAAACAAAAGTTACCTAGAAAGGAGAACTCACAAGATTAAGCTCTGATTTCTCAACAGAAACCATGCAGGGAAGAACCCACACAAAAAAACGGCATTTCTAAAACTCAAACAGAAAACAATTGCCAACCAAGAATCATTAATCCAACAAAACTCGCCCAATATGATGGCAAATTAGGTCATTTTCAGATAAACTGAAATTAGAAGGATTTGTATAAACTAGACCAACCTTACAAAAGATGCTAAAAGGAGTTCTCTGGACAGAGCACCGACAAGAGCAGACAACACCCTGAGACTAACACACATGGCAGTATCATCTAGAACTCACCCCAGATATAGAAATGTTTAAAGTAAAACAGAGCTATCGGCTGAAAACAGAACCAGAGATGGAGTTGCAACAATAGAAACTCTATAAAGTAAAAAGAGGGAAGACTAATGTAGTTACAGAACTTCCAAATGAAGAGGAAATCAAATAGATTTCAAGAAAAAACAAAGCCTAACTGAAACCCTAAAAGCTAAGCCAAGTCTCATTACCAGGCTTATCCCACCCTTACCCCAACATTAACCCCAGTCCTAACCGGAACCCTAAATGAAGTCCTAGGCCTAACCTAGACACAGCCATAGTCTAACCCTAACCTCACCCCTTACTCCTAACCACACCCCCTCACCCAAAAAAACAACAAAAGAAACTCTCAAAATGGGTCAGGACCTTAAGAAAAGGGAGAGAGAGAGACTAGATAAACAAAGACAGACCAACCAGAAAGGGAATAGTGTGAATGTTCCCACACTGTGACGAATGTTACCAGTGTCACTGAACATCCTGAGAAGAAATCCTTGAGTGGGAATCTAACCTGCTGTGTAAACCAAAGACACAACAAAATATTATTGAAAAAAACAAAACAAACCCTTCTCCTCATTTGCTATATGGATCCCCCGGTGGGACAATTCACATGGGAAAAGTTGTTGTTGTTGTTAAGTGCCATTATGTTTATTCCAACTCATCGTGATCCTGTATAGGGTTTCTGAGGAGCAAGGTGGTGAATTGAACCACCCACCTGGAGTTTCAAACCGACCTTGCAGTCCAGTGCTTATCCTATAACGCCACACCATAGCTCCTTAGGGAAGCTGAGTTACTCTTCCTCTTTGGTGGTGGGGGTGTGCCATGGAGAAGGTTCGACTCATAGCGACCCTGAATAGGGTTTCTGTGGCTGTGGATCTTTATGGGAGCAGAAAGCCACATCTTTCTCCCACGTAGCGGGTGGTAGATTCAAACTTCTGACCTTGCAGCTAGCAGCTCAGCTGATAATCCACTACGCTACCAGAGCTCCTTCAGTTACTAGTTTTCAAGATAATGAACTTATTTTCTGTCACCTTCCAAAGTGATCCTTTCACAGTTTGACAATAACATTATAAAATTATGGAGGAATTCATTACATGGGTTTGGATTCACTGCAGTTTTCATGCCGTTGAAGCTCACTGTCCCATCTTTAGTCCGTGGAAGCGTTTCGCACTGACTTCTGGGCCTTTTGACATGAACTGGGCAGTATTTCAATGTCTCCTTGCTATCTGTTGTTAAGACATTCCAGATTCATCTTATATAGTGTCTGCCCCAGGCCTGGACTAAGTCATTTCTGTAAGCAACCCTAGGTTCTTCCAGAGAGGAGATGTACTTCAGGACAACAACTTGTTCATTGTTATTGGATGATTCATTCCTTCTAGGTCTTTACAGCACTCAGAGCAAGAAGATATACATCTGAAAAACCCTTTCCTGAGTTCATATTGATCTTCCAGCTCAATTTCAGGCCTCAGAGCTTGGACATAGCCTCTGCTCTGTTGTTGGTGGTGGTGCTAAGTTCTGACTCTCAGTGGTTCTGTGATCCGCCCCATCTTCACAGTCCTTGTGCCTGAGCCCATTGTTGCAGTGACTGTGCCAACCCATCTCACCGAGTGTCTTCCTCTTTTGGGGTGACTGTCCACTTTACCAAGCATGAGGTCCTTCTCCAGAAGCTGTTCTCCTTACAACATGTCCAAAGTACGTCATATAAAGTCTTGCCATGCTGGCTTCTTAAGATCGTTCTGGCTGTACATCTTCCAATAAAGATTTGTTTGTTCTTCTGGCAATCCATATTCTTCATCAACCCCACAATTCAGAGACTCTTACCTACTCTCTTTGTATGTCCTTTGATACTTGGAATCCTAATTCTCAGGGACTCAGGGGATAACAGACTTCAGTATAGTTCCTAAATACTTATTTGTTTTATCCTTTATTGAACTCACAACAATCTCGGAATAATAACATTAATGGTCGTGGTGCACCACCTAGTCGGTTCTGGCTCATAACGACCCTGTGTAGGGTTTCCAATGCTGTAAATCTTTATGGAGCAGAAAGCTTCATCTTTTTCCCATGGATCAGTTGGTAGATTTGATCTACTGACCTTGTGGTTGGCAACCCAGTTTGTAATCCTCCACACTACCAGTGCTCCTTAATAATATTAATACCAAAAAAATACAGTAAGGCCTGCAAAAGTCAACACCTACATTAGATGGAAATGAGTTAGGGAGAAAATGTTCAGGTATTTTCCACTAAGGTGAGCACTAAGAAAGGGACAAGGACATACAGTTCAAAGGCAGAAAGCAAGGTGGTTTGGATGAGCTCCAGCTCTCAGAGGCGTGAGACTTTAAAACAATTTTGAGCATATGTTCTCCCCATTCTTCCCCCTGGAAAACGATGATTCTATTCTATATACATTGTCAAAGCACGTCATCAATGTGTACTATGATTGCCTCCTGCTAACCTCACTCAGGCAGTGGTGTGGCTCTGTGCGTAAATGATAATTTGAGGTTGCTCGTTTTTCATTAGAATTAGTTCTCCCAAGCTTTTAGATGCAGGTACAGGAAGCCTGTTCCAACTCCACAGAGCTCCCTCATCTGTGGGTTTTGCTGTTGAAAATTTGGTGGCTTGCTTCCTCAGCTTTCCTGGCTCCATTGCCCCTCCCCACTGTGGTCTCCCTTATCCCTGGCTTGATGAATTCTCCACTCTGATTCTAGTTTCTCCTCTGTGTGGGGTCTTGTCCTAAAGGAGAGTGCTGGGAGGTCTGTTTTGAGAATCCCAGTTCCTTCTGACCTTCTTTCATCCTCCTTGCAGTTAGAGAGGACAGAGTCCCTCAGGGTTAGACAGTTGATCTCAAATTGAGAAAATCTATGTTGTGCTTGCAGTCATCACCACTGAGATGACCCAGAATCCCCCTAAACGTGTGCTTTTGGATGATTGTTAATTGTTGTCCAAACCTTCCATGATTGCATGCCAGGTACAGATAGCAGGTGTCAGAAACGTCCTTGTCATTTGATTTTACAGTGGGAGGAGGAGAGAGGGATATGCTCTACGTGTTTAAACTCCAGCCAAGACTGTTTAGCAGCTGAGACATCCCTAAAAATTGATGGTTTATTATTATTACTGTGGAATGAATATTCCAGATAAAAATTGATGATTTATTATACCACTGAACGAATATTTCAGATAAACAGAAGGTTGGCTTTCTTTGTAATTATATCCTGAGATGATAATATTTGTTTTAGTGTGGCATCTTTATTTGAAGGCAAAAAAAAAAAAAAGAGAGAGAGAGAGAGATTTTACTTGATTGTAATTAAGGCACAATTCAGGATGGCTTTTTCATTTTCACTAATAGTAACAAATATTTAATTCCAAAACATTGAGTAGATAGGTAAAAATCTTAAATCTTGGGTAGGTCTATGCATCAGTCTTAAATATTGAACTGAAGGATGACATTAAATACCATCCACCTTTTGGAGCTGATTTAAGTTTAAAAGTTAATCTTTAAAATGAACTGCAAACTCATTTTGCGAAAGAGGTGAGTAAAGTCAAGTTATAAATCATTGATGTTCCACAGAGAATGCGAACAGTATGGAAAAAAGAACAGGATTCTCATACACTTCATTTTTATTCCTGGGGTTGAATTATTTCATGCAGTGTTATAGGATCATGAGTCTGGGGTGGTGACCTGAATAAGAATTGCTGGGAGGTAACTTCTTGGGGGAAATAAGAAAGAATCAAGTGTCACATAATTAGTCATTTACAGGACAATTGAGGAGTCTCTAGATGTGTGGTCACCAGAGATCTGAGAAATGTCTATACTGGTATATTCCCTGGGCTCATGTGACTCACCGACTGCTGCAGACAATCTCCAACACACCAACAGCACCCCACCTGGAGCTCCTGCGTCTCTCTTGTCCCTTCTGCCTGTAGCTTTTGTTGTTAAGTTCCGTGGGGCCCGACTCATAGTGACGCTGCATAGGGTTTCCAAGGAGTGGTTGGGTGAGTTTGAACTGCCAACCTTGCAACTCAAACCGATCTTGGTGTCCAGCACATTATCCTGCAGTGCCATCCCAGGACTCCTGGGTGCTCCTAGGGGCAGCCTAGAAGTAAAGGAGAGTAAATGCCCCCTGGGAGAATCTTCGACCAATAGGAATGGGAGCTGGAGGAAGAATGGTCTTCATAGAGTCTCAGATGGTCCAGAGTGGGAACCACAAGGGAATTCCCATCATTACCTAACACGATAGTACCTTTTCACCTTCTTTGCTTCCATTACCCCCAAAACACCATCCTCATCCAAGTCTGTGTCACTGGATTGCTTTGGGAGCTATGACACCAGCTCATTTTGGGATGCTCTTCCAAAAGTCTTGTGCCTAATCTACTGTGTTTGGGACAAGGTGCTGGTAGAAGACATGATCAGTCTATTCAACCCCAGCTTTTTGGTGGATGAGTTAGAGCTTGTCGTGCAGTGGGGACAGGGTCAAGCTGGGTTGGGTGCAGGTCAGGGTGGAAAGATGAAGGCCATGATGGTCTCAGTGAATGATGAAACCATGATTTTTTGGACTTCTCTATAGGCTGCAGGGACCCATCAAAAGATATTAAGAGCTGATCTGATTGGATTACCACTTTAGAACAGTGACCATGACCGTGATACCTGTTTATAGGGTGAGGACTTTTCAGCAATGAGACAAACAAGTACCTTGCTGCAAGACATGATAAAAACTGGTCAGGAGAAAGGAGATGGTGATAAGATGCTTAGGATTCAATAGTGAGTAATTTTTATCATGACTAGTTGCAACTGTCACAACTGTAAAGGTAGAAGTTTCGTAACAAAAAGAAGGGAGTAGTTATTCTTACAGTCCAGGAACAGCGGCCCCTAGGACCATCAAGGGAGAAAAGCACGAGCAGAATGTCGGACCTTATCCAGAGAAGCAGCAACAACAGAGATGGAGGCAGAGATGAGGACTCTAGACTCATGGAAAGAGAAAGGCTGTCTGCTGGCAGGCAGGAGGCAGGCTTACAGAATGTGCCCTTGTGGTTGTTTAAATTATTATATAATCCTGAGTGTTTTTGTGTACATACCAACCAAAAAAATAACCCCCAAAAAACAACAAAGGGAATAGAAGCAAATACTGTTGAATGATGATGCAGGGAGGTATGTAATCATTGCAATGAAATGAGTGTAAAACCATGTAAACTATCACTCAACTGTCAATAAAAGTTAAAGAAAAGAAGTGATGAGAACCTGGCCCAAAGGCAGCAAAGCAGGATCATCGACGATGGTACCAAAGGACAGAGATGACGAGAGAGCTAAGATGCTCATAGAGAAGTGTCTGTGTAAACCTTGTGATTGTCTTGTGATTGTCTGAGCAGATGACCTCATCTTCAGGCATGCAGGGAATGGCCTATGGAATAGGGACTCCATCATAACCCACGTGCCCACATTGGAGAACCCACATCCAGAGTCCAGGATAGGGGGAATTTGATTCTTGGCATTTAAACATAAATCATATCATTTTAATTAGGCTTTAAGCTAATGCATACAGTAGTTTGCATGCATCGTTGACTTTGAACTCTTCAAAGAGACCTTTTGCGGTAGAGTTGCTCAGTACACCATGGCATTTGATTTCCTGACTATTGCCTCAATGAGCATCGAGTGTGGATCTAAGTCGAATGAAATCTCTGCTCCTGAGAAGCAAGGCACAGGATGCAGAGGGACCAGTCTCTGGAGAGGGACAGCATGCGTAGAGCCCTAGAAATCTAGGTCTGTCATAACAGAAATACCAACAGTGAAGGGCATTAGCAAACAGAAATGTGTTTTCCCCATAGTTTGGAAGGCTAGAAGTCCAAATTCAGGGCGCTGGCTCTAGGGGGAGGTTCTCTGTCTCTGTGGGCTCTGAGGGAAGGCCCCTGTCTTCTTTCAGCACCTGTGGGCCCACCATTTTTGGAGATCCCCACGTGTCTCAACATCAATCTTCCCCCCTGGGTCTAGGAGGTTCTCAGGGCAGGGACCCATGTTCAAAGGCCGTGCTCCACTCCGAGCTCTTCCTTCTTGGTGGTGATAGTCAGATCTCTTGTCTATACTCTTATCTATCCTCTGATCCCTTGTGACTCTGAAAGATAAGCACTGGACTTCTAATCACAAGTTCGGCCGTTCAAACTCACCAGCCACACTCAGAAACTCTATACAGGGTTGCTATGACTCAGAACCAACTGGATAGCACTTAACAACAACAAGATAAGAGGCGTGATTCAAGCAAGGATGTAAGTTGAGCACAGGTGGGACTTAGTCACACCCTCTTGAAACGCTGTGACTCAAGACACATCCACGCTAATCTTATCTCACTAACACATACCCCAAACGTATCCAAACCCACTGCCATTGCATTGAGCAGCCTTATATAAGGTTTCAGTGCTTATCTTACACTGACACCAGTAGTCTTTTAATTGTTGTTGTTGTTAAGTGCCATCGAATCGGTTCCGACCCATAGCAACCCTGTACAGGGTTTCCGAGGGTGTAAATCTTTACGGGAGTAGAAAGCCTCATCTTTCTCCCTTGGAGCGGCTGGTAGTTTCGAACCACTGACCTTAAGGTTCGCAGCCCAATTCGTAACCACTATGCTACCAGAGGTCCTTTTAATTAGAATATAGGAATTAGGATTTGTAACACATCTCACAAAATGGAGACCAACTTACATCAGATCACAAAGTCAGGATAACCACACAATACTGGAAATCATGACCTATACAAGTTGATGCATATTTTGGGGTACAATAACAGCTCTAAGTTTTGACTTTACATGGCTGTGGGGTACTCTGACTTCGGGATTATTATTTGAGCAAGGTTTACAAAACCCATCTTACCTTGGTGATGTTGGTGGTGGTGTTTTTAAACATCTAAATTTAAGACCTATACTTGGGCTTCAAATTAGTTTTAACACTGAAATGTAACCCTGAAATATTATTACAGAAAAACGATTGAGCAAAATCCAAATCCCAGCGACAGAAAATCTAGCCGTTGATCACTGAATGGCATGATTGTAAAGCTATTACTCATGGCAAGGCATCGAGGGACCCGACTGGCCTAAAGGTCAAGGTTGGAAAACACTCAGCTCTGCGTCTGCACTTTGTCACAAGGGCCCATTTATTCCTGGTCATTCTTGTTGCCACTGATTTACGCCAAGTTCCGATGGCCACTGTCATGGAAAATGTCCTACTTGCAACCAAGAGATTGATGGGAGGAGGAACTCACAGGATCTGTCCTCAGCTGGACTTCTGGGCATGACCTCTGTCTTACCATTAGTGGTCCAGGGTGGGAGAATGTCATTCTCATTAGGTACAATAAATCATGAGCAGTTTATAACTGGAATGACTTTTTTTGAAAGAGTCTCCAAGGCCCAGCTCCCCTTTGTTTTGGCTCTATACAAACATTTCCTTCAGTCTCAGTGCACACAGTGCTTCACATTCGGAACAGTGCTACAAGCAGTGATGTGACAACGTAAGACAGACAACAAACAATACTCACATACTGTGCTAAGGGCTACACCGAGAGTTCAGGCAGGGATACTGGAGCAGGCAGTACAGGTCAGCTCCGGCATTGCTGGCTCAGTGGAAGAATTCTGGATGTCTGCTCCATTCCCTGCCGATGTGCCGTGTGTCACACTGCCGCCACCTGTCAGTCTGTGGAGGATTATGTGTCAGTCCTGTAAGGATAAACACTGAACTGCTAACCATAAGGTCAGCGGATCGAGCCCACCAATTGCTCCATGGAGAAAGATGAAACTTCCTGTTTCTGTAAAGATTTACAACTTCAGAAACCCTCCCTACAAAAGGTTGCTGTGAGTTGGAATTGGCACGACAGCACTAAACAACATGACACTGAACAAGTTTCAATGGAGCTTCCAGACTAAGATAGACCAGGAAGAAAGACCTGGAGATCTGCGTCCCCAAATCAGCCAGTGAGAACCCCAAGGATGATACCAGTCATGGGGAAGGACGGGGCAGCTCTGTATTGTGCTGTGCCAGGGTGGCCAGGAGGCTGAGGCTGAGTCGACAACAGCCAATAACAATAATCGTAGGTTGGGAGGGGATGTCTAAGATGCCCTCAAGATCATGGAAGTGCGTCCCAACGAGAGCAATGGCAGGGCCGGTACCCAGTACGAGGGAAAAGTTCTGTGTGTTGTAGAAGGAGGAGAAAGATGAGGCTTTCTACTCCCATCAAGATTTATAGCCTCAGAAACCCTACACAGGGTCGCTAAGAGTTGGAACCTACTTGTTGGCACACAACCACCACCACCAAGAACTAGAAGTAGCCGAACGTTTGGAGAAGATTGAACAAAAGGAAAAGGGTTTCCGAGCAAAGGGTTGGACTTTCTTCTACACGTGGTAGCATGCCTTGGCTTTTACGCTGAAAGTGCTGTTGTTGTTAAGTGTCCCCAGGTCGATTCTGACTCATAACGACCCTGTATAGTATTTCCAAGGAGCGGCTGGTGGGTGTGAACTACCGACCTTGCGATTGACAGTCCAGTGCTTATCCTATAGCACCGCACCAGGACGCCAGGCTGAAATAAGTATGAGTTAGAATGACCTCTTGTATGGGGGCTCTGAGGTTCTGGGCCAGCTGTGGAGCTCTTTCCCTGCAACCTCCCTGATTTCTTCAGATATCTGTTTCCGCTTCAAATGGCTTTTCTGTGGAGTTCTAAAGGATGCTTCTTTTCCTGGCTTTCCTCCTTTTCCCTGATTCTAGCCTCTCATGACTCACGCGGCCCCAGGACTGGGTCAGTTTCTTCTAGGTTAGATGCGGATGACTCAGAGCTTCCCTTTGGAACCCAGCGTTGTTGTTAAGGCTGTTAAGCATTTATGAAGTGTCTTCTGGAGGTTGTGGGGGCAGTGTGGATGAGGACAAGAGATCAGAGCTTTGGGGACCATGGGTGAGAGCACCACTCGGCTGCTTCTAGGAGTGGGATGTTTATTAAATGACTTCACGTTTCATTTGCACAATGCCTGCGTACAGACATGCAGGCTGTGCACGGTACAACTCTAGAGAGCCACAGTCCCATAGGAGTCCGTGCAGATAGCACACCTGTGGATCTGCTATGTTCACACCTACCACCCACAATGTCTGGGACACAGAGGAGCACTTAGTGTGGGCTCATCCACCCAGCACATCTCTGGTGCTAAGACCATCTGAGTAAGTGTATCCCCTGCAGGGTCCACTTCACAAAGTACTTTGTCTTTCACTGCAGAGCTCTCCTGTTGCCCTTGTTGTTGGTAGGTGCCACTGAGCCGGTTCAAACTCACAGTGACCCTCTCTCTGTACAACAGAACGAAAGCCTGCCCGCTCCTACACCATCCTCACTATTGCAGTCACTATGTCAGGCCATCTACTTGGGGGTCTTCGGCTTTTTGGTGACCCTCTACTTTACCAAGCATGCTGCCATACTCCAGGACTAGTCCCTCCTGATAGCACATCCGAAGTATGTGAGTCTCACTGTTGTCGAGTCTAAGGAGCACTCGGGCTGGACTTCTTCCAAGACAGATGTCTTCCTTCTTCTAGCAGTCTGTGGTATAGTTAATATTCTTTGCCAACACCATAATTCAAAGGCATCAAATTTTCTCTGAGCTGTGTTATTCACTGTTGAGCCTTCGCATGTGTAGGAGATGGTTGAAAATATTACTGGTTGGGTCAGTGCACTTTAGTCCTCAAAGCAACATCTTTAACACTGTAAAGAGGTCTTTTGTAGCAGATTTACCCAATGTAATATCTTCTTTGATTTATTTCTTGACTAATGTTTCCATGGGCATTAATTGTGGATTCAAGTAAAATGAAATCCTTAACAACTTCCATATTTTCTCCAGTTATCATGATGTTGCTAGTTGGTCAAGTTGTGAGGATTTTTTTTTTTTTTTTTTAATATAGACTGCTACTGAACGGTCATCAAATACTGAGTCCTTCATTTAAAGCCGATGTCATTGTAGATTACAGAGAAGAAGAAAATGGAAGATTCATGCTGAGGGGACTGCCCTCTCCCATTTTGGAGGATGTGGTGTCCGAGCTATGAGATGGGAACATGCTCTGAGTGTGGACCCTGCCCTAGGTGCCTCCCTCCCACCACCAGGCATCCTGAGGCTACCACCTATGCCGGAAGGAGATGTCTGGAGGGAAGTGGGTGAACAGTCCACTCACCTCCCCTTTTACTCAAACTATCAATCTCTGGCTGATGAACTCAAATGGTGAGTAACTATAACATTAAACTGGTTCCCTAGGCCTGCTGTAACAAAGTACCTCACTTGGGTGGCATATAAGGACAGAACCTATTGTCTGACATCAAGCTGATTCAGTGGGAAGAGTGTGTTCCATGTGTCTCCTCGCTTGTGTTGACAGCCAGCTTTCCTGGTGTTTCTTGGTTTGCAGGTTGCTTTCATCTTTGCCCTCATCTCGTATGTTAGTTTCTCGGAAGGATCCGCGGTGGTGCTGTTTGGTGAGTGTGGGGCTGTTCCTGCTGCTCTGGAGATAGATGAAGTTCTCTGCTCCCGTAACCATGTACGGCTACAGGAATCCTACATAGAAACGCTCTGATTCACAACTGACTCAGTGGCAGGGGTTTGCTGTTGTTTCAGTTGAGTGTGTATCTGTGCCTCTTCTCTTTTATAAGGACCACTCCGAAGGGGTCAGGATACACACTACTCTATTGTGACCTCATGTTAGCTTACCCGATAACATCTTCAAGCACCGCTCTTTCCCTACAAGGTCATGGGAGCTAGGATTTCAACACATTTTGAAATTTGGGGGATACAGTTCAACCCATAAGTGCATATATTGCTTCCGGTTCCTCCTCTTGGTGAAGATGTGTCATTTATCCCAGTTGGTGATGTTCACGTGTTTCCATGATTGCCCAGCACCAGTCTCCCCACCCACCATCTGTCTTTTTCCAGACATCACCAAGCCCTTAAGCAGATGCCCTTTCCTCTCTGGGCCTCATTGTCCTTAACAGGAAAATAGAGATTCTGGAATGTACTGTATAGAGTTATTAGGGGACTAAATGAGGTAAGAATAGGGTGTCAACAAAAGCCATTTAAAAAATACTCAGCATAGCACTTTCCACTGAGTAAGTGTTTCATCAGTTAGATTATTATTAGTGTGGTGGTTATATGTTAGTATTAGTGTGGAGTCCATCCTGGTGTGGTGCTGTGGGTTAATGCGTCAGACTGCAAAGCCATTTGAACTACAAGGTCTGCAGTTCAAGCTCACCAGCTGCTCCTTGGAAACCCTATACAGGGTCGCTATGGGTTGCAATCGACTCGACGGCACTTCACAACAACAAATTAGTAGTGTAGCCATTTAATTCTGTTCTTGCTTGGCTGCATTGTGTTCAGATCCTTTTAAAGCCTCATTACCCCTGGTGGTCTTATAGGACTTGGGCAACACCATCTGAACCACATTGCAATTAACTCCAAACCTTCATCCAGTTCCCACTTGATACCCCTCTGCTCACATGCTCTGGTCACGTGCCCCATTCACTGGGCTGTTCTATGAAGGAGAACTTGCCATCAGCCAACAACGGAGGCTGACTGATTCGGGAGGAGGGTGAGCAGCCATGCACATGCGTTAGGACTGCTACTGAGACTCAGATAACATCCTCGTTGTGTTGGTCGATGCTGTTGAATGGATCCCACTCACAGTGAAACAGAGAGTTCAACTGTTTTATTGTGAATGATGTGATAGTTTAAATGGGAGAACATTAGCTTTACATTCATCCTATCACATATCATTACATTGCCATGGTTACAATCCCCTCCATGCATCATCAACCAACCAAAGGGTGTACCCTGCAAGCCTGCCCCCCAGTCGTGAGCACACAGCCCCTCTCCCTCTCTGGGTCTAGAGTCCCCAGCTGCTCCATCTCTCCACGTCATTGTCTCTGCCTCCATCCCTGGCATCACTGCTTCTCGGGTAGGGTCCTGCTCTCCGCTCTTCTCCCTTGATAGTCCAGGGGCCTCTGCTCCTAGACTGTAAAGTCAACCACTCCCCTCCTTTTGCTACAAAATCTCTATCTTTACATTTGTAACCCTCACAGTCAGTCCTGAAAACAATTATTCATTACTGTACTGCATAAGTGCTATCCCCATGTCCTTTCATCAGTCCCACTCAGACAGATTTGGTACTACACAGTGGAGATTCTACCTTCCTCCATGCCCTCTGGATCTAGGTTCCCTTTTGAAAGCTTGTAAGCCAGTCACTTCTTGCCTTTGTAGCTCACCATTTTGGGTAGCCAATGTCCAAGTTGCCCATCCCTGTCTACTCTGTGTATTGAGGAGGGTGGGAATGATCCTCACTGTAAAGATTTGTTCCCTCTTTTGAGCTACTGCATCCATAAGTGTAGGTCAAGTTCATCAAATTATATTAGCTTACTCTTTTTTTCCTCTTCTTTCTTCTTCTGTTTGAGCGCTGATCATCCAGCCATTGAAGCCAGGTTAAGTGGGTATGATCTGCAAGTGTGAGTGTTCGTGTGCATATGCCCTCTCTTCCCATAGGACTTTTGTGCTTTAACCACACTGCCACCAGGGCATCCAGGGAACAGGAACAGCCCGTGTTAAGAAACCATGACAACATGGAGGTCTTGGGGAAGATGCAGGGCTCTACTCTGCTGAGGGGTGAGTCGAACAGCAGGCTGGGATTATGACAGGTTCCTTTTGGTCCTGAAACGGCCTCAAACAACAGGACAGCACTATTTGAAGGTCCTAATTAGATGCCAGTGAAGTCCTGGTGGACTGCTGTAAGATAAACACTCAACCACAAGGTCGGTTTGAACTGCAAGGTCGATGGTTCAAACCCATCAGTCACTCCTTGGAGACCCTAGACAGGGTTGCTATGGGTTGGACCTGACTCGATGGCACCTAACAACAACAATTAGATGCCGTATCTCCCAGGAGTGAACTTTTGAAGATAGATGCCACATGTCTCAGGAGGGGACCACAGTGAAATTGTTCTGTGTCTGGATGGAACATGCAGAAGCGAACAAACTCTACAATGCCACACACTGGGACCTAGTCAAGTACAAGGCCGACTACAAAGCTGTTCTGAACCCAAAGGTGGAGACAACGCCAGGTTCTACCATGCTTCAAACAAAATTTTGCTGTAGCTATTCAGGGAGTCTTGGTGTGGCACTGTGGGTTCATGCACTGGACTGCAAGGTCGGTTTGAACCTCAAGGTTGGTGGTTCAAGCTCCCCAGCCACTCCTTGGAAACCCTATACAGGGTCATTATGGGTTGGAATCAATTCGACAGCATGTCACAACAACAATTGACCAAAGGTCTAAGACTGGTGAAGAATTGGGACTGGTGTAACTCTAATCATGCTGTGATCTTGAATGAGTTCAGAAGACCCTTAGAGGATGCTGGAACTCTACTGCCGAAAAACCAGGCACTGAAAATGCTCTAGACACAGTCCTACTCCAATGCATGCGGGTTTTCCAGGAGTCAGAATTTACTTAAGGGCAACTGCTTTTTTTTAAGTTACATTTTTTATTTTTATTGCATATTAAGAACCGTGCTAACAACAGAGAGTATGTTGTAGTTAGGTGTCATGGAGTCGGTTCTGACTCGTAGCAACCTGATGTACAGAACGACACACTGTCTGGCCCTGCTCCAGCCTCACAATTGTTATCTTTGAGCCCATTGATGCAGCCACCATGTCAGTCCATCTTATTGGGTGTCTTACCACTCCACATTACCAAACACAGTGTCCTTTTCCAGGGACTGGTCCCTCCTAACAACATGTCCAAAGTATGAGAAACCAAGTCTCACCAGCTTTGTTTCTATGGAGCGTTCTGGCTGTACTTCTTCCAAGACAGATGTGTTTGTTCATTCTACTGGTAGTCCGTGGGACTTTCAGTACAATGAATAAGGAAGACTGGAGATGACCAGTTACTTAACCCTCCTGAATCTGTGTTTTTGTGACATAAATGATATGAGTGACTTCTAAGTATTCTTAGAAGCTTCCCCCAAATCTATGCACTTACAGATTCTATCACTGTCTGCATTAAACATGCTATTTTTCTTATAGTTTATGCTGCAGGAATTGAATTCCATGAGTCGTTGGCATTAGGCAAACTGCTAAAGTTCTGTCCGAGTCTAAGGCTGAACCACCACCTGAAATAAGGGATGTTAGTAAGAACAACTTCCTGTTTTTCCTGCAGTTCACTGTGTGTGTCCATACATGATAAATGAAAGAAAACACCGAAAACTTTCCAAGTAAGAGGCTGTTGTCCCGTCAACAATGTATGGCAGAACCTAATTTTCCTCCTGTGTCTAAAACGTCTAGTGCTGTTAGAATGAAAACAACACAGGTGAATGCTTTTAATGCACAGAAATTTATTTCCTCACAGTTTAGGAGGCTAGAGGTCCAAATTCAGGGTGGGGCTCTAGAAGCAGGCTTTCTCTCTGTCAGCCCTTGGGAAAGGTCTTTGTCTCTTTCTAATTTCTGATTCTTGGCTTCTCGATGGTCTTCATGTAGACCAGCATTTATCTTTCCCCACCTCGGCTTATTTCTCTGTACTTAATCTGCTGGTTGTATATCTCAAAGGTGATTAGCTTAAAACACACCCTGTACAGATATGGGCTCATTAACAAAGACAAACCTATCCCTGAATGTGAGTGCACTCCCATGATAGAGTGGTTAAGATTTACAGTGCATATTTTTTTTTGGGGGGGGAAAGCACACAATTTAATCCACAATATAATCCAACCAGTAGTTCTCAGTACTTATTGTAGTAATTTTTGGAGGGCTTATGAAAAAAAATCTGATTCCGTGACCCCCATTTCCAAGGATTCTGGTTTATATAATCTGGGGAGGGTCTGTTCCTTAAAGATTTACAGTCTCAGAAACCCTATATAGTGCCCTAGGATAAACACTAGACTGTTAACTGCAAGGTCAGTTGTGCAGACCCACCACCCACTCTCAGAAACCCTATACAGTGTCCCTGAGTCATAACCGACTCAATGGCACACAACAACAACAAGGAGTTGGAATGAACAGGGTTTGGGTTTCAGAATTTGGAGTGAGGTCTGGGCATCAATATTATCCCAAATCTCTGCAGCTCTTCTGAAAGTACAGCCAGGGCTCAGAGCCACAGAACTGGACCAATCACTGTACCTTGCTAGAATCTCCATTCTCGTCTTGGGCCAACATTATCTGTCTGCCAGCTCATTCCCTGCAATAGCCCATATGTCTAATTTTCTGTTTTAATTGTTCACCAACCAAATCCCTAATTCCATTTTTGAATGGTTTCACTCTTTCATAATCCTTGTCTTGGATACACTCCCATTGGAGGGTTTGAGCAAGGTGTGGCATGATCTGATTTAAAAATGTAAAGTTCTATGTAGGAAACAGACTGTAGAGGGCAGACACAGGTGTGGAAATAGAGAGATCAGTGATTGAGGAGTTTGCAGAGACTTGCAGTGCTCTGTAGGATAAGCACTGGACTGTGAACCACAAGGTTGGTGGTTCGTGTCCACCCACTGCTCCACAGGAGAAAGATGAGGCTTTCTGCTCCCGATAAGATTGGCAACCTCAGAAACCCTCTAGTGGGTCACTGTGAGTCAGAATCAACTTAATGGCCCCTAACAACACCAGCAAGGAGTCCTGGAGGCACAATGGACTAGATAATGGGAAGCTGACCGAAAGGTCCTGGGCTGGCTCTGTGGGTTAATGCGCCAGACTGTAATGTTGGTTTGATCGACAAGGTCGGTGGTTCAAGCTCACCAAGTGCTCCTTGGAAATCCTAGACAGGGTCACTATGGGTCGGAACCAACTCGACTGCACTTAAAAACAGCAACAACAGAAAGGTCAGTGTTTCAAATTCACTAGCTGCCCTGAGGAAGAAAGAGGAAGCTTCCATCGGGATTAACAGCCTTGGATACCCTAAGGAGACGTTCTGTGCAATCCTGTGGGGTTACCTGAATCCACGTGCTGTCAGGTTTGGCTTTCAGTACACCTGGAGTCCTGGTGTAGCGATGCCGGTTAATGCTGGTTAATGTAAGGTCAGTATGAACCACAGGGTCCGCAGTTCAAGCTCACCAGCCACTCCTCGGAAACCCTATATTGGGTGACTATGAGGTGGAACCAACTCGACAGCACTTAACAACAACAACAACTCCCAGAAAGAGACAACAGTGGTGAGGAGTGCTGCAGGGGTAGAAGTTGTCAACTTTGAGATGTGTTTTATAGGTAACACCCACAGGACTGCTGGATGGATCGGTAGATTGTGTTGACAGAAAGCAAGAGTCAAAAGGAGTCTGCGCTTTACCCTTACATTGGGTGGGGCTGCGGTTAAGTGCCATTGAGTAGGGTTTCCAGGAGCGGCTGGTGGGTTTGAACTGCTGACCTTGTGGTTAGCAGTCCAGCACATATCCAACAGTGCCACATCAGGACTCCAATACCATTTACTGAGGTGGAATCAGCAAATGAGACAGGTGAGGTCAGAGGGAGCAGGAATCCCGAGTTCTGAGTTGGACATGCCAGACCAGAAGAGCTGCTAGAATCCAAGTACAGATGTTGAATGGGAAATTGGGACATTCTCTAGTCCTGTAGTCCTTGGCATGGAGTCCTAGTGGTGCAGTGGGGTAAGCACTGGGCTGCTGACGTAATGGTGGGTGGTCCAAACCTCCCAGATGGTCCACGGGAGAAAGATGCGGCAATATGAAAACCCTGTGGAGTAGTTTGACTCCATCCCACAGGTTCACTATGAGTCAGAATCAATCCCATGTCAGTAGGGTTGAATATTTTTTAGCACTTAGTGACCCTGTCCTGGGCAGTGTGGGGAGGAAAGGGAGTGACCAGTATGAAGCCCAGCAAGCCTAGTGGAGGGGGCTAAGGAGCAGCACCTAAAATCATAGGGTACCTGGGCGCTGTCTCACCCTGCTGACAGCCCACCTCCCACAGCCAGCCAGCTGCTCCCAGAAACACTCAAGCGCAAGGCCCCCCATGCTCTGAGACTCTCTGTCTTGTGCCGTAGTGTGCAGCACTTATCTACTCTCCTCGCTCCTGCCTTCATTCTGTAATTCAATACAAACAGAACCATCACATTTGCCTATTCCGATCCATCCTTGATATACCTAAGGAATAGGCATCACCGCTTTAAGTCAAAGGCAATTTTGAAACACGCCACCTGGACGGCACTGTTCCTCAAGTCGATGCCCTGGGAAACAGCATGGCATTTCAGCTGAGCACCCGGCTCTTCTCCAGATCGAATCGAGTGCTTTATGGCATCCAAAATCCAGAATGATTTTTTTACTGTTATGATTTGATTACGCTTCTTTAGTGTGTGGTTTTCCTCTGTGAAGTTGAGAGAAGTTCTGAGATGGAAACCAGTAACAAACATGGCACATTGAAATCAGACTCCACAGTTTACATTTTTCACTCATTTCATTGGGAACAGAAGTGTGTGTGTGTGTGTTTGGATATCTAATTATTGGGAAAAGAGAGGTTCATTTGTCTAAGTTAATATCCTTTAACCAAGTTTAAAATTAGCATACGTCCCTATAATTACCCATTGGGGCGGTAACACCATGCATCAGCCATGCTACAAGGCTCTTATTTGCTGAATTGAGGTGAAAGGTTGGGCAGGGGTGTCCTGATCACCTGCAGCCCTGGCACCACCAAATTTCCCTGCTGCTGGGGGGGCGGGCAGGGAGGGCACTCCTGCACCCCTTTCTTTACCACTGACCCAGAGCCTAGGTGACCCCGAGTGACCAGCTCCTGTAGTTTGCTCCGCCTCTCTGACCTTGTGGCTGCCCTAAGAGTCACCAGGCAGCACTGCCCGAGCCACAGCTTGCAGTATTAGAACACTCAGTGAGCAAGTAAGCACGTACTCAGTTGTGCTTACTAGTCTTTAGTGAACAATTCCTGCTTCAAGGTCTGACTGGCAGCTGTCTCTCTCCCAACCCCACAGCACCTTCCCACAGAATCAAAGCCTCTTCTCAAAGTTACAAGCCCTGACAGGGACAGAGGACCCGGTCAACAAGATAAACATGGGTTGCTTGTGTTTCCTTACTGTTCTGACGTGAGCAGTTGCACACGTTTTCCGTCACTGTAGTTGGGTCATCTGCCCCGTGCTGGGTGACTCTGCAGAGTCTGACTCCCGGGGGCCTTTATGGTCCACAGAACGCAACGTTGCCTGGTCCCGTCATCCTCACTATCACCATCTTGTTTGCATCCATCATTGCTTCCATTGTGCCAATCCATCTCACCAGGGGTCTCCTCGACTCCACCACACACAATGTTCTCCTCTACCGACGGACTCCTCTTGATGATCTTAGCAAAACCACTGGCTCAGGCAATGTTAAGTCATGATCTATATGCTGGGTTTTTTTATGATTTTCAAACCACTGGGCACTTATTGTTATTCATGAACATAAGGCTTTCCTTAACCAAGTTTCAACCACCAGGCAATTCTTTCTAGCTCTGATGAAGCCTGTCCACCATGGGTGAATCTGTTGGTACTTGAAATACCAGTGGCCAGCAATACACAAGCCACCACAGTGGGACAGACTGATAGAGAGGTGGTGGTAAAGTCCCTGTGTAGGCCTCAGCTAATTTCACAAGCTAGTGAAGGTCTCTCAGGAGCTCTGGTAGTGCAGTGGTTATGAGTCATGCTGCTAACCTCAAGGTCAGCAGTTCAAAACTGCCAGCCGTTCTGTGGGAGAAAGATGAGGCTTTCTGCTCCTGTAAAGATTTAGAGCCTCAGAAATCCTATACAGGGTTGTTCTGGGTCGGAACTGACTCGATGGCATTTAACAACAAGAACAACAAAGTGAAGGTCTCTCAGTCCCCACCACCTCCATTGTGACTCCCAACCACCTCGATTTCACCGCCTTACCTCACTCCTAATTACTCATGTCATGATAGCCGTACGTCGATAGGGAACTGACTGGCATCCAAGTTGGACCCAGAAGAGGCTGTGGAATCAGAGATATCATTGCTGATGTCAGAGGGATCTTTGACTGAAAGCAGAGAATACCAGAAAGCTGTGTTCCTGATTATGCAAATGTATTCAACTGTGCAGTTCATAACCAATTATGAATAGCATTGCAAAGAACGGGAATTCCAGAACACTTAATTGTGCTCATGTGGAACCTGTACTTAGACCAAGAGGCAGTAGTTCAAACAGAACTAGAGGAGGCGGCATGGTTAAGATTGGTGTGTGTTAGGGTCAGATCCTTTCATCGCACTTACTCAATTCGTGTGCTAAATAAACAAGTAATCAGAGAAGCTGGATTAGATGAAGAAGAACATAGCATCAGGATTGGAGGAAGATTAACAACCTGCAATATGCAGGTGGTACACATTGTTTGCTGAAAGTGTAAAAGACTTGAAGCCCTTATTAATGAAAATCGAAGACCACAATCTTCAGTATGCATTACATTGAAACATAAAAAACAACAACCAAAAAAAACAAAACAAAACAAAAAAAACCCCCCCAGCTGGACTAAATGATAAATGGGAAAAGATTGATACTGTCCAGGATTTCATTTCGCTTGGATCCACAATTAACACTCATGGAAGCAGCAGTCAAAAAGAAAGAAAGGAATCAAATGATGCGCTGCATTGGGCAAATCTGCTGCAAAAGACTTCAAAAGTATTAGAAAACAAAGATGTTACTTTGAGGACTGAGATGCGGCTGACCCACGCCATGATATTATCTGTCATCATCTCATATACCTTCCAAGGCTGGGCAATGAATAAGGAAGATGGAAGAAGAATTGATGTATTTGGATTATGGCCAACATGGTGGTGGTAGTGTGCCATGGTGTCGATTCTGACTCACAGTGACCCTGCACAGGGTTTCCAAGGCTGTAAATCTTTACGGGATCAGAAAGCCTCATCTTTCTTCTACGGAACGGCTGGTAGTTTTGAACTGCTGACCTTGAGGTTAGCAGCCCAACTCACAACCACTACACTACCAGAGCTCCTTATGGACAACATAGGCAAAGGACATAGACTATCCAGTGGAGTGCCTGAAGAGCAAACAAACCTGTCTCGGAAGAACTACAGCCAGAATGCTCCTTAGAGGCCAGGACAGCGAGGCTTCCTTTCACACATTTTGAACATGTTATTAAGAGGGACTAGTCTCTAGAAAGGAACATCATGACTGGTGAAGTAGAAGGTCAGTGGAAAAGAGGAAGACCTTCACCAAGATGGAGCCTCCCAGTGGCCACAACAGACTCAACCGTAGAAATGAGTTTGAAGATGAAGCAAGGTCAGGCACCGTTTCTTTCCATTTGTACATGGTGGTGGAGGTTGGTGGTGTGCCGTGGAGTCGGTTCCAACTCATAGCGACCCTGCATAGGTTTCCAAGGCTGTAAATCTTTACGGGAGCAGAAAGCCTCATCTTTCTCCCATAGAACAGCTGGTAGTTTCAAACTGCTGACCGTGAGGTTAGCAGCCTGACTCGTAACTACTACGCTACCAGAGCTCCTTTCTATTGTACATGGGGTCCCTAAAGTCAGAACCAACTTGTTGGCACCTAACAACATCAACAGCGGTTGGACCCTTGGCAGCATGTTTCCTCAGTACTTTGTTGGCGTAAGAATATACTGCGCCCCCACAAAGTTGGACTAATGTCCTAACTCCCTTATTTGGAAATAGGGTTAAACAAATTCATACTGGAGTCAGTGGGCCCTAATCCAAATCCCTTCTCCACGGTGTCGTATAAAACAAGGAGAGATACGGAAATGGTGACACACAGCATGGGAGACAGACACTATGTGAAGATGGAAAGATGTCCCACCAAATTATATGCTGTAAAACTTAACCTGTGGTGAATGAATCCCAGTGGCACTGTAGAATAAGCAATGGGCTGCTAACTTCAAGGTTAGCAGTTCAAACCAACGAGTTGCTCCTTGGGAGAAAGATGAGACAGTCTGCTCAGTAAAGACTTACAGTCTCAGAACCCCTGCTAGAGTCGCTATGATCCAGAATCGACTCAACGGCAGTGGTTATACCTGTAGTGAGCCACCGAGGTAGTACGTGGGTATGTGCTTAGCTGCTAAAGGAAAGATGGGTGGTTTACATGGGCCAGCGACCCCGTGGGACAAAGATGGGCAGTCTGCTTCCTTAAAGATTTACAGCCTCAGAAGGCCAATGGAGCAGTTCCGCCCTGTTCAGTGGGGTTTCCAAGGCTGTAAATACGTTCAACTCACTGGTGTGGATTTTCCGTGTATTCCTGTGGTTATAATCCCATGTGGAAATGGGTTTTCACTGTGATGCTAATAAAGCAGTATTGGTGTGGGACGTGTCGTAAATCAATCTCTTCTGAGATATAAAAGCTGCAGACTGGGCAAGTAATGAGGCAAGTAAGCAGAGACAGAGGAATACAGATCCCATACCACCACATGAAGACCACTGAGGAGCCAAGAGACGGAGAAACACAGACACCCCAGCCCCCACTGCAAGCTGACAGGGTCAGGGTCTGCTTCTACAGTCGTGCCCTGAATTTGAACTTCTCGCCTCCTGAAACACAAGAAAGTAAAATTTGTTCATTAAGTGCCACCCACTATGGTACTTCTATTAGAGCTACTAGAGCACCAGGGGCTCCTGGTGTGGCACTGTAGGATCAGCACTGGACTGCGAACCACAAGGTCGGCAGTTCAAACCCAGCAGCTGTTCCTCGGAAACCCTATACAGGATCATTATGAGTTGGAATCAACTTGACAACAGTTTAACAACCACAGAGCACCAAGACACAGATGCACATGTAAGCAGCAAAGGCCACAAAGGTGTGCTGAACTCCACTGAATTGCTAATTTCAAGGTCAGAGGTTCAAAACCCATCAGCTGCTCTTCAGAAGTCCTATGCAGGGTCACTGTGAGTTGAAACTGACTCCATGGCACTTAACAACAAAAACAGTATATAGTTCTTGGGAGTCCTGGTGTGGTGCTGTAGGATAAGCACTGGACTGCTAACCTCAAGGACAGCGAGTCAAACCTGCCAAGCACTCCTCAGAAACGTTATAGAGGGTCTCCGTGAGTCAGAATCAACTCAAGTGCAGAGAAGCATAGAGCAGTTCTCTCAAAGCCTGTGCTGGAATCGGCCTGATGGGGGTCTCCAGAGCTGTGAGACCACGTCTTCTGTTGTTTGAAGCCAACCACGGTGGTATTTTCTTACGGCAGCCAAGGGGAACTGAGACACGAGCGTGCAGAAGTATGCAGTGCTTGTGTAGTAAAGGAATGAATGAGTAGACGAATGACGCATTAGTAAATGCATGTGGGCTCGGCTGTGGTCTTAGAGCGCATGCCCACCAGTGCCCTACAGAGCCTGCGGAGGGGCGATCGCTCCAGGGAGGCCGGGAAGGAAGGGGTCGCCTGTGCTGAGGGATGGGGGGGATAATGCCAGAGCACATCATCCGCTCATTCACTTGCGCCGCATTATTACCAAAACCAAATGACCTGTAGCTTCAATGTCCAACAATGAAGAAATGGTTGAAGAAATAATAGAATTACCCTTCGCTGAAGTGCTATTTGAAGTGGTGTTTACTAAGAACTTATAATAACAAGAGAAACTGCTTACAATATACTATTAGCAGGAAACAAAACAGACTGTACCATACAACATTACAGGAGCACTATTACAGCAAGGCCATTTTTTGAAAATCAGAAAATTCTCATCTAATAGGAGAAGAAATGAGCAAACTGATTCTCTCTGTAAGCTTCTGCTTTCTGCATCCCCGTATTTATCTGATGCTGTATTGCTGTCATTGTTATTGGTTCCAACTCATAGCCACCCTGTATAGGGTTTCCAAGGAGCGGCTGGTGGGTTTGAACCACCGACCTTGTGGTTTAAACCGACCTTGAGGTTGGGTGCTTATCCTACAACCCCACCCCATGACTCCAAATACACTACAGCAAGCATTTACTAGTTTTATAGTAGAAGGAGAAATCCTGAATTTGAACCACAAGGTTGCTGGTTCAAATCTACCAGCCGCTCCTCGGAACCCCTAGACAGGGTTGCTATGAGTTGGAACCGACTCGACAGCAATTAACAACAACAACAACAACAACATAGTAGAAGGAAAGTATAAAGCTTGTGTTCTAAGAGAAAGGGCCCTTAGAGTCACATCTAGTCTCACCGTCAGCTGCGCATCGCTGCTTTGGGTTTCCCACGGAGGGGCTTCTGCTGAGACTCGTGTGTCTGGAGGGTCCTGAACAGTACAGTGACCCCTGTTCAGCTGCACATGCGGCTGAGTGACTGTGGTCCCCAGCTCAGCAGGTCAGGGCAGTAACGGCACAGGGTTTGTGTCTCTGCTTCTCTTGGTCATTATTCTGGCTCGTGCACCACACTGCCCCCACCTCATATTTCCAAAGTGTTTAAAAAATCAATAGCTAATTTACACGCAGTCTTCCAAGAAATAGTTAGGTGCTATTTTCCATCTCATTCGAATGCAGCTGCAGCTGCAGCTTCAGCCAGGGCTGGTGTTGGGTCCACCTGGGACTCCTGGGATGAGACAAAGGGTAAAGAGGGTCTTGAGACAAGGGGTATCTCAGGGTGGACAGCAAACCCTAAATGCTTGGCTCGATTGTAAAGCCACCTAGGACAGAGGGAAGGGATGGTGCTGAGTCCAGTGAGGTGGCTCTTCCGTGGACATTTTTCAGGGTATTATGGCATGACTCCATGTGAGGAGTTCTGTTGTTCATTGTTACAGAGTCAGCGCCTCTTCGTGATAATTTTTGGCGCATCTCTAAAGGCTGCCCAGTCCCGCATCATCTTCATGGCCCTTGGTGGGTCTGAACCTGTGGTGGTGGTGGTTGTGTCAAATCCATCTCGTTGAGGGCTTCCCTTGTTTTTGCTGACCTCGATTTTACCAAATGTGTTGTCTTTTTCCAGATACTGGTCTTGTCCTGATGATGTGTCTAGATTGAACAACATTGTGATCTGTTAGGTTTTTATTAGCCAGTTTTGGGAACCAGATCTCCAGATCTTTTTTCCTAGTCTGTCTTAGTCTGGAATCTCTGCTGAAACCTGTCCACCATGGGTGCCTCTGATGGCATTTGAAATGCTGGTGGTATCGCTTCTGGCATCATGGTGGGGGTGGTGTGCCGTGCAGTCGGTTCTGACTCGTATCGACCCTGCATCGTGCTTTCGACTCTGTAAATCTTTACGGGAGCAGAAAGCCTTATCTTTCTCCCTTGGAATGGCTGGTAGTTTTAAACTGCTGACCTTGAGGTTAGCAGCCTGACCTGTAACCGTTGCACTACCAGAGCTCCTTACCAGCATCATAGCAACATTTAAGCCACCACAGTTGGACACGCTGACAGACGGAAGGTGGTGGAGAATTCTAGAAACTAGTCATAATTGTGTGTGTAGCTTGTATGCAGAAAGACTTATAAGGGATCTCAAGATAGCCAGAACCACAAGTGCACACCTGACTCTGGATTGTGTACCCGTAGACACGCACCATGAGTTCGTATATCTCCTGTAATGTTTCATTTTAAAAAGTAATCTTGCAAGTTCTATAAGGTTTCCTTTAACAGCACAGAAAACATGGCCATCATGGAGACAAAGTCTGTCTTTAAGTCACTAACTGAAACATTAGTCATTTAAGCTCACAAAGATACAATGAAAATTTGATAACCACACCACTGGGTTATAAAAGTACTGGAATGGTCGAGTCCTAAACTTCAAATGCATATTTCCTCTGATTTGTTGGTATTTCTGAAACCCAGCAACCAAACTTGCTGTGATGAGTGGCCAGTCATACGGTGCCCCAGCCTCCAGTCCCCAGCCCCCAGCCCCCAGCCTAGTATTTCTCTCTCGTTCAACCCCACTCCTCCTGCCCACTCGGTCCCAAGTGCTTTCCTCTGCTCCAGAGACAGTCAGGTGTGTCTCAGCCCTGCCTTTGCTTTCTGTCTGTCTGTCTTTGTCTGTCTTCTCTAATCTCCTGATTCCTTGGGGGTACCCACATGGACCCATTCTACCGGTGGTAGCTTTGGATGGGATTTTGGAAGGAGAAAGCGTTATCTGCAAAAGCCGCCCTCATGCCAGTTTCTGCAAAGACAGGATGAAGAAAAGACTGTATGTTCAGGCAATAGACTATGCGCCCCTTAGGGTGGGGTAGGAAAGGTGGGGGGGAAATGGGGATTGGCCCAGGAAGGCAGAATGGAGTCCCTCTTGAAGGGTTTTGAAAGCAATACCAAGAATATATGCTTCATTCTTCAGGTAGTGGGGAGCCCCCCCCCCAATGTTTCTAAGCAGGGACATGAGGTGGTCAGAGATAGGGTCTCAGAAGATTCCACATAGTGATGAGAGTTGGAAGAAGCTACCACCCTGGTAGCTGAAAGTCAACTCATCCCATTTCAGATGCTGTTTTCTCTCTGTTTAGGGGGGCTTTGGTGACTCAGGGTGACTGTGGTTCACCTGGAACTGCTTGACTTCCTGCCATGGGGTTTGTGCCCCAAGTGCCTGTCCCCATCAGCATTTGGACATGAGTTGGTAATCACCCACGCAGCCCACCTCATGTCACAACAGGTTCAGGATGATTTGTTGGTGGTAAATCACCTGCAAAAGACCTCTTTAAAGTGCTCAAAAGCAGAGATGTCACTTTGAAGACTAAGGTGCACCTGACCCAAGCATGATATTTGCAATAATCTCATATGCACGAGCAAGCTGGACAATGACTGAGGAAGACTGAAGAAGGATTAATGCCTTTGAATTGTGATGGTCAGGAGAAGGATCAGATGTGTGCTAGAACAGAAGAAGGACAGCCAGAATGGTAAGACTTTGTCTCTCATACTTTAGACATGCTATCAGGAGGGAGCAGTCCTTGGAGGGTCAGCAAGGAATAGGAAGACCCTCAGTGAGATGGATTGGTACAGTGGTTGTAACAGTGGGCTCCAAGATACCATCGCTTGTGAGGATGGCCCAGGACTGGGCAGTGTTTCATTCTATTATGCACAGAATCACTGTGAATCAGAACCAATGAGATGACACTTAAAAATAGCAATCAGTATTTCATTCTGTTGCACGTAAGGTCACTAACAACAACAACAAACAAACTAAATGAAGATATGGATAAATGGACAATGGAAGGAACAAATGAATGCTTTAAGGCGTCTCGACTATTCCTGCTGGGCCCTATAGACTGCACCAGGACCTGAGGCACTAAGTAAGAGGCCCCTTAAAGCACGTTGCCCACCTCTTACTGGGCACCAAGGGGGTACCTGTTCCCCACACTCCCTGTGGCTCTCTTCATTCCATTCACATCATTCCTTATGGTGATGGTTGTGTGCTGTTGACTTGCTTCTGACTTACAGCAACCCTTCATAGGGCTTCCGAGGCTGTATGTCTTTAAGGAGCAGAAAGCTTCATCTTTCTCTTGTGGAGTGGCTGGTAGATCTGAACTGCGGACCTGGTGGTTGTGGCCCAGCTTGTAATCCTCTATGCTACCAGGGCTATTCCTCATGGTGTTGTTGGTGTTGAGTGCCGTCGAGTTGGTTACGGCTCATAGCAATCCTGTATCAGGTTTCTGTGAGGTTGAACTGTCGACCTTGCAGTTCAAACGGACCTTGTGGCCCAGTGCTTATCCTACAGTGCCACACCAGAACAAAAACAAACCAAACAAAGAGGCTGTCAGCTCTAGTTCCAGGTAAGCAGGTACATCCGGGCAGAACTGGGGTTCCCTCATTGTGCACTGACTGACTTTCTGCACGTTAATTACCAGGCCTTTCTTTGCTGGTGTCTTTTAGGACTTGAACCTTCAACCTTGGGCATCCAAGTGTTTTAACTATTTACACCATCTAGGAACTCCTAAGGCAGACCCCCTCTCCGCATTCATTCAAGTTTGTACCATGATTCTTGGAGGAGAAGGTTAGACTACAGTCTGCTCAACCCACTCTGACCATCACTCCCTAGAGACACACTCCTTCAGAAAAAGAACAACCTGCCTCACACTGATAAAGCAGGGGTCCACTGACACATGCAGCTCTTTTTCCACATCAAATCTCTGTTGCTGGTTTTTTTTTGTTTTTGTTTTTGCTTGCTGCATCTTTTCTAGGTGAACCAACAACCTCTCTATGGGTGAGAGTTCTTTTTTTTTAGTTACATCTCCACCCAAATATTACTGAAGAAACTAGGTTGAGGAGAAACCTGATGCGTAATAGAAAGATCAGTAGATCCTAGGTTTCCAAATCAGGTGTATTTTAAAAACCATCTGTGTCCAAGAACGTTTATTAATGATATTGAAAAGCTGGAACTACTTTAACTGAAGTATGTAGCGCTGTTTGTGTGCCCTGGTGATATTTATACTTTAGAGACACACAGTTTCAGAATGAAATGTTTTATGGGGAGTCATTATAATTCTGAAAATGTGACTGAACTTTTCCTAAATATATCAAAACTAGAACAGCTTGGTAAGTGAGCTTAAATAATTGAAAACAAGGTTTCTGAGGCAGTAGACTTCTACAAACATTGTGTCAGAACGTGGGCTCTGTTCATTACGCAGGGAGCAGCTTCCTTTGAATCTCTCCGTTCATGTAGCAGGTGGCACAGACGCCATTCACAGATGGGTAAAATCAGTAGAAGTCTGTGGGGCTGGAGAACGATGGGGTCACTTTGTTCCTGGGGCCTCTGAGGTAGGTGATGACCTGAAAGGTTCTCTTTGGAATTCCCTGGCGGCCACAGACTAGACAACTCTTAAGTTGTTCCTGAGCCATCATGGGGGGAAGGGGTGGGGGGAAGCAGGGTTTCTTCATGTGCCCCCCAGAGCACAGCCAAGGAGGAGAATAAATGTCAGCTCTAGCAAAGATCTGCCGAGAAATGAGAATCCCCTGAAATCCGTTCCCTTACGTCTTGACGTCCTTGTTGAAGTGGCCCAGGGGCACCAGGCTGTTCTAGCTCTGGGATTCTCTGCTCTCACCTGTAAGCCAGCTCATGTCTCTCATCCCTGCTTCTGAGCACAGCTTTCTCTGACTCTGAGGTTCGTGGCTTGGAACCTTACTGCCTTCGGATGAACAGTCATGAGGTTACTGTTAATATTACTTTCAAGGAGGTTAATTTTGCCTGTGTTGGATTCGCACATAAGAAAAGACTCAGTTGTATCCTCCTCTCTCACACGTGGCCGGGTCCTTACATTAACTGGCAGGACAGAAAACCATTTCCACGGAGCTCGCTACGCTAATAACCAGAAGGACGCCTTGAAATGTGCTCCCGTTTGCAGTCCAACAAAAACAATTCCATTCCAACGTCTAGTAAAAGAAATGTCTCACAAATAAAGCATAAATGAATAAGCAATGAGTTGGCATCTTTTCTCGGTCACTTAAAAACAAAAAGCCAATTGGGTAAATGGAGCCAACAATCTTCATAGGATAAAACATCACCTCAAGAATCCTCCAGGCTCGTAGTTTAGCACTGGGAATTTCTTGGCTAACTCTTTCCTGCTTTGCTAGAATTCACTTTAACACTATCACACGCACATCAAAGCATTGCAAGAACTTGAGTGTCTTTAAAAGAAAAGATGCTCCGATAATTTACAAATTAGGAAATAAAACCTTGGAGGACAAGTTGATGGAATGAGGACCGTTGAACCCAGAGAAGAAAATGTCTGCGTTATGGCTCAGTAATGCTGGCAGGATTTTTAAAAGTTATTTCATGTAGGACCTTCCCATGTGGTCTTCCTCCCAGCACACAGAGTGCAGAAATGATTTTCAGTAGCATGAGGAAAGATTTAGCTTAAAAAATAAGCAAGAAGTTCCACATGGGTATTCATGGTGAGGTGCTGTGGAATCAGGACTGGACTGGGAGCCACATGGTCTGCAGTTGTAACCCACTAACTTCTCCTTGGATACCCTGTATAGGGTCGCTGTGAGTCAGAACGGACTCGACAGCACTTACCAACAAAAGGTACTTAATAGCAGTTGACTACTCCGAGAGGTGGCAGCATTCTCTGTTGGGGACTAATTCAGGAGAAGACAGCAACTTGTCCAGGCTGTTTTAGGGGAAGTTTGAAGACAAGGCTGTAAGAGAGAGAAGACAATGATCTCTTTGAAATTCCTTTGCTATTTGTTGTACTAAAAGTGCCCTGGAAGCATGTATAATCTCTATGCTTCTGACAGGAATGACTGGGTGGTGGCCCAAATGGCTGAGCACTGACTACTCACTGACAGTTTGGCAAAAGCACCTTGGAAGAAAGGCCTGGTAAATGAGACCGAATCAACTGGATAGCAACGAATGCCTAGAGCACCAGTCTTATTCCCACAGGCTCTGCCTTCATCCCTGTAGTTTTGCCTTTACTAAATTTTAATTTTAATGAATTCGAATTATCATTTTAAAAAAATCTGTGTTATCATTGGCCTTAATTCGTGGACTTAATCACCACACATGACTAATGGCTAACCTACCAAACAACACAGGTATATACTGTCACCACCAATGCAGAATGTTCAACCAGACAGTGCTGGTCAAAGTATGTGGAGTCACTGGCTACTGAGGACTTGAGGTCATAATTCCATCAATGCATTGTTTTCTGAGAAATGCACAGAACATAGACACGGAAAAAACATTGGCATGTTTCCAAGTACCTACTGACTGCCGTAAGTACTGTTGTAGGAGGTTGTTGTTGTTGTTAAGTGCCATTGAGTCGGTTCCGACCCATAGCGACCCTGTACAGGGTTTCCGAGGGTGTAAATCTTTACAGGAGTAGAAAGCCTCATCTTTCTCCCGTGGAGCGGCTGGTAGTTTCGAACCTTTGACCTTAAGGTTCGCAGCCTGATTCGTAATCACTACGCTACAAATTTCAGGCAAAGTTGAGAGTCTAAAAGAATCCATCCAAAACCCAGAATAAACTCACTGCCATTAAGTCAGGTCTGACATGTAGCAACCCTGAAGGGAGATTCTGAGGTTGTCAGTATTTATGGGAGCAGAAAGCCTCATCTTTCTCCTGTGGAGCTGTTGGTAGGTTTGAACCACCACCCATGAGGTCCATCAGCAGCAGTTAAATCGTTGCGTTTTTCTGAATTTTGCATGTTTAAGCAGCAGTTCAGCAGCAACAGAAAAGGGTTTTGGAAGCATTTCAGGGAGCAGAGGAGAAGCTAGAACCTAATGGAATTTTGAGTAGGACACTGTCAGAAAAGCAAACACAATGATTGTGGGCATGGAGCTTCCAGGATGCAGCTTCCAGAATGAAATTGATCTAAGCTAGAATTACCGGGAGCGCTCTCTTGAGGGACAAGGTACCTTTTTAACAAGCTAAGTTTATTCTGAAACGACTTCACCTTCACATTTTAACAAAGAAGGTTTAATGTGAGAGAAATGAAACTTCCATTAACTCATTTCAAATACTCCCGATTCATATTTACTAATAATGATGATTTTCAAAAGCTCATCCCTGCAATCAAGAGCGGGCAATACATCAGGCAAAACGCTGTGCGCAGAACCATCTCCAGGAATAATTGCCTGTCAGCGTGGCTTATTACAGAGGAACAGTACGCTTAGGAGACCCTGGTTTGGTCGGCTGTCTAATAATTTGAAGACAGAGTGCAGAAAACTGGGTTTGAAGAAATTGCTTTTAGACTTTCAGATTTACATGAAACTGGAGGGTCTTAACCAAATATCCTGTGGACTGCCAAAAGAACAAACAAATCAACCTCAGGGAAATACGACCGGAATGCTCTTTAAAAGTCAGGAAGATGAGACTTGATTTGGCTCAGACTTCAATTTGAACACATCATCAGAAAAGACCAATTGGTAGATGAGGTACCTTGAATTTACTTAATATGGTTTTTCTATCCAAAGTGTTCTTAATTTCTACCAAATGATTGGGTTGTTGTTGTTGTTGTTGTTGTTGTTGTTAAGTGCCACTACGCTACCAGAGCTCCTTCACTCCTAAAATGATTGGGTGGGACCATGAAAATAGTGTGTATAGGACCCTCTTGCTGAGATTGGTTAGTTTTGCCATCCCATTGGGTTTAAAAGGAGCCATCTCAGAATCATGACCAGAGGCTGGCAGGACCATTGAGAACAAGGAGTAGGAGTGGAGCATGAGATGTTGTTGTTGTTGTTAAGTGCCGTCGAGTCGGTTTCGACCCATAGCGACCCTGAACAGGGTTTCCGAGGCTGCAAATCTTTACGGGAGCAGATCGCCTCATCTTTCTCCCGCGGAGCAGCTGGTAGTTTCGAACTGCGGACCTTGCGGTTCGCAGCCCGATTCGTAACCACTACGCTACCAGAGCTCCTTTGGAGCATGAGATACCTACCCGGAAAAGTGTCAGCAGCAGAGGCGGCGGGGCAGAGAGACAGAGCAGCTGTGGGCTTCTGGGCCTGTGGACTGAGTAAAGCTGAGTGCCTGTGGGTAGAAGGCTGGTTTATAGACTGTGCCCTTTGGGCATATGCAACTGGCTGAGGAGCTTGGTGTGGTGCTGAGGGTTAATGTGCTGGACTGCAAGGTCAGTTTGAACCACAAGGTTAGCGATGCAAGTTCACCGGCTGCTCCTGGGAAACCCTGTACCGGGTTGCTATGGGTCAGAACTGACTCAATGGCACTTAACAATAACAACAACAAAAGATCATGGTAACATTTTCCCAAGCAGGGCAGAGGCTGTGGGACCACATGACTGAGAGGCCGAAGACAAGAGTGAGGCATGCCTGCAGTGTGGCAGACAAGAGGCATCCCTGACTGGAGAACCGCTGCGTCCTGAGTTGGTTTTGATCCTGAATTGTTGTTGTTGTTGTTAAGTGCTGTTGAGTCAGTTACAACTTATAGGGTTTCCAAGAAGTCACTGATGAGTTTGAACTGCCA
Source organism: Chrysochloris asiatica (assembly GCF_000296735.1). NCBI lineage: Eukaryota > Metazoa > Chordata > Mammalia > Afrosoricida > Chrysochloridae > Chrysochloris > Chrysochloris asiatica. Next base: position 4,295,580 of record NW_006408623.1, on the reverse strand, counting down.
ACCTTGTGGTTCAAACTGATCTTGCTTATCCCGTGCTTAATTCAGGACTCCTGAATTAAACCCGTTTTATTTCCTGGTGTGGCACTGGGGGTTAATGCACCAGACTGCAAGGTCGGTTTGAACTGCAAGGTTGGCAGTTCAAGTTCACCAGCCACTCCTCAGAAACCCTATACAGGGTCACTATGAATCGGAATCGACTTGAAGGCACTTAATAACAACAAGTTGATACTAACCCGTAGTGACTCTCTAGGGCAGAGTGGAACTGCTCTATAGGGTTTCCCAGGCTGTGGGTCTTTATAGAGCAGATGGCCTCATCATTGCTCCAGGGAACTAGCAGCACAAGGGTTCCAACCACAGACCTTTCTGTTAGCAGTCCATGTGTAACCCAATGAGCCACCAGGGCTTCGTCCCCTACCCCCACATTGCCTTATAATGAGGGCATCTGTTGTTAAGTGCTGTCAAGTCGGTCCTGACTCACAGCAAGCCTGTATAGGGTTTCTGAGGAGCAGCTGGTGGGTTTGAACTGCCAACCTTTTGGTTCATAGTCCAGTGCTGGTCCTGTAGTACCACACCACGAGTCTAATAAAGGCACTGATAATATAAAAAATGATTTTCATTTAATATACAAATGTAGTTAAATATGAAAAGGAAATGATAAAATCTGTAATCTCCCCATGCAAAGATCAGCATTATTTAAATTTTGGTCTATTTCAGTACGGCCTTTGCAAATACATATATTTACACACTCTTTCTGCAAAACTGGTTTTGTTCTGTAAACATTTGTTTTGTAATTCGCTTTTCCTTAGCAATACAGCATGTTTTCTTATTTATTTCAATGGTCTTCTAAGTGGAGCTGCAAGATAAATACCGGACTTCTAACTGCAAGGTCGGTGGTTCAAACCCATCAGCTGCCCTCTGGAATCCTTGAACAGCTGTGAGTTGGAACTGACTTGAAGCATTCAACAACAACAACATTATTACATAGCAGTCCTGGTGTGGCTGTGGAATGAGCACTGGATTGCTAACCACAAAGTCTGCAGTTCAAACCCACCAGTCACTCATTGGAAACACTATACAGGATCATTGTGAGTCAGAATCGACTCGACAACACTCAACATCAACACCTGGTTTATAAAAGCTGCAGAGTGGATGAAACATCATTTCTCCAATTAGTCCCTCGTGTCAACCCTCTGGCTGCCCCCATTTTTTTTTTAAACTACATTATGCTGTATTGGGAGAAACATCCCTCTAGATAAACTTTACGTACCTCCAAGGTGATTCCTTTTAGAGAAGTTATAAGAAGCAGGATGACTTACCTCCGTCTGCTACGTGCCTCTGTCCTGCCTTTACTTCCTCCTCTCCTCAATTCACCAACAACTCCGTTCCTCTTCATTCTCGGCTGAAGACCATCCTTCTTCTGTCTTTTAACTTTTTACTGTCAATGGAGGGCAGGTTGACGGACAGATCATTAGTTTTACGTTCAGCAATTCATGCACATTTTGTTTCATCTCACCGACAGCAGCCCCTCCATGTAACATCATTCCTCCCACTTCCTCCCTGGGATTCTTGTTTCCGGTCCTCCTCCTTTCCCAACTATTCCGAACCTTCTCCTTGGGTAAAGGCGGCCCTTTTGATCTCCGTTGGTGGGCCAGTCTATGGTGTGTGTCTCTCACTAGTGTTATTGTTACCCTCTGCTGTAGGGTGAGTGACTTGCTTGTTTTATTTCAGGGAAAGAACGGAACCATCAGAAGAGAAGCGTCTGTCTTCCCTTGGCCAGCTCACTTCAGCAGCCTTCCTGCCCTGGGCCCAGGGATTACTTTGGCCTCCTTCTTTTATAGGCTTAGGTCTGCCCTTCCACATGGGTACTACATCCCAGATGGTGTTGCTCCTTTAATTGTCACCTGCAGTGTCACTGTTCCCCTCTCTATGAGATCTGGCTCGTTTCCATCACCAGGCCAATGTGCATCTTTATCTCCTGTAACCATCTCTTGTTGCTGCTGTAACTAACATAGTGGCGACCAGCTCAGGGCAGGGAAAGGGTCCAGGAGGACTTTAGGGAGCTGCTCTTTCAGGCAATGGTAACTGAACTGCCCCTTTCTGTTTTCAGTGTCCTTTGCTGTGACTGGGCACAGTGCCTGGCCTCCCAGACAGGGTCAGGCTGCAAAGACTATTGACACCCACCGCCACCATCCCCCCATTCGAAGACCGCTTGGCAGGAGACGGGATAGCAGAAAGGACTTGAGCATCACACAGTGGATTCCTGAGCCCTCTCTTTACTCTGTGGCTTGGACAAGTTCTCTGAGTGCCCTGTGCCTCACTTTCTTTATGGTAAAATGGGAATAATCGGGCTGTGCGATCAAGCCCCCTGGAAGGTGACTCCTGGCACGAGGCAGCAACTCAGGTAAAACCAAAACAAACCAATTGCCATCAAGCCGATTTTGATCTCGGTTGTGTGGGGTAGAATGACTCCATGTGACCTTTAGGGAGCAGTTTGCCAGGCCTGCCTTCCCCCCCGCTCAGTCAGCAGTCTAGTCCTTGCCCTGGTACGGTGCGGAGGGACTGTCCAGGAGGGACAAATGGCTGTTTCTCCATCCCAAGAGGAGCAGAACCAGTGCCTCTGTCTCCCCTTCATGTGACCCAGCTGACCTCTGAGGTCTGTATTTAGAGACCATTCACCCAAGACCCTGCTCCCTCGTCCAGGCTGCTGCTGCCATTTCTGAGGATCTCACATTTTCATACCACCCTGCCTTCTCTGGACATCCCTCCATGGTACCCTCGTCCCTGAGCCCCATGTCCCCATGTTTGGCCAGGGACGAGGGGAGCTGGTGCCACAAGGAGAATACCACAATGCTGACACGGGACATCTGTGTCCTTCACAGTCCACTGGCTGACTCCCGCCCCCTCCCGTGCTCCCCCATGCAGCTCCTGTTTGCCCTGGCCCATCTTATCTCCATGTAGTGACCTTTTCTAGGGCACAGAGAACAAAGGGATCTCATCCCACAATCATGACTGATGGTAGCAGCCATGTGTCACATACGTATGCCGAGCCTACGGGAAGTAGGGAGCTTTTGACTATTGCAGATAGGAAAGTTTACAGTCTCTGAGGTTCTTGGGGTATGACATCACAACTAGGTAACCATTAAGGGATGTGTCTAGGAATGTTCTTGTGAGGCTGGTTGGAGAAGTGGCCCCAAACTCACTTTCAAATATCATCTGTTTCTCACTCTGGCAGTTCAGCTGTGAGAGGTGTATGAGGGACTCAAGAAAAATTGGCATCTGAGCACTTGCACCTAGTCCCAAGATGGACTGAAGCTCTGTGAGACTTGAGTTGTTCACAGGCAAAAAGTCTTCAGATGTCATGCTCTAGAGCACTCGCTGTCTGTCTGTCTGTCCACTCACCCATTAACTGTGTAGCTACTCATTCAGCATCTCTCTTTCTACCTACCTGCCTAATTATGGTGTCGGTGAAGAACATTGAGTATACCATGGGCTTCTGGAAGAACAAATCTGTCTTGGGCGAAGTCAGGATGACAAGACTTCATCTCACGTATTTTAGACATGTTATCTGACCAGTCCCTGAGAAGGACATCATGATTGGTAAAGCAGAGAGTCAGGAAAACAGAGGAAGACCTTCAAGGACATGGATTGACGCAGTAGCTGCAGCAGTGGGATTGAGCATAGCAACAGTTGTGAGGATGGTACAAGACCAGGTAGTGTTGTGTTCTGTTGTATGTAGGGTCAGTATGAGTCAGAAGCAACTTGACAGCACCTAAGAGCAACAACAACAACAACAACTATCTATTGTTCAATTGATGAATCCATTGATCTGTTCTCATCTACCTCTACAGTATCCATCTACCCATCTATAATCCATCAATCAACTCTCTATTGTTTTAAAACCCTAACACAGTGATGTCTGTAGGATGTTAGCATAGTGCCGGGCACAGAATAGGCATGCGGTATTTGTTCATCAGATGAATACATATATTGTAGATGATGAACCCAAGTGCCGTACAGCTTGTAAGTGGGAAAGGCAGGACCTGTAGTCTGACTTTCCTTTCTGTCTCCTCAACTCTCTTCACCATGACTCTAGTCCTCAGAGTCCAGGTGGAGTGAGGACTTGTTCTGGCTGAATGAGTCGTCCCCTCTCTGTACCTCCCCATACCCTCCGACATGTCACACTGATGGCTTGGCCCTCTTTATCACTGAACGTTTTATTTAGCAGCCTCCTGGCGACCACTAGGCAGGTGCCTCCTTGTCCACAAAGTCCCTGGGTGTTGGGGCACTATAGTGAGGATGCCTCTTCAGAGGTGCCCATACCCCACTGTACCTATGACACTATAACAACCCCCCAAACCCCAAACCCATTGCCCTGCAGTCAAATCTGCTCAGAGTGACCCTATAGGACAAAGTAGAACTCCCCACAGGGTTCCCAAAGCTCACATTTTTGGAATCAGACAGTTTCCTCTTTCTTTCATGGAGACCCTGATGGCTTCTAACCACCAACTTTCACTTAACAACCAACCACTTACCACAGTGCCAGCAGACTTCGTAAGTGTTGTTTCATTGGATCTCAACACCGGCCCTCTGAGGTAGGCTTCGAGGAGAATCTAAGCAGTTTGGCTAATGCTCCACAGCTGGTGGTGGTGGTGGTGGTGTGCCAGCAAATTGGTTCCAACTCATAGCAACCCTGTATAGGGTTTCCGAGGCTGTAAATCTTTACAGGAGCAGAAAGCCTCATCTTTCTCCCAAGAAGCAACTGGTAGATTTGAACTACTGGCCTTGCAGTTAACTGCTCACCTTGTAATCCACTACACTATTGGGTCTCCTTCAATGCTACCCAGGTAGTTGGAGATCAAGCCATGATTTGTGAGAATCTCCCCAGAATTTCTTCCTACAGAAGAATCCAACTGTCGCTTGTTTATGTATTATCCACGAGGTAAGAATGGTTTTGATGTTTTTCCCCATTTTGATCATTTATTGCTATTGTTGTCTCACGTATAGACAGCAGGAGTACACCAGTTCAGTCATTCCACATGTAGAATTCAGTGACATTGATGGCATTCTTTCAGTTGCACCGCCATTCCCGTCGTCCTTTCCTGAGTTGTTTCTTCCCATGAACATAAACTTACTGTTCCCTGAGGCTCCACTCTCATCTTTTGAGTTGCTGTTGTCAATTTGATCCTATAGATAGTATTTTTTATGCAAATAGCACAAGCCTTCTACGTTTGTTTTCCCACCCTCCCTCCTCCCACTGAAGTATTTTTGCAAATGCACTGTGCTAATTTCCTTTTCAGCAACATGTCATAACCACGGGCCTAGAAGCCTTCCCAAACACCTTCCTTTTGGGGAGGGAGTGGTTGGCAATCAAACTTAGAAGGTGTGTGCTGTTTTCATAAAAATAAGGTAGATAGTTCTGTACTAATTAAGTGAAATGATTTTTGGCTCAGGAGTCATGGTGTGGCGCTGCAGGGTAATGCACCAGTCGCTCCATGGGTCGCTACAAGTTGGAACCAACTGCCGTCACTTAACAACAACAACAATTCTTTGCTTAAAGACTTAAGGGAAAACTGTGGCTTTCTATATTTCTTAATGGTTGGGAAAAAAAACAGAAGAAGAATATTTTGTATCTGAAATGTGAAAGAATAATGAGCAGCATATGAAATTCTAATTTGAATGTGCACATGTGAAGTCTGGTTGGAGTCTCGCAACTGATTCCAAATATCCATGTAATCCTCTTTCCTGCACATCCTCTTGGGCCTCCACCTCCTCTTAGTCTGTTGGGAAAGCCATATGGGCTTCCTGCCATTTCTTGAGAGAATCATTAACCATCCTCTGATACCTAAGTCCCCGAGGCCTCTCACCTGCCCATGGGAGAAGCAGCTCAACCATCAGCCAGTGCCTGCAGTGGGGAGCCTCTTTCTGGGTAAATTTCCACTTCGGGGCCCCCCTCTCTGGAAAGCAGTTTGTTTTCTCTTTGTGGGTGGACTTAGTAAGCCAGCCTAGTGTCTCTCTGGAGAAGGCATCATGTGGGATGAACTTGGAGTCCGGTCTCAGCTGCTCAGGAATACCTGTCTGGCTCTTGGAGACGTACCCACCAGGGACCCCCAGAACACAGTTCATAATCTGAGAGCTTATCTACCTTCTATTTTAAATCTCAACATCCCAAACCTGTCCTCCAGATTTTGGGATCATCTGTTCAAACATTTTTGTGTGCTGCAGCAGCAAGAGAAAGAAATGCAGCCTTGTTTTTAAATAAAAGCACTAAGAATATATTGTTGGCGGGAGGGCATGGAAAATGAATCCAAATCACAGGTTAGTGCCCTGCTTCTGTAGCTCAGACCTCTTTGCTGAGAGTAAGAACGTGTTAACCCAGAGTTTGTGGAGGAGTTGGGCTTTCTGCTGCTGGTTTTATATTCATGGTGGGTTTTCATTCATGGCATTGCTTCTGCATGAGCAGGTGGAGATTTGGGGTTCTGGAGCCCTTCTTTTGACTTTTGGCTCTCAATAAATGAAGCCTTAAAAATGTCGAGGGTAATGCAAGAATAGAATGCAGTTAGATTTCACAGTGACTGTAATTCTGATTACAATTAGATGACTGTAACGACACAAAAGACACATTATCTATATAATTTATGATCCTCCTGGACCAAACTCAACATCTTAAAAATGCAACATTTCAGTACCGGCTGGGAGATTTGCCCAACAAAATTATGTATAAACAAAGTTCTTTATTGACTCTCTGAGATGTAAGTGGAATCAATTATACATTATTGTTGTCTTTGTCAGCACTGTGAAGTGAGATACAGCTAAGGACCACACTCCATAAATCATCTAACTGTAATTTCCCAAGGGGCTGAGTTGTGTTTGAAAACAAAGTACTGTGGATATTTTCTGCTTAGGTTTTGTGATTGTATTCAGGGTGGGAGTCCACCCATTTTCCTTGGGATCCCTGGCGAGCTTTGTCAGGTTCCCTGAACTTGGCAGAAAGTCTTGCCCTGGAGATTTCAGAAGCCCAGGATGGGTGGCGGGCATGCGGGGAGTTGGAGTCCGATTCCAGTGATGGTGAGATGCAACAGCTTTCCATTCCATTTCTTGCACTTGTGCATCTTCAACATTCAAATGCTGAGGATCCAACACTTTGCTGCACAAGTTAAAGATTATATTGAACTGTATGTCACTGAAGGAAAATGACTCTATTTCAGAAGTGTGGCCACACACAAACAAGACCCACAGGGACCAAAAATCTGTATGATGTCATTTCGTGGATGAATATCTCAGCGCTCATGAGGGAAGATTCTCTGCAATTGATAGTACAGTGTTTGAGTATGATCTCACCTTTGTGGATAGAATGGGTAGTGATGAACCTTGGGTTGAGGAGGAGTCGATGGGAGGATGAGAGGTTGTAGGAATGTGGTGATACTCTTGATCTGGGGGATGGGTTCTTTGGGAATGCTCAGGTTGCAAGACTTCACCACGCTGTTCCCTTGTGCTATGTGCACTTTTCTGCATGGTCTTATCCATCAACAAAATAAGTGAAAAGGATGAGGCCTGCAACTAAAGTTGGAACCACCATACAGACCATCATCGTCATCAAGAACGCTGACATTTGTGCTCATAACAGCCAGAAGACCATCACTGGGATGGGACAGAGAACCTGACACAGAGCTTACAGCTGTGGACACAGAAGCCATACCTGTGGTTGAGTACCAGAGGAGAGGGAACGAGGACTTGAATGGGCCTCCCCGAGAGGCCTGACTGAGCAATCTCTTGAGTTGCAGTTGGTTCAGCATTTCAGTTTCCTAGGGCTGCTAGAGTACAAAGAAATACGGGGGTGAGGTGGGGAGGTGGGGCTTTAAGGAATGTATTTTCTCACAGTTCTGGAGGCCAAAAATCCAAATCTGGGTCTTGGCCATGCTGATTCCTTCCTTGTCAGCAACCCTAAATTCTTTGGTTCTTTGCAATCCTCATATGGAGATGGTCTCTTTGTCCGTCCACCCCATGTGTGTGTTTGTGTGCTTTAGTCTGACAGCAACATCTTGATTGATTATATCATTCAACGGTGATAACATTATTATCAGGTGGTGGCGGTGGTGTGCCGTGGGGTAAGTTCCTACTCAGAGCGATCCTGTCACGAGGTTTCCAAGGCTGTAAATCTTTACAGGAGCAGAGAACCTCATCTTTCTCCCATGGAACAGCTGGTAGTTTCACACTGCTGGCCTTGAGATTAGCAGCCTGACTCATAAACACTACGCTATCAGAGCTCCTTATTATATCAGGATATATTTATAATGAATTTTGCTATTTACTTTGATCAATAACCATATTGTTAGGTCTATAATAAATGCCCCATAAATATTTTCTGAATATTTTAGACAAATGAGGGTTATGCCAATTCATACATGTGTTGTTGTTAGGTGCCATCAAGTCGGTTCCGACCCACAGCAGCCCTATCTACAACAGAATGAAACACCTCCCGGTCCTGCACCATCCGCACAATTGCTGCTGTTACCGTGCCAATCCATCTCATTGGGGGTCTCCCCCACATTTAAAAAAAATTTTTCTGTCCCTCTACTTTATCAAAGATGATGTCTTTCCCTAGAGATCAGTCCCTTCTGATAACATGTCCCAGGTATGAGAGACAAAGTCTGGCCATCCTGGCTTCTAAGAAGCATTCTGGTTGTACTTCGTCCAACACAGGTGTGTTTGTTCTTCTAGCAGTTCATGGTACCTTTAGTATTCTCCTCCAACACTGTAACTCAAATGCATCAGTTCTTCTATGAGCTCCCATATTCATTGTCCAACTTTCACATGCATATGAGACTATTGAAAATACTGTGGATTGGGTCCTCAAGCTGATATTTTTGTACTTGAGCATTTTGAAGGGGTCTTGTGCAGCAGATTTGCCTAATCCAATACGTTGTTTGTTTTCTTGATCGCTGCTTCCATAAGGGCTGATGGTGGACCCGAGCAAAAAGGAGTCTTTGACAATTATTTATTGGTCCAGTGGTGAGGATTTTTGTTTTCTTTACATTGAGATGCAGTCCATACTGAAGATTGTGGGTTTTGCTCTTCATCAATAAGTCTTTTCAGTCCTCTTCCTTTTCTGCAAGCAAGTTGTATCATCTGAATGTCTCACGTTGTTAATGAGTCTTCCTCCAATCCTGATGCCCTGTTTTTCTTTGTATAGTGATACTTACTGGGGTTTACTAATTTGCTTTGAAGCAAGGAAGTGTGCTAGTTAGGGATTTTGCTCCTGGTGAAGTTGTCATTGTTGTTACCATTAGCTTCCACTTGCATCTGATGGTCCCAGACTCCTACTACCCAGTTCTGTGCCATCCAATCCATTAGTTGTGGTACCATTGTAACCCATCGGACTTTCGTTGGCTGATTTTCAGAAGTGGATCACCAGACCTTTATTCCTAGTCTGCGTTGATCTGGAGCTTTACTAAAACCTGTTCAACATCCTAGTAACATGCAAGCCTCCAGTGACCGACAGAGGGTACCTGTAATTGAATTGCACTGACCAACAATAGAAGCTGGGTTTCCCCCAATTGGTGGTGGTGGTTATGTGCCGTGGAGTCGGTTCCAACTCATAGCAACGCTGTACAGGGTTTCTGAGGCTGTAAATCTTTATGGGAGCAGAAAGCCTCATCTTTCTCCATGGAACAGCTGGTAGTTTCGAACTGCTGATCTTGCGGCTCGCAACCCTATTCGTAACCACTATACTACCAGAGAATTCTACAACGGAACCCTTAATGCTCCTCTGGGCAAAGTACGATGCCCATGAGAGCTTTTTCTCTGCCTCTAGCTAGGGAATTAGGGAGCCTTGAGTCTCTGCCCAGTCAAGAGGTGAAGCTGATGCGGGAACAGGAAAGTTGTTCTCTGTCTCTTTCTCTCCTGTTCTCTTCTTTTGTTTGCTATGTGGAGCAATTGCTGATCATGAAGCTCTTCTCTGGTAGGAGAAATTCTCAAGCCTGAGAAAGGGCCTTAAAGCAAGTGGGAAACCCAGGAGCCCCCATCACTGAAGGCAGATGAAATATCAAGCTCTGAACATTGATCAGGCAGCGTGGTGAGAAATGCTCCCAGGAATGGCTCTCCTTCCAAACATTCTGTAGTACACTGTTCAGCACTCCACCTGGATGGTCCCCTGAAAGGAGAGTGGGGGGAACAGTTTCTCTTTTAAAGAACCCTTAAGCTTCGTTCTACAAAATAATGAAATCTCCAACCGAGGCATCCAGGGAGCTTAGAGAGCTGGGTTCCTTTAACAAATGCAAATACTTGCTGGGCCACAGATTATCATTAACGTCAGTATTTTTCATATGTTGCTGAGCACTTTTAAGGACAATTTTTAATTCGTACAACAGAGCCGCAGTAGTAATTCAATCATTGTCCTCATTTGACAGTTGACAAAGGCTTAGATGAATTTATTGACTGGTCTAAGATCCCATGACTGGTGAATTATAATGTTGCTAATTGCTGTTGAGTCCGTTCCAACTCACAGCGACCCTGGAGCAGCTGGTGAGCTTGAACTGCCAGCCTTGCAGTCCAGTGCATTAACCTGCAGCTCTGTACCAGGACTCCCGGTGAGGGACAAAAAACCACACACACACAACAAATCCAACCCAATCCCATTGAGTTGATTCTGACTCATACTGACCCAGTATGACAGAGTAGAACTGCCCCACAGCGTTTCCAAGGCTGCAAATCTTCATGGAAGCAGATTTGCCTCTTCTTCGTCCCATGCAGTGGCTGGAGGGTTCGAGCAGTCAACCTTTAACTAGCAGCCAAATGCTTAACCTCTGTGCCCTCAAGGCTCCTAACATTGACCAAAGTGTTCTTTATCTACTTGGCATCCATGTGCTAGTAATTGCAGAAATGGCAGGCAGAATGGTGCGGCTTTAATAACCAAGAAGAGGATATGAAAAATTAAATCTGGTCAATTCCGAGCAATAATAGAAACAATGCCTGTAAATGTTATTTACAAAATATAGTGAAATCCTTTAGCTCAATAAATATTTATGCAAACACAGTTCCCGACCAAAGATTTGGAAGTTCTTTGCAAAGACTGTTAATAAAAGTTATTAACTCTGAATAATTCTTTTTTCATTAAAAATGTATACCACGAGACTCAGACCGAATAAACGAAGGCAATATAACTGTTTGCTGCGTGTGCTGAGGGTGACATGCATTTAGTTTAACTTGACAGATAGCAGCGAAGTCCTACTACGTGCTAGGCAGAGCAAGAAAAACACGATGAGTCATATGCAGTCCACCTGTGTGTCGCATACAACTTAACACAGGCAGGAGAAGCAACATCCAACTCCCCACTGGAGATGCAGGTGATGGTGAGGCACGGGAGTGAAGGAGAAGGTCCACATGGGTGATCCCATTAAACCCTCACGGGAACCTTTCCAAGTGGGAATTGCTGGGTCTGTTTCAGAGATGACCAAGCCTTGGTGACATAGTGCTTAAGCACTTGGCTGCCAACCAAAAGGTTTGTGGTTTGAAGCCACCCAGTGACTCGGCAAGGGACAGATCTGGCAATTTACTTCAGGAAAAGTTACTGCCTACATGAAATGCACCACCCAAGAGAAAGAGAGAGCAGAATGGATAAGAAAACAGGATCCTTTAATATGCGGTCTGCAAGAGACACATCAAAAAGATGGCGACAGTCTGAATGCTCATCAGCAGAAGAATGGTTAAACAAACTTGGGTCCTGACACACAATGGAATACTATGCAGAGTTGAAGAGTAACAGTGAATCTGCAAAGCACCTCACAACATGGATGAACCTGGAGCACATTATGCTGAGTGAAATGAACCAATCACAAAAGGACAAACATTGTTGAGACCAATGCTATAAAAAGTTTGGAAAAGGTTTTTATTTTTTTAGAAGAAACAATATACAAAGGTTATGGCGGGGGAACTTATTCTTGTGTTAGAGGGTAGACACATGCTAACATGGGTAATGGCAGGTCTATCAGCATGTACCAGACTGGGTTGTAGAGTGGGACTTGGCCAATGAGATCAACAGAAGCAGACACCAACTAAACCCACTGCGGTTGATGGGGTTCTAGCATCCAGCGACCCTGGTGCTGCGGGCTAATATGCTGGACTGCAATGTTGGTTTGAACTGCAAGGTCGGCAGATCAAGCTCACCAGGGAACCCTACACAGGGTCGCTATGAGTGGGAACCCACTCAACAGCACTTAACAACAACAACAACAACAACAACAACAACAACAGCAACAGGACAGAGTAGAACTGCCCCACAGGGTTTCCAAGGCTGTACATCTTCATGGAAGCAGAATGCCGCATGCTCCTCTGGCAGAGAAAACAGGTGTATTGGAACCGCTGTCCTGTTGGTTAGCAGTCAAGTGCTTAACCATGGCACCAGCAAATTTCCTAAAGGTACAGAGGCAGGCTGTAACACTTAGGAACTGAGGCTCAAACGGCATCTGAATGCTCTGGGGTTGAGGGTGAGGACGGTCTTGTTGGAATCAGATCTGCTTGAGTCAGACCCGGTTCTGATTTTCATTAGTGCTGTGGGTTAGGCATTGCACTGCTAATTACAAGGTGGCAGTTCAAGTCTACCAGTCTCTCTGGAGGAGAAAAATGAGGCTGTCTGTTTCCTTGAAGATTTGCAGCCTCAGAAATCACAGAATTGTTATGCATCAGAATCAACTCGATAGCAGTGGGTATTTTTGTTTTCGGTGGCTGGACCCTAAGAACCCTGGCAGGAAGTACCCAGTACAATGCTTGCCTGCCTCCAACCATCCATGGCCATGTAGTGGAGGCCAACTCCTGGTGACCCTATGAGTGGAATAGAGGACAGCTGTTTCCTGGGATTGTCAATAAGACTTTATGGAATCAGACAGCCTCATCTTTCTCCCAAAAAGCAACTAGTGAGTTTGAACCGAACCACCAACCCTTTGGTTAGCAGCTCAATGTTTAACCCACTGCGCCACCAGGGCTCCTTAGTGCCTGCCTAACACGTAGTGAGCGCTCACTAAATAGCTGCCATGTGGTGCTAAACCTTATTGAAGTATCAGGGAGCATTTCAGTCTTCTGGGGCAGAGGACACACTCTGGACTGCTTGTTAGGTGCCATTGAGACAGTTTGTATGCATCCCGTGCCCAATGGAACGAAACACTGCATGGGGCCTGTGCTGTCTTCAGTTGTTGGTACCGGTGAACCCATTGCTGCTGCCGCGGTGTCAGTCCATCTTGTTGGGGGTCTTCTTCTTTTACTGACCCTCCACTTTACCAAGCACGATGTCCTTCTCCAGGGACCGGCCCCTCTTGATAACATATCTGAAGTATGAGAGGAAGTCTTGCTATCCTGGCTTTTAAGGAACATTCTGGCTGTACTTCTTCCAACACAGATTTGTTTGTTCTTCTGGCAGTCTATGGGACGTTCAATATTCATATTCAACACCACAACTCAAATGCATCCATTCTTCTACAGCCTTCCTTATTCATTGTCCAACTTTCACATGCATATGAAGTAACTGAAAATACCATGGCTAAGTCAGGTCTTCAAACTGATCTCTCTGCACTTTAGGCTGCTTGGGTCTCAGGTTTTAGGAATTTATTGTTTGTGAGTCATGAGAGCACTAAACTTTTTTTCTTTCGAGTAGCCCATTTCTTTTCCTTACAAAGTTCCATTCTTCCTTCTTCTTCCCTGTCATTGAGAATTCGTCAGTCATGGCGCCTCAGTGACAAAATGGCTAAGTGATGTTTAATTCTTTTAGACTACTGCTTCTCTCTACATTGATGCATTTGAAAATGACCAGCACTTGCTGCTGTTTTAGTTTCAGCTAGTAGGTTACCTCACAGGCTCCCTGGTGGACTAAGTATTGGACTGCCAACAGAAAGGTCTGCGGTTCAAGCCCACTAAGAGCTTGGAGAGAGAAAGATGAGTCAG
>NW_006408623.1:4275831-4281111 GCF_000296735.1 Chrysochloris asiatica | reverse complement strand
AAACACTGAGGAATAGGTAATCATTCAAACAACCAAAGGGCACATTCTGCAAGCCTGCTTCCTGGCCACCAGCACACAGCCTTTCTCTTTCCCTGAGTCTAGAGTCCTCAGCTGCTCCCTCTCTCTATGTCCTCATCGCTGCCTCCATCTCTTATGTCGCTGCTTCTCTAGTTAGAGTCCTACATTCCTCTCTTGCTTATCTCCCTTGATGATCCTAGGGTCCTCTGTTCCTGGTCCACTGTAAGATTAACTACTCCCCCATTTTTGTTACAAAACTTCTTAACCCTTTCTTTACATTTCCCGGTTCACATTCCTTATGGTGCTACAGTTGTACTGCTGTCTATTACTGACCCTCATTGTATAGGTGAGAAATAAAGCCTCAGACCCCAGAATGCCCCTTATCTGTTCTCACTTTCGAAAAGTGATTGTAGACACTCAGAACCACTCTTCCCTTCCCTCCACCTGCTCTCATAGAGCTCCTTCTGAATGGCTGTCCTCTGCCAGACCTTCCTTGAGACGTGCGAGCAGCTAGGAACCAGAATTTGGAAACAGCTCTATTGAGATAGCATCAATTTGTTTTTGGAATGTGCCCCAGCTTCACTGTCACATTGTAGGATGTGATTAGAAACGAGAACTGATGGAAGACTTGGTATGACCGCCTAAGTTTTTTGAGCTTGAGGGTTACAAAGTAACTACAGTAGCTTCTTTCTCTTGGTACTGTTTTGTTGTGTTCAAAAACAAAGTGTAGGCTGAACACAGCCTAGGAGCTTAGAGTAACTCTCCAAGTCTGTTTGGGAAGATTTGATGAGCGAGTCTGTTTTTGAAGTGAGAGAGATCAATATTTTATGGTCCAATGTGGAACACGTCATAATATCAGAAAAAATAAAAGCTGGAGACTTTAAAAAGTCTTTAAAAAAAAGCTTAGCTACCACAGAAAAGAAGGGAGAAGTCGGAGGTAGAAAAGCAAGGAGGAAGAGAGTTCCCAGATTTGCCCTGATTGACTCTTGCTTTCTGGGTCCAAATTCCTGCTCTTGTCTCTTCCACAGCTGTGTCAGGACAGTGGACACAGCCCAGGCTCCCCGGTTCCCTAGTGGTGCTGTGTGCTTTCCAACGACAGCTTTAGGGCTAGCCAAGAGGAAGACAGAGATTTTTAATTGGTTGACTTACTCCATTGTGACCTCCCAACTCACTAAGGTGAGGAGAGTGATCTTAGCCTGAAGGAAGCACTTAACTGTTGTGTTTGCCAAAATATAGGAATCGTTTTCTATTCCAGATGTGTTGTTGTTGTCGTCAAGTGTTGTGGAGTGTGTTCCAATGCATAGCCACCCTGTATAGGATTTCCAGTGAGCAGCTGGTGAGTTTGAACGGCTGACCTTGTGGTTCACAGTCCAGTGCTGATCCTACAGCGCCACACCAGGACTCCACCTCAGATGTTGTTGTTTTGTTGTTAAGTGCCCTGAGTCGGTTCTGACCCATAGCGACCCTGCATAGGATTTCCCAGGAGCGACAGCTAAGGTTGAACAACAAACTGCCGTTGCAGTCCAGCGCAGATGTGGGCATCCTTAAATATATATACAAAATAATAATAATTCATTTTTGTTGCTGTCTGATAATTTTTAAAATTGAAGGTAAGACATTTTTATTTATTTTCTTATCACACACCATACAGAAATGACAAAGTTTTATCTATACTCTTGGTTTGTTGTTGAGAATACACACAGCAAACACATAGCACTTCAAGGTTCTTCGAGTACAGTTCAGTGACACGGACTGGATTCTTCCAGTTGTGCAATCAGCCATTCTCGCTCTCTTTGCCTGAGTTGTTCCTACCGCATGAACACAAACCCACTGTCCACTAACGTCCCTCCTAATCTTTCAAGTTGCTATGTTGTCAGGTGCCATCGAGTCGGAACCGACTCATAGCGACCCCATGCACAGCAGAGCGAAACAATGTTCGATCCTGGGCCAACCTCACCACCGCTGCCACCCCCGAGTCCATCAATGATGCCACCTGGCCGATCCATCTCGTTGGAGGTCTTCCTCTTTTTCTCTGACCCTCCACCCTACCCAGCATGACATCCTTCTCCAGTGACTGTTTCCTCCGGACAATATGTCCAAAGTATGAGAGACGAAGCTTAGCCATCCTGGCCTCCAAGGAGCACTCTGGCTGCACTTCTTCCAAAACAGATCTATTGGTTCTTTTGGCAGTCCATGGCACTTTCAGTATTCTCCTCCAACACCACAACTCAAAGGCATCAATTCTTCTACGATCCTCTTTATTCACTGTCTAGCTTTCGCATCCATATGAGGCTATTGAAAACACAATGGCCTGGGTCAGGCGCACCCTAGTCCTCAAGTTGCTGTGGTCTCTGACAATTCTTTAAAATTTATATTTTTATGATTTTTGTTGAGACTATTCACAGCAGAACACACACACTCAATTCAGCACTTTCTACATGTGAAATCCAGCGACACTGACATCACCCTGCAAATTATACACTCGTTTTCCTCCTCGTCTGATTTATTCCTCCCTCAGTAACATCAACTCACAGCCCTTAGGTGTCCTGTGTAACCCTTCAAGTTGAATTCTATAGAGAGAGTTCTTAAAAGAGCATAATGCTTAAGGCAGACAGTTGTTACTGGTTAAGCTAAAGTATTGTTTGGTTTTAAGTAAACTTCCTGGGATATTTTGGTTTATATTCAGGGCAATAGTTTGGGGGAGTTTATCCAGGCTCAATCATTCCAAACATTTTGGATTTCACAAGAGAGATTTGGACAAATTTTAAAGTTAGTGCCTATTTTTAAAACAATTAATGAAAGTAAATTTACTGGATTTGAAAACAAACACACCAATCAGCAATCCTCTGCCATCGAGTCATGGTGTTGTTATTGTTAGGTGCCATTGAGTTGGTACTGACTCATAGTGACCCTGTGCACAACAGAATGAAACACTGCCCGATCCTGGGCCAACCTCACAATTGTTGCCACGCTTGACCCCATTGATGCTGCCACTTTACCAATCCATCTCGCTGTGGGTCTTCCTCTTTTACTCTGAGCCTCCACCTTACCAAACATGATATCCTTCTCCAGCGACTGGTCCTTTCTGAGAACATGTCCGAAGTATGAGAGACCAAGTTTGGCCATCCTGGCCTCCAAGGAGCACTCTGGCTGCACTTCTTCCAACGCAGATCTGTTGGTTCTTTTGGCAGCCCATGCCGTCGTGTCATACCTACCCTATAAAATAGAGTTGTTTTTATCATTAAGTGCTGGTAAGTCAGTTCTGTCTCATAGAGACCTTGAGGTTGAGTGCTTATCCTACAGAACCACACTAGGACTCCATATAAGAGAGAGTAGAACTCCCTTACCGTGTTTCCAGGGCTGTGATCTTCATGGTAGCAGACTGTTACTAGCACCTGTCTCTTGCAGAGTGGTTGGTGGAGTTAAGCCACCAAACTTTTGGTTAGCAGCTGATCGCTTTAATCCCTGTGCCACCAGGTTTCCTCACTGGGTATGTGTGCTGAATGCCCGATGAACACCACAGACAGCTGTGGGCAGGATCTTTGCTGGGTGAGTGACAGAGACATCTTCAGGAGAAGGTGGGATTGAATTGGGTTTGGCAGAACTCCACAAAGTGAGAAGGGGAGAGGAAAGTTAGGGGACAGAGTGGGTGCCTAGTGTGCCTACAAGTTAGAGACATACCCTGGCCTGTAAGAAATAATTCCTGATGTGGCACTGTAGGGTCAGCTCTGGACTGTGAACTGCGAGACTAGCAGTCCAAGCTGCTCCTTGGAAATCCTATACAGGATTGCTGTGAGTCAGAATCAACTCAACAGCACTTAATATCAAGAAAATAATTAAGTGAGCAAATGCTTATTGGGAACTGTTTATGAGGCCCACCACTCATCTGTCAGTTTGTCTGGTGGCTTCTGGATGCAGCAACAATGGGCTGAAATGTAGCAAAGATTGTGAGGTTGGAGAGACTGGGCAATGCTTCTTTCTGTAGTGCATACGTTCACTATGAGTCCCGACTCTATGGCACCTAACAACGACAGTTTATTGGAAATTCATGGTTCCTGGGGACTCTTCTGTCAGAGTCAAGGAGCCCTGGTCAGCAGTTCGAGTCCACCAGGGACCTGATGGGAAAAAGATGAGGCTTTCTGCTCCCATATTTACAGCCTCGGAAACCCTCCACAGGGTCGCTACAAGTCTGAAACCACTACTATCTGAGTCTAATGGAGCCACGTATGTGTCTATGAAGTGTTAAAGATTGCACATCTGGACCTAAACTTAATTTTAAAAAACTTTTTTATTACCAAGATTTCAAACATATACAGGATAGACAGAACGGTGCAGTGAGCCACTCAATGATTCATCTCCCAAGTCCTAGCTCCTTCTCAGATACCTTTCCTGTCAGGTAACTGGGCAAGTGGTTTTCAAAAACACACCGAGGACCTAGGCATTCACCAAGGGGGCCTGTGTGGGCTCCGTAAGGTGTGTTGGCACCCCAGGACCCTCGGAGGCCTGTGGGCAGCGTCACATGTCACACCAGACCCACCCTTCTCTCGAGATTCCCTGGCTGGATCCAGCCGCTGAAGCTAGGAGCATGCGCACTGTGATCAGTCCTTGCTCCTTCCTCAGATCCCCGCCACCCTGCAGGGACCGGAAGTGGAGCTGGAGCTGACAGAAGGTAGGCTTGGCGCTGACCGGAAGTGGAGCTGGAATGACTCGAAGTTGAAAGGCCTAAGGAGTCTGCGGAGCACGTCAGGAGCTTTGCCCAGTCCGGGGACCGGCCTGCCCACAACGAGCTGCAGCGGCGCACCCCGCTCCCCGCGGCCTCTTCCATCCCAGACGCCTGTCCACCTTCCTCAGGCGCATGGAGCTGAGGTAAAATTGACCAAGTCTGAAGTACAAAAACCTTCACTTTGTCCTTATAACAAAGAGCAGCATCCAGGTTCCCCACATCCCGCTCAGGATGTCCTTGGGTGCCCACACGTGGGGCCCTGAACTGGGGGCCCTTCCAGGACGACTGGCCGGACAGACGTGGCCTGGGATCCTCATGGAGGCTATGGAGAGTAGGCCCGTCTCCTCCCTGGGGGGCTTGGTTCTCACCTTGGTAACTGATCCGGAGCCTCACACCGGGTGGACACACACACACGGGGGTGGACAGACACACACACACGGGGGTGGACAGACACACACAGCGTGGACACACACACACGGGGGTGGACAGACACACACACACGGGGGTGGACAGACACACACAGGGTGGACACACACACA
>NW_006408623.1:4251651-4275134 GCF_000296735.1 Chrysochloris asiatica | reverse complement strand
GGACAGACACAGGGTGGACTCACATACACAGGGTGGACTCACATACACGGGGGTGGACAGACACACACAGGGTGGACTCACATACACGGGGGTGGACAGACACACACAGGTGGACACACACACACGGGGGTGAACACACACACACACGGGTGGACTCACACGACTGGCTGGCGTCTTTCCCACAGCCTGGGCCACCCGAGAGTCACCATGTCATCATATGTCCATGGAAATCTCTGCTTTTCCGTCCACACACCACGTCCCGTGCCCAGCTGCTCTGCTGGTCACCATGTGTGTTGTGATATTGTGTATTGTGGTTGTTCTGTGCTGCCCAGTCGGTCCTGACTCACATCAAACCTTAGAGGGCTTCCAGGAGCAGCTGGTGGTTTTGAAGCCCTCATCTGGCACATAGCAGTCCTGTGCTTATCCTACAGCACACGCCAGTCTTACACCAACATTTGGACTTCCTTTAGAGAATGACCAGCATTTTGAATCGATGACCCTGAGTCGGTGGAGGTTTCCCAGGAAAGAACCCTTTGCTCGGGCCCCTTGACCCTTTGTGGTTCTCAGACCACGTCTGCGGCCTCTGGGTGCTCTGGCCCCTTGACAACATTGAGCGTCGTCAGGTCTAATGATCTGGGTGCTTAAATTGGCGTCTAGCCGGTGTTTGTTGTTGTGCCGTCTCTCAGTGACCTACTTTAGGACTTGGAAGGAGTGGGTGGTGGGTTTGAAGTGCCAACCTTGTGCTTAGAAGTCCAGTGTTTCAATATGTGTTTCTCAGGTGATTAGTGATGTTGAACACATTTTCATACATGTTTTGACCAATCATATTCCTTTGTGACGTGGCTTTCCTAATGTTTTCTTTACTTATAAGTTGGATTGTTTGACATTTTAATTGTAGGAGTATTTTTTAATTTATTGCAGGCATTTTTATTATTTTTTTTCATGAACAGCAGTGGTAAATTTGATTGAGATTTAATTGAAGCATTTCATGGTTATTGTTTTCTGCATCTGTGAAGAAATATGTTGCTGTTGTTGTTAGTTCATGTCGAGCCATGACGACCTTGTATCTAACAGAACAGACTAGCCTGGTCCCGCGGCTGCTTCACCATCTTTGATGTGTTTGAGCCCATTCTGGAGGCCACAGTGGTCATTACGTTATATGGTAAAACATAACAGAAGCTGTAACCTTTGTAAGGTGGCAAGTTGTCCAAAAAGAAAACCTCTAGTATTTTCCATTTACAGAGCCATAGAAACGTGCTAAGACGGCACCTGTCAAAGGTGGAAGGAAACCCCGTGACCTGGAAACCCAGCTTTCATAGGTTTCCCTGTAGCCATACAGCAGTGACTGGATGAGTGTGAACACACACACACACACACACACACACACCACATGGGGGTTTTCGTAGGTTAATGGAAAATGGAGCATCCTTGAAATTCTTTTTGTGAAGACCTCGGACTGTCCTGTAATAAACATGTCATAACAACACAGAGCTCTGGTAGCATAGTGGATTATGAGCTGAGCTGTTAGCCACTAGGTCAGCAGTTCGAATCTACCAGTTGCTCCATGGGAGAAAGATGAGGCTTTCTGCTCCCATAAAGATTTACAGCCTCAGAAACCCTATTAAGGGTCTGTATGATTCCTAACTGACTCCACGCACACCACCACGGGCAACCACAGCACAGAAGATGCCGCCGTAGTAATCTTACCTTCCTGTTTCATGTGAAAATAATGTATAAGCTCTGTTTTTGTGAGAAAATAAATGTAGATTGCTTTCTTTTCGGTAAATGAAAAAAAAAAAAAAACAATAACAAAAAACCGAAGAAAGCCATTTCCGTTTTTCCCTCTTCCTTCTCTTTCCCTTTCTTTTTAGCTGCCATCCCCATCATCCAAGTAGGCACATGAATACACTCTGCCCAGTAAATCATTCTCCCTCCCCTCCCACTCCTGGTAACCATCATAGGAAGGTTATTGTAGAATGAAATCCTTTCCTTCACTTTTGAGAGTAGTGGTCTCATACACTCTCCATTCCTTTGTGACCGACTAATTTCCCTCAGCATCGTGTTCCCTGGGCAACTCCATGTTGTGCGGTGATTTGGAGATTCTTTGTTACTCTTTAGTGTTGTGTGTGTATCAAAGTTTATCCAACCATTTCTCTGCTGATGGGCATCTAGGCTCAGTATATAGATTGAATAAGTATGGTGAAAGAATACAGTCCTTGCGTACAGCTTTCCTGCTTTTAAACCATTTGGTGTTCCCTTGTTCTGTTGGAACAACAGCCTCTTTGTCAATGTACAGATTCCTCATGGGCACAATGAAGTGTTTTGAAATATCCATTTTTCACAGTGTTAGCCTTAGTTTGTTATGAACCACACAGCTGAAAGCCTTTGCATAGTCATTAAAGTACAAGTAAACATTTTTCTAGTATCTTCTGCTTTCATCCAAGATCCATCTGATGTCAGCAAAGATATCCCTCATTCTATGTCCTCATTTGAATCTGGCTTGAACCTCTGGCAGATCACCATTAATGTACTGTTGTAACCATTTCTGAACAACCTTTAGCTAAATTTTACTTGCATATGATATTAGTGATATTATTTTTTCCTGCATGAGATATTAATGAAATTACTGATTTTAATGATATTGTCGACATTCTATTGGTTCACCACTTTTTGGTATGGGCACAAATACGGATCTTCCAAATTTCTTGGCATAGATGAGTGAGTGTCTCCAGTGCTGCATCAGGTTGTTGAAAGATTTCAGTTTGTTTTCCATCAATTCCTGGAGTCTTGTTCTTTGCCAATGCCTTCAGTGCACCCTGGACGTTTTTCTTCAGTGCCATTGACTCTTGATCATATGCTGCCTCTTGAAATGGTTGAACACTGGCCATTTCTTTTTGTTACAGAAACTGTGCATTCCTTCCATCTTCTTTCAAAGCTTTCTGCATCATTCAATGTTTTGCCTAGAGAACCCTTCAATATTGCTACTTGTGGCTTGAATTTTTTCTTCAATTCTTTCAGCTTGAGTTCTTCCCTTCTGGTTTTCCCATGACAGGTTTTATACATTTCATTATAATAAGCTGAGCATAGGTGGATGGGTTTACTTCTGTGTTCTCAATTCTGTTCCACTGATCTATGTGTCTTTCATTATATCAGAACCAGACTGTTTTTATTTGTTTGCTGTTTTTTAACTTTGTTTTGCTAACTGAGTGATTGTTTACAGGACAGATCATCAGTTTTATATTCAACACACCCAGTATGTATTTCATTACAATGGTTGCAATCCCCTCCATGTACCATGTTTAAGTTAAGCCTAATAGGGAAAACCTCTCTGAATGACTGGTTGTGGAAAGACCAAAAGCTTCTCAGAAGATGGTCCCAGAGACATTAGTTTATTCCAAAGGCGAATTTACAGACTGGGACAGCAGTACTGCTTCTATTGGTGGCTGGCTTGACAGATGTGGCTTCCAAGGGAGCCAACTGTGTCCCTTTCATACAATGGGGTAAACAAGTTGTGCACATCAAGCTTTGCATGGTGGTGTATAGAAGGGATGGCAGTCAGGAACTGCTGGGTTGTTTGTCCAGGATGGTAACAAAGCATTCTTTCTTTTGTATGTGGAGATGGGGGCAGGATTGAGGGCAAAGGTGAAATACAAACATATGTAAAAATAACTAGTTAGCTTTTGTCCCTACATACCATCAGTTAATAGTACTTACCTCTATTCACTTTAACTCTTGCCTTCCTCCGTGTTTCTTCCGCTACCTTCATCTTTTCTCTGCCAACTTCTCTCTTGTGTATTGCCTTCCTCATCTACTATTTGAAAAAAAACAAAAACTTTTTGTTGTGAAGTGAGTGAACATTTTCAGAGCATATCATCAATGTTACATTCAACTTATCATATACTATTTCATTACAATGATTGCATCCCTTTCCACATACCATCAGTTAATAGTATTTACTGCGATTCACTTTAACCCTTGCGTTCCTTCCTGTGTCTCTCATTACCTTCATCTTTCCTCTGCCAGTCCCTCTCTTGCTGTATATTACCTGTCCTGTCACCATGTTAACATGTGCCTACCCGTTAGTTCATGAATATTTCCCCTCCCCCAATAACCGTCATAGAATGTTTCTTGTATCAAGAAAACTTTTTCTTAGGTTTTTACAACATTGGTCTCATACAATATTTGTTATTTTATGATTGACTAATTTCATTCAGCATAATATATTCCAAGGAGCTCAGTTAGCATTATGAGTTGGGCTACTAATGTCATGGTCAGCAGTTTAAAACTACCAGTGGTTCCTCAGGAGAAAGATGAGGCTTTCTGCTCCTGTAAAGATTTATAGCCTTGGAACCGACTCCATGACACATAACCACAACCATCACCAATATATTCCAGGTTCATTTATGCTGTGAAGTATTTTGCAGATTCTTTGTCATTCTTTAAAGTTGTGTGTCTGTACCAAAGTTTGTGTAACTGTTCTTCTGTTGATGGGCATTAAGCTGTCTTCATCTTTTTGATGTGTCTCTTGTTGACCTGGTGTGGCACTGTGGGTTAATGCGCCAGACAGCAAAGCCATCTGAACTGCAAAGTCTGCAGTTCAAGCTCACCATCTGCTTCTTGTAAATCCTATACAGGGTCGTTATGGGTCAGCATTGACTCGATGGCACTTAACAACAACTTGTAAAGAGCATATTGAAGGATCCTGTTTTCTTACACATTCTGCTACACTCTGTCTCTTGACTGGTGCATTTAATTCATTGACAGTCAGTGTAATTATTGATAAGTATGAATTGATAGCTGTCATTTTGCTGTGTGTGTGTGTGTGTGTGTTTTTGTGTGTGGTGCTGTGGTTTTCTTTTTTCCACATAGTTTTGTGTGCTAGGGTCATTTGTTTGTGGTTTTCCCTTTCGTTTTCATTTCTGTTGTGTTAATGTTTGCTAACTCTTTCTGATTTTCCTGTTTTTTACTTTGATGTGAAATTGTATTAATTTTCTTTGAGGTTACCCTGTAATTGATTAACTTTTCCCTGTTTGAAACAGTCTGTTTTTTCTCAAAATCTGCTTGACTTTCTCTCCATTGCAATGTTCTGTAGCTACACTTTTCCCTCTTTTTGCTTTTAGGTGTCTTCATTGTACATTGATGTCTCTGGTTCCCTTGTAGGTTTGCTTTACTTTAATTACTTCTGTATCTGGATTGAGTTCTAAGTGGTGTTGTTATGTATGTTAATATCAGGTTGTTATCTGCTGTTGTTGGTTCTCAGTCGAAATAACATCCTTTAGTATGTTTTGTAAAGTTTGTCTGCCTATCACAAATTCCTTCCATTTCTGTTTATCTGGAAAGGTCCTAATTTCATCATAATATTTGTGGAACCCACCACTCATTGGAGACTGTGTCATATTGTGGTGGCTTGCAGGCTACTGTGATTGTGAAAGCTATGCCACTGGTATTTTAAATACCAGCAGGGTCACTCATGGTGGACAGGTTTCAGTGGAGCTTCCTGATAAGACAGACTAGGAAGAAGGAGAGATGGACTACTTGTGAATGTTTGCCACTAAAAACCTTATGAATAGCAGTGTAATAGGGTCAGATATAGTGCCAGAAGATGAAAACATTATCAATAGCACCAGAATATTGTTAGATATTGTACCAGAAGATGAACCCTTCAGGTTGGAAGGCACTCACAATATGACTGGAGAAAAGCTGCCTCCTCACAGTAGAGTTGACTGTGATGACACAAATGGAATAAAGCTTTTGGGACTTTCCTATGCTGATGGAGAACAATTCAAAATGAGGAGAAGCAGCTATAAACATCCATTAATAATTGGAACGTGGAATGCATGAAGTATGAGTTGAAGAAAATTGGAAGTTGTCAAAAATGAAATGGATTGCATAAAGATCAATATGCCAGGCGTTGTTGAGCTGAAATGGACTGGTATTGGTCATT
The DNA here is from genome assembly GCF_000296735.1 of Chrysochloris asiatica. Lineage (NCBI taxonomy): Eukaryota > Metazoa > Chordata > Mammalia > Afrosoricida > Chrysochloridae > Chrysochloris > Chrysochloris asiatica. Next base: position 4,269,190 of record NW_006408623.1, on the reverse strand, counting down.
TTTAGTCAGACAATTATATGCCAGCAATAATGCATTCAAGAGGAATGGTGTCACGTTCATTGTCAAAAAGAACATTTCAAGACCACGCTGGCAGTGATAGGAGAATATCCATGTGCCTACAAGGAAAATCAATAAATACCACTGTTATTCAAATTTACTCACCAAACACTAAAGCAGGTCATGATGAAATTGAAGAATCCTACCAACTTCTTCAGTATGAAATTGAACAAACATGCAATTAAGATCAATATAAATAATTACTGATAATTGGAATGTGAAAGTTGGAAACAAAAAGGTTGGAAAATATGGCCTTGGTGATAAAAGTGGTGCTGGAGATCACATGATAGAATTTTGCCAGACTGACTCATTACAAAACTCTTTTTCAAACAACGTACACCTGGACCTCACCAGATGAAAATACAGAAATCTGATCAACTACATCTGTGGGAAGAGAAGGTAGAAAAGCTCCATGTCACCAGCCAAAACCAGGTCAGAGACAGACTGTGAAACAGACCATCAATTGCTCCTATGTAAGTTCAATCTGAAGCAAAGAAAATTAAAACAAGTCCACGTAAGCCAAAATATGACCATTATCATATCTCACCTGAATTTAGAGATCATCTCAAGAACTAATTTGTTGCTTTAAAATCTAATGACTGAGGTCAGAAGAACTGTGGGATGACATCAAGAACATGAAATAGGAAGAAAGCAATGGGTCATTAAAACAAAACAAAACAGGAATCAAAGAAAAGACCAAAATAGACATCAGAAGAGACTTTTAAACTTGCTCTCCAGTGCAGAGATGCTAAAGTGTATGGAAGAAATGCAGTAAAGGAGCTGAACAGAAAATTTCCAAGGACAGCTTGAGAGGACAGAGTTAAGCATCATAATGAAAGGTACAAAGACCTGGAGTTACAAAACTAACATAGAAGAGCACATTTGCATTTCTCAGGCTGAAGGAACAGAAGACAAAATTCAAGCCTTGACTTTCAATATTGAAGGATTCCACGGGCAAAATATTGAGTGATGTAGGAAGCATCAAAAGAAGATGGAAGGAATACACAGTCACTGTATCAAAAGAAATGGATTGTGTTCAGCTATTTTAAGAGGTAGCATGGGATGAGGAATCGATGGTACTGAAGAAGTCCAAGCTGTCCCGAAAGCATTGACAAAACTCGAGTTTCCAAGTATTGATGGAATACAGATTGAACTCTTTCTACAAACTCATGCAGTTCTGGAGATACTCACTCATCTATGCCGAGAAATTTGGAAGACAGCTACCTAGCCAACTAAGGAGCTCTGGTAGTATAGTGGTTATGAGTTGGGTTTCGAACCTCAAGGTCAACAGCTTGAAACTACCAGCTGTTCCATGTGAGAAAGATGAGACTTTTTGCTCCCATAAAGATTTACAGTCTTGGAAACCCTATGCAGGGTCGCTATGAGTCAGCACACACCATCATCTAGTCAACTTATTGGAAGAGATTCCTATCTGTCCCTGTTTCAAAGACAGGTGACCCAACAGAATGTGAAATCATCGAACAATATCATTCATATCACATGCAAGTAAAACTTTGTTAAAGGTAATTCAAAAACAGCTGCAAGGGTATATCAACAGGGAACTTGCCAGACACTCAAGCTGGAACTTGGGATATTGTTGTTGATGTCAGATGTATCTAAGCTGAAGGCACAGAATACCAGAAAGGTGGATCTTGACTGGAAGCATAGACTAACAGAAAGATGTCTACTTATGCTTTGTTGGCTATGCAAAGATTTTTGACTGAGTGGATCACAGCAAACTAAAGATAACATTGCAAAGAATGGGTATTCCAGAACACTTAATTGTGCTCATGAGGAACCTGAACATAGACAAAGGGGTAGTTGTTTGAACAGAACAAGAGGATTTTGAATGGTTTCAAGTCAAGGAAGGTATGTGTCAGTGCTGTAGTATTGCACCACACTTATTCAGATTCCAAATAACCCGAGAAGCTGGATTATATGAAGATGAATGTGGCATAAGGATTGGAGGAAGACTCATTAACAACTGTAATACGCAGATGATACAGCCTTGTTGTTCAAAGTCAAGAAGACTTAAAAAATACTTACTGTATGGATTGCCCCTCAATGTAAACAACAACACACACACACACACAATCCTCACAACTGGACCAATAAATAACATCATGATAAATGGAGAGAAGACTGAAGTTTGCTTGGGTCCACTATCAACACTCATGAAAGCAGCAGTCAAGAAGTCAAACGATATATTGCATTAGACAAAGTCTCTTTACAATATTTAAAAAGCGTTTAAAAGGAAAGAAAGATGTCAGGTTGAGGACTAAGGTGTGCCTGAACCAAACCATAGTATTTTCAGTAGCCTCATATGTGCATGAAAGTAGGACAGTGGATAAGGAAAACCTTGGGAGAATTGATGCATTTGAGTTGAGGTTTTGGAGAAGAATATTGAAAATGCCGTAGATTGTCAAAAGAACAAACACATTCGTATTAAAAGAAGTACAGCCCGAATGCTCCTTAGAAGCCAGGATGGTCAGACTTCATCTCTCATACTTCGGACATATTATCAGGAGGGCCCATTGCTGCTGCCACTTTGTCCATTGATCTCATTGTGGGTCTTCCTCTTTTTCACTGACTCGTCACTTCACCAAGCATGATGACCTTGTCCAGGGACTGGTCTCACCTGATAACGTGTCTGAATTATGAGAGACAAAATCTCACCATCCTGGCTTCTAAGGAGCATTCTGGCTGTACTTCTTCCAACACACATCTGCTTGTTCTGGCAGCCCATTTTACCTTCAGTGTTCTTTTCCAACATCACAATGCAAATGCATCAGTTCTTCTACAGTCTTCCTTTTTCATTGTCGAACTTTCACATATCTGAAAATACCATGGCTTGGGGCAGGCACACCTTAGTATCTAAACTATTATCTTTGCTCAACACTTTAAAGAAGCCTTGTGCAACAGATTTGCCTAATGCAATATGTTGTTTGATTTCTTGGCTGTTGCTTTCATAATTGTTGACAGTAGATCCCAGCAAATTGTAGTCTTTGACAGCTGCAATCTTTTCTCCACTTATCATGATGCTATGTATTGGTCGAGTTGTGAGGATTTTTGTTTTCTTTACCTTGAGGTGCAATCCATAGAAATGGTGCAATCCAAAGATCTTTTGATCTTCATCAGTAAGTAACTTAAGTCCTCTTGGCTTTATGTAAGCAAGGTTGTACTATCTGAGTATCACAGATTATTAATGAGTTTTCCTCCAATCCTTATGCCACATTCTTCCTCAAATAATTCACCTTCTTGGATTAATGACTCAGCATACAAGTATTGAGAGATTTATCTTCAAACTCACTAATCGGCTTCAAATCTGCTCCTTTACCCATGCAATGCACTGTCCATTTCTGAAATCTTAGTATTAATTTTCTAGATTTCTAGTGGCAGGCTTTATCTTGCTTCAAAATTTGCATTTATTTTGTCTCTTTGTTCTTGTAATTTTTTCCTGAATTCTTCTAAAGTTTTTTCTATGTTCTCCTTGCTTTCCTCGATGTTCCTGTCAATTCTTTGAAAGTACCTAAATACCATTCTTTTGAATTCTTTCTCCATTAGTTCCATGACCTTTTATTCCTTAGAAACATTTTCTGGCTCTGCATCTTGATCATTTGTTTAAATCATTGTCTTGTTTCTTCATCTGAGCTAAAATGGTCTGTTATTTCTGGAACATTGTGGTGGTGTTGCATTTGTTTTTAGTTAATGGTTGTATGTTGGTGTATCTTAGTCTCTCACCAGTTGTGTCCTGGGAGGTGTGATTAGAAAATGGAAGTGTGTGCACCTTTTCCATTCTCTGTCTGTGTACCTCAGTTTAGGGTGATGTTGGCTGATGTCTATCATTGACCAGGTGGTATACGAGCCAGTTTGGGCTCTTGCCTGCCAAGGGTTATTGTTGGCCTCTATGGGCATAGTTGCTGTCTCATGTTGGGTGGGAAAGAGGAGACCCTCCCACATATATACATATAAGAATAAAGAAGCAAGAAACTAACAGTATACTTATAAAGGAGAAAAAGAAATAAAAACAGCGAGAGAACAAACAGAGCAGAGCTGGCCTGTAGGATTCCCAAGGCTATAATCTTTATGGAAACTCCAGTTCTTCTGTATCCTCACTGGCATTTGCTATCCTTGGGTGTTTTTGTGTGGTTTACTTTTTATTGTGAATTGAGTGAAGGCTTACAGACAAGATCATCAGTTTTACATTCAACAAATCAGACACCTTGTTTTATTCAGCTCAGTGATTGCAATCCCCTCTGTGGAATAACAGTCACTCCTGTTTCCCTTCCACCCATCTTCCCATCCCTGTTTGTCACTGCCCTTAGGTGCATGTTGCCCCTTTGATTTTGAATGCGTGACTGTTTCATCATTCGTAGTAAGCATTCTCTTACTAGTGTTGTTCTCCCATATGCCTATCTACTGCTTGGCTGAAACAGGGTGTGTTCCTTTCTAGACTGGAAGGGTGGTTGAGGCCACAGTCTGTTTCTTCCAGTTTCTGATTAGTAAACCTTATCTTTGTTGTTGTTTAAATAATTTTGAGTTTTGTTCCACACATTTTCTGCCGCTCTTTCCAGGATCCTGTTCAGAGCAGTTGGTAGTAGCAGCTGGGCACTATCTAGTTCTTTTGGCTTCAGGGTCATGGAGACTGACGTTCCATTAGTCCATTGCACGAGTTTGATTCCAAACATCTTCAGTTCTGGTCACTCTTCTTCCTTCTGCACATCGAGAGACCGATAACTGCACCTTAGATGGCTGCTCGTGAGTTTTTAAGATCTCAGACTCTACTCACCTATGTTCTCTTCAGCTTTTAAAAAATTATTCTGATCAATTTATATTGGTATTTCTTCATGGTTCTAATTTTCATACCCCTGGTGTGTCGCTGTAGGATAAACACTGGACTTTTAACTGTGAGATGGGCAGTTCAAACCCACCAGCTGTGTCACACTAAGTCAGAACAGACCTGACCACACTTAGTAACAACTACAGCGGCTAATGCAATTGACCATCTTTTCATGTGATTATTTACCATTTTTACATAGTCTTTCATGAAGAGTTTGTCCAAGTCTTTTACACATTTTTAAGTTGGGGTGACTTACTGTTGAGTTTTGAGATTCTTTATATATTCTGGATTTGAGTCCTTTGCCAAATATGTGACTTGTAAATGTTTTATTCCAATTTGTAATTTGTCTGTTTTCTTCAAAATACCTTGGTATAAACATATATTTTTACTGTAGATGAAGTCCAATTTATCAAGTTTTTATTTAAAAATGGATTATGATTTTGATGTCATTTCTAATAACTCTTCATCCAACTTCATGTCTTTGTGATTTTTCTCCCATATTTTCACCTGCATTTTATAATTTTGCATTTTATATTTAGATCTCTGACCAAATTAATCTTTATATAGTCCAGGGTTCTTTTTTTTTTTTTTTTCCTATGAACAACAACTGTTCTTACATCATCTGCTGAATCCCTTTTCTTCTTTAAAATATAAAAATGCCTCTCTATATATCTCTGTGTAGGAGCTCTGGTAGCGTAGTGCTTATGAATTGGGCTGCAAATCTCAAGGTCAGCAGTTCAAAACTACCAGCTGTTCTGCGGGAGAAAAATGAGGCTTTCTGCTCCTGTAAAGATTTACAGCCTTGGAAACCCTGTACAGGGTGAATATGAGTTGGAACTGACTCCATGGCACATAACAACAACAACAACAATATCTCTCTGTGGTTTGTAGGATCAGCATTGGACTGTTAACCACAAGATCAGCAGTTCAAATCCACCAGCGGTTCCTCAGAAACCCTATACCGGGTCTCTGTGAGTTGGCACTAACTCAACGACACTTGGCAGCAGCAACATCCGTAACTGTGAATCTAGACCGCCCTTGGCTTTGCTGTTGTTAGGTGCTGTTGAGTCAGTTCTGACTCACAGTGACCCTCATAGGGTTTCCAGGGAGCAGCTGGTAGGCTTGAACTTCTAGCCTTGTGGCTAGCAGGGCAATGCTGATCCTACAGTGCCACACTAGGACACACACTGACCCTGCAAAAGTAGAGAATGCAGTCAGAAGATTTCGCATGCTTTTACCTCAGCACACTCATTCCCTGTGCACCTTCCAGAGATAATCAGTTTGATCTTATTTCTAATGGGTTCTTGGAAATTCTACAAATATGCATAAGGATATATGTCTCCTTTTTTCAAAAACACAACTTGTAGCACACTGTACCCACTGTTTTTAAGCCCTGGTGTGGTGCCGTAGGATAAGCATTGGAGTGGTAACTGCAAGGTCTGCAGTTCAAACCTACCAGCCACTCACGGAAGCCCTATACAGGGTTGCTATGAGTCAGACTGAGGTGAGGGCACAGAAGAACAACAGCACCACCGTCCCCACTATTTATGGCCCTGCCTCTCTGACTTAATAATGCGTTGCCTTGGAGAGCTTGCTTATCAGGGCAAGAACTGCTTCGTTCTTTCAAATGGCTTCATAATATTATATTGTGAGTCCTTGCTGATGTGTCCTAAGGACGTTTCACTTCATTTGCTATCTGCTGCATCCCCGGAATTATGTTGCTCACAGGAGGTTCAGACCCCTAGGTAACTCCAAAACAATAGGTGGCATGCCTCCTGTTTAGGAAGGATGGCTGCTTTTACTAAGCGGAAGAAAAAGGAAACGGTCTACAAGCGCAAAAGATTGATCTCCAAAAAGAATTAAGACAGAAGTGCATCACGAATGTTTCTTACAATGAAATTCCCTCCCCAAGAGCAAGCAATCAATGATCCTTCCAGTACAGCTTAACAGTGGAATGGAATGGTCTCATTTCTGGCACAAAATGCCCAGCTGAAGAAGCGCTTCCCGACTAAGACTTCTGCTTCCACCTCCCAACTCTAAGTGCTGCTCACATGTCAGGCAGACCCATAAGCCTGGACACAGAGACCTACCTTCTTCAAGTCACAAGTGTACCAGCTCTGCCTAAGTGAGTTCACAGAGGAGGATGCATGCGGGGCCGTGGGACCAATGCTGCCGAGGACTGGGATTCCTACTGTGGTTGACGAGGCTGGGTATTAGGACCGTTTGTCCCAATGCCGGAAAAGGAACAAGGATGGAAAAGCATGATGGAGTCTGGTCATCTACCCCTTTCACAAAAACTTGAAATGATACTTAAAATGAGAAGGAAGACAATGATGCTGAGGGCAGAAGGCAGAATCCTTTATGGTCTGTGAACTGTGGTTCCAGGTCAGGGAAGGTTAATAATGCCTTTTAGAACTATTATCTGACAACTCTTCAGTGAGTGTAACCCTGGCTTTCTGGAATTCAAAGTTCTTGGCTCTATTTTAAGTTTTAAGAGCTAAGAGTTTCATGAAGATGAGTCAGTAATGCCTCGGGTTTGGGCTCTGCCATCATTTTAAGGTGAGGTCATACAATCCAAGCTGCACAATCGCCTGTAAAGATTCGGGGCTTTGATCAAGCCCACCGGGTCATGAGGTGGTCTCCATTATGCTCATTGCAGTGGGTCCTGGTCGAACGCAACGCCACGGGGTTTATGACCTGAGGACTCTTTCAACTAAATGAGAATGATGACATTAGTTCAGGGACACAGGTACCCTTTGCTTCTGGGAGCAAACACGAACTCGGTCCCTAATGTGTTTTTAGTTGCTCATGCATACTTCAGACAGACATTATCAGGAGGGACCAGTCCCTGGAAAAGGACATCATGCTAGGTTAAGTGGAGGGTCATCTAAAAAGAGGAAGACCCCAATGAGATGGATTGGCACAGTGGCAGCAGTGATGGGCTCAAGTGTAACAAGGTTTGTGAGGATGGCGCAGGACTGGGCAGTGTGTCCTTCTGTTTTACAGAGGTCACTGTGAGTTGGAACAGACTGGAGGGCACCTACAGCAATGACAGCTATAGCAGCAGTGTTGTTGTTACGTGCTGTCGAGTTTGTTCTGACTCAGAGCAACCTTATATAAGGTTTCTGAGGAACAGCTGGTGGATTTGAACTGCTAATTAGCAGTCCAGTGCTTATTCTACAGTGCCATACCAGGACTCAAAACAGAGACCAAAAATAGAGAACCAGAGATACAGTTGAAACAGTAGCAAAAAGAAGGAGTAATGGTGTTACAGAACTTCCAAATGAAAAGGAAATAAAAAAAGATTTCAATTAAAAAAACAAACAAACAACCCTAACTGTAATCCCTTAGGTTTATTTTTATTTATTTTATTTTTCTTGAAATTTGTTTGATTTCCTTTTTATTTGGAAGTTCTGTAACGACACTATTTCCTGTTTGCTTTATGGTTTTTTGTTTTGTTTTGACCAGGAACCCAGGACCCAAGACCAAGGGCTTGCTTGGGCCCTGGAGCTGTTGGGACTTGCACACATGTGTGCCTTGGCCCCCAGCTCCCTTCAGGAGTCCTCTGGCCCCAGGGTGACTGGACATGTAGGGTGGCTTTTTAACCATGCCCTTCCCCCTCCCCCCTTTGTCAAAATGCCCAAGACACTCACTGTCCAGATTTGGAAGTGGACGGAGCCAGGACTGCTCATTGCTGGTGCCACCACAAAATACTGGAGTCCCATTGGGGAGCAGTGTGGCAGGAACCTTAAAAATGCCAATTCCTGTGCACCCTGAAACCGTGTTTCTGGGAACCCCACCAGTATGGATATTTGACCATGAGCAAAGACAAGGCTCTGGGGCAGAGAAAAAGGGGACCAACCTAAATGTCTGATTTCGGGGGGAAATATGTCATAGGAAATACCAGCGGCAGCCGTGACCCGTTAAAAACTGAGTGCAAAGGGAAAATTGAGTGAAGTGGGCATACAAGCTGAGTGTAAAGCGGCGACCCCCAGAGTCCTGGTGTGGCACTGTGGGGTCAGCACTGGACTGTAATTGCAAGCCTGGAGCTTTAACACCACCATCCACTCCTCAGGAACTCCCTACAGGGTCACTGTGAGTTGGAACCACCTCGGCAGCACTAACGACAACTGTAACCCTAAAATCGAGACCAAGGCTTACTCCTAGCCCTAGCTCAGCCTTCCCTCTACTACTAATCCTAGTCCTAGACATTAGCCTGATAGTACAGGCGGGAAATCTAGGCTGAACCTAGATTTAGCATAGTCCTAACCTAACCCCCCTCCTTACTCCTGCTCTTAAGGATCATCTATTGGGCACTTGCTTCGTGCTCAGCACATTTTTGCTGTTGTTGCCTGAAAATGTCATTTTCTTTAACACAGAATCGTCCAGGGAAGCTTCATGACAGCCTTAAAAGCCAGTGCTTTCATTATCCTTTTCCGGAGAAGGACCCTGAAGGGCAGGGCAGTTAGAGACAGCCACAGGACCTCAGCTCCGTAGCGGTGGAGCCAGGAAGTGGACCCAGACATTGGATTTTAGTGGTCACGCTGAGTCACTGTGGACACCTGCTGGTTAGATGGCAGGTGTCAACACACAAAGCACCTTGGTCCCCACCCTCCGCTCCCTTAGCACACACCAGGCTTTGAACAGGATTTGTCCCTTGGTATGAGACTAGGTGTGAGCCTCAGTGCTGGGCTGTGTGGCACTGTCCCTGGACTTATCTGCCGGGCAAAGAGATTCCAGAGTGGTGCCACTGGAGTGTTAGGGGTTAAAGGAGGCCTTGTGGCTCTCATGGGGGCAGGGAAGAGTCTTGTAGGATGAGGAACTTGGAAGAAGAGGGGGTGATCATCAGAACTATGCCCGAGGTCTTCGCTTCTTTTTATGGAAATCACAGGCAAAATGGGAAGTTAAATTTGATGACCCTGAAGGTCACTTCCATCTTTGAAATCCTGTGATTCTCTCCACCTAAGCCTGATGGGCATTGATTAATAATTCTGGCAGGATACCCGAAGAAGTCAATGAGAAATCTGCTTAATTGCATCTTTGCTTTGTATGATGGGGCTTTTAAAGGTTTCTGGGAAAATGGAATGAAAGATAATGGAATTTTCCACAGACTTTTTGAAGCTCCCCTCGTCTACTCAGTCATCTGCCAGCGCATATCTGCTAGGCAAGGTTCGAGCCCCCAACTTTTTTACTGTCCCTCTTATCATAGAATGTCCCCCACTTTTAGAGTCCTTTTGACCGGTCAGATCATTATATGTATGTCTTTATTTGCTCATCCAGGGCCCTACACTTTGGCCCTTAGTGTGATGAGTCTATTAATAAAAGGCATTGAAAATATTGCTATAAATATTAAATTAATCCATGAATTCACCCTCATAAGGACAAGAGTTCTGGGGAGGTTTGGATTCACCCAGAGGAACCTCAGAAGAAAGACCTGGTGCTCTACTGCCAAAACCCCAGTCACAGAAAACCCGCCAAGTGCAGTTGTACTCAGACACACACAGGGTCTCTAGGAGTCAGTCTGCTCCGGGAAATGGCTTTTGTTTAGATCTCAACAACTGTGCCAACAACATGGAGCAATGTGCAGACTCGCCTCAGCCCCTGACAGCTTGGCTGCCTACTCTCCTCTAGTGCATTACATCATTACGATGGGCTCCAGGCCCACATGTCTATCCTGACCCCAATCCTGATCTGCTGTGTGGCCTTGGGCAAGTTACTTAACTTCTCTGGGTGCCAGTATTACTGACCTGTCCAGTTACCCAGTGCTGCCATACAGAAATATCACAAGTGACACATATTTTCTTCCAGTTGTGGGAATTAAAAGTCAGAATTCAGGGCTCTAGGTGGAGTTCCTTCCTGGGAATTCTTGGCATTTGTCTCTTCTTAGAACTCAGAAGTGATTAGGTTTATATCCACTTTACTCTGGTATAGGGTTCTGGTGTGGTGCTGTAGGATAAGCACTAGACTGCTAACTGCAAGGCTGGCAGTTTTAACACTCTTGCCACTTCTTGGAAACCCTAGACAGGCACTTAATAACCACCACAACATACTCTGGTATGTGTTCATTAGCATAAAAAGGAAACCCCTCTTTCCAATGAGGATCACACCCACACATATGGGAAGAGGTGGGGACAAGATGTCAATACATAATTCGGGGCTCAACATTGATCCCAGAATAGGACCTCATGGGCCTGATTGTTGTTGATTTTAAGTGCCATCGAGTCGATTCCAATTCATAGTGAGCCTGGGTTTGAACCACTGGCTGACCTTTGAGTTGACAGTCTAGTGCTTATCATACAACTCCCCACCAGGAGAATTAAATAACTTACTATTTGTGTAGGATTTGACCCCTAGTAGGTTTTCTAGGAGGGTTCGTTAATTGCGTTCCAAAGAGGGCGGCGGTGAGGGAGCAGAGAAGGAGGCAGGGAAGGCTGACTCTAACTTACGGAGACTCCATGGGGACCAGAGTTGAGGGCGCTTCTCAGGGTTTCCAATGGCTGACTTTTCAGAAGCAGGTTGCCTGAGGCACCTCTGGGTGAACTTGAACCTCCAGCCTTTAGGTCATCAGAGTGACGACCCACGATGTACTGTCAAGGACTGCACACGACTGTCTGTCTCCCTGCAGGTCAGGCGGGGCCCCTCCAGTTCTTGAGACAACCTGTCCAGGATTGAAGGAGAGGTGCTTACCAGGCTCCCTCTGGTCTCTTGTCTCTCAGTGGTCACTTTTCACTCTGGGGACACTGACTGCTGAGCCTTTTCTTTTGTGACTCTGAGACTCAGGGCTTCATGGGGCTGAAGTGTGGTGGGAGGTGCCCACCTGAGCCCCACATCATGAGATGAGGACGTGGTGGCCAAGGCTGGGACTCCTGCAGTCAAGGTCCTGGGGGCCCCAGCACATGGTCGCAAAATATAATACATGGGTTTTCCCACTTAACTGTATGCCACTAATACGTCCTGAAGCATAGATACCGACTTTTAATGACGATCTACTTTCTCATTGGCTAGAAATCATGTACAGAGCCCTGGTGACCCAGTGGTTAAAGCTTTCAGCTGTTAACAGAAATGCTAGTGGTTCAAACCCACCATCTGCTCCAAGGCAGAATGAAGTGGCAGCCCGCTTCTGTAAAGGTTGTTGTTAGGGATTGTGGAGTCCCTTCCAACCAAAAGTGAGTCTGTGCACAACTGAACTGAACTCTACTCAGTCCTGCACTGTCCTCACAGTCATTGCTGTGTTGGGGCCACTGTGTCAGTCCATCGTGTTGAGTGAGGGTCTTCGTCTTTTTGCTGACCCTCTGCTTTACCAAGCCTGATGTCCTTTTCCAGGGGCTGGTCTTCTTGACAACGTGCCCAAGTTGGTGTGGCAAAGTCTCGCCATCCTTGCATATAAGGAGTGTTCTGGTTGTACTTCTTCCTAGACAGGTTTGTTCATTCTTCTAGCAGTCTGTGGTATATTTAATGTTCTTTCCCAACACCATAGTTTCTGTAAAGGTTACAGCCTTGGAAACGCTATGAGGTAGTTGTACTTTGTCCTAAAGGGTCGCTACGAGTTGGAACTGACTCGATGGCACACAACACCATAAATTATGTAATAGTTCTGCATTGCTAGAAACATTAAAATTGTTTCCAGTTTTTTAGTATTCAGTCAATGCCCTAGTGAACACCATTATACATATCTTTCCCCAGCAGATTTCCCTAGCATCTATTTGCAGGGTTTAAAATGCTAGGTCAGAGAGAAGGTGCCCTGCTGAGTGACATCAGTCAGGTTCCCGTCTTCTTAGCTGTGCTCAGCCTGTGCTGCAGCTGTGGAGTGGGCACCATTGAGAAATGGTGGAAGGTGGTAGGGGCCTGACCTCGAGCTGCAAAACCGAATGTGCCCATAACACCAGCCGGAGTTCCAACTGTGGCAATCTCGCAGGAATTAGTCCCTGGGTACTGATGGGCCTTGAAATACTCCAATCTACTAAAGCACAACATAATCAAAATCAATCCCTTTGTGCTGGCGTGTACAGACTTAGCTGAGAGGCAAATGTGTGACCCCCTAATGACTGTAGCATGGCCCTGTCTCCTCCCCCCTTCTCTGGGCTTCAGCTGTAAGACGAGGGGTAAGGCTAAGGGGGTGGTCCCCAGCCTACATCCCTCTGGGGACTTCTTCCAGCACTTTTTCTGGAAAAAGTGGGAAGATTTTGATGGGAGTTTGTAGCTAGTGCATCCACAATGAGCTGCTCTAACACCAGTCAAGAGCAATGTTCAAATGGAATTTGAGTTAAAGAAGGAGCCTTAACTCAGCTAAGTGCTTCTGAAATACAGACTCTCACCCAGTCACTACTTTCCAGGACCCCCAGCTGTCTTTGGGGACTACTAGCTATGAAAGCCAGGGAGCCCTAAGGCTGGGCACTCAATGGAGTTGTAAAGAGTGGCTTTCCAGAGCTGACCAACTGCTGCTTCCTTCAGCAGGCATCCTGGGCAACTCGGCCCCATCCTCATCTTAGTGCCCAGCGGATGCCATTGGTCTTGGTGATGGACAGGGGGCCAGAAGTGTGCTCTGCCAAGTCCCCCGGGGAGGTAAGCAGCATTGACAAGGTTTCAAAAAGCAGAAAGCCCGAGAGACGTACAGACAGTCGCCCGAGGCCCTGTCACAAAAGGCGCTAGATGGCAGCCTGGGCTGGTGCCCGCAGCCTCGTGACAGGTGCCTGGACTTCTCCCAGGTGACCCTAGAGAAGAGTGGAGACCGCAAGGGCTTGTGGGACATGGAGTGGGCAGTGTCAGATGAAAACCACGCTGGACTCTGCAGTGAAGGAGGCACTCTGCAGAAATCGGGGTGTTCCAGCCATGAGCCTCATCAGCATCCCAGAAGCCAGGCAGAAGGGGGCTTCCCTCACACAGGGAGGAGAACCATGGCAGGGAAGGAAGGGCTGTGGGGGACATTGATTCTCAGGGAGGAGGAGAGATGCTGAGTGTGGGCATTTTGCCCACATTGAGCAGGGGACAAGTAGGTCAGCTAAAGGAAAGGGCTTTGGAGGGTCTGTAGGCAAACAAGGGTTCAGTCTGCAGTAAGTCAAAAGGATGGGTGGGTGGATTTCCAGGAGCACATAGCCTAGGCAAAGTTCAACACTGTCAGCAGGACCAGGTGGGAGAGTGCAGGAAAAGCTCCCCCATTTTACCACACTGAGTTCATTCCAACTCATAGAAACCCCTCTAGGGCAGGGGAGAACCGTCCTATATATATAGGGTTTCTGGGTTGTAAATCTTTGTGACAGACTGCCTCATGTTTCTCTCCTTAACCATGGCACACATGGCCTCCTTTCAGGAACATCCACAGAGGGGAGTCTACAGTGGGGAGGGTCAGTACTGAGTCAGAGCTGGGCTGGAGAATTTAGCAAAAAGGGGCAAGAGACGCATGTGTCCATGCAGTGGCCTCCTGCGTGTCCTTGTCACATGTGTCTGCCCACACACGTGGCTTTCTTCAACCGGACCTCTAACTTTCTGGAGCCCTCCTCGGCAGCTCTTTGTCGGTCCCAGGTCAGGATCTCTGAGGAACAAAGTGTAGCTAAAGGAGCTCAGAACCACAAACGAGCTCTTGGCTGGACCTTTGGGCTGGCCGTCTGCCCAGATGAGCTGAAAAGCCACCTTCCTTTGAGGTGCCCAGTGGCTACAAGTGAGGCCTTGGAAGAAACCCCAAAAGCCTGGCTAGAAGAAACCCCATTGTTGGCTTGCTCAGTGTCCTTCAGCTGTTTAGCATTGGGGGCTGGTGTGCAGGAGGCAGAGGTTGTGGGTCCGGGTGGTAAACTGCACATTTCTACTAGAAGCTGGTGCCTAACTGGAGTTTTCTATATCACCAGTGGGTCTTTGCCTTTTAAAGATCCATGTAGTGATCTTTGGTTAAAACCTACAAGGAGGCATGTGTAGAGGAAAACTCCTGCCAAAAGGACAAGTTTTGAGTGCAAACCCAGTTTCCTTTCTCTTGGCTCGATAATGAAATCTTTCAGGGCCTCTTCTGGATGCAGGCTGGCTGAGAATATTTTGGGGAAGAACTTGAGGAAGTAGTGCCTCTGGTGGTGGGAATTCACCCCCGGGGTTATGAGTCTCAGCTGCTTCAACATGAAGCCATCCCTGGTGGACCCGCCTGCTTCCTACACGGTCCATGTTTGCTGAGCCCCAGGAGGTTCCGGACACACCCTCCTGGGATTCTCTGCCAGCCTCACAGACATTGTTCTTTTACCAGTAAGAAGCCATCATGGTTTTTTTGGCAGTGGCAGAGCGGAGTCAGGTAGGACAGCCTTCATGGGGGAGGGGCTGAAGACCCAGAGAAGCTGCTCTCATGGAAAAGCACCAGAGCTCTGGGTCTAGCATAAGGTTCAGGGAATCAGTTTCCCGCAACTGCCAGTGGAAAAATCACGGTATAAAGGAAAATATTGCAGTTTAGGGATCTGTCAAGACATGGGACTCCCTCTGTGGCCATCCTGCCTGGGTGGAGGTCAGAGGGCGGGGCTACAGCCAGACCTGCACAAGGAACCGGCGCTAAAAGCAGCACAGTGACATTTGCAAAAGGAGGTGTGGGGAGATTCTACATTTTTTTTCGTCCTCTTCCCTGTTGCGCCTTATTTGCCCAGCCCGATGCCTTTAGGTGGGTGGGTGCACACCCCCAACAAAGTCCAGTGTTGAGACCACAGCTTTCCCACGGCACAGAGAGAAAGAGCCCCATCAGTCCAAGGGCAAATTCTTTGGCTGCTGCTTTTGACTTCTGCCTGTGGGTTCCAGCCCTAAAGGTAACTTGTGTGGGACCATTTACTCCTGCCTATCCATCAAGAAAAAAAGCAGGTTTGGCCTGACAGACAAACCATGTGAGCAATCTGTAAAACCCCAACTTAAAAAGACGCAACTATTTCAAGAATTAAGCTGTGCACACATGGATACCTTCAGAGACAAAAATGTTGTTGCAAAAATAGTATACATTAATCCAATATCTCTCTGTGCACCTCTACGGTGATGACTAGAGGAGGGGCCTAAGCAAGAGGACAACCCCACCCCACTACTGGAAGCTTCTATGGAGCACACACACTGCCTGTGTAGCATGGCGTCTGGACAGTCATCCACAGTTTTATTTTTGTTTCAAAGTGGTGGTTTTGTGTCAGATTTTATATTGCTTCTACTTTTGGGCCTTTTGATCACAAATTTTTCCTGGAGGTGGGAACTTTTTCTCCTATGTTACTCAAGAAAAGTCTGCAGTTGTGGCCATATAGCCAAGCTACAAGCATACCCCATAATATTACACCACTGAGACAAGAGCCAGTAACAGCTGCTAAGCATTACATGTGAAAAGGAAAGCCTATCTCCTAAACCCACATAACTACTAGAAATCACCAATAAAAGATATCAAAACATGTCCCAAACCAGAAAAGAGTAACTGAGACAAATGAGCTGGAGACAGACAAATGCTTATTAGAAGAGGAAGAGCAGGTTTTGGATTTGCCTGGGAAGGAATTCAGAAGAATGATGTGGAAACAAATTCAAATGCTCCAAAAAGGGATGGAGAAAAACAAGGAGGAAGTCAGGAAAGTACTACAAAAGCAATCAAATAAGATTGATACAGAATTGGAAACTATTCAAAACCTGCAAAAAGAGGTCCATATGATTAATAATAAAATATCAGAAATGGACAATACACTGAAAGGGGAAAAGAGCAGAATTGAAGAGATGGAAGCCAGAACCAGTGAGCTGGAAGACAAATCTCTCAATACTGCTAAGATAGAAGACCAAGCAGAAAAAAGGATAAAAAAAAAAAATCTGAAGAGAGTCTAAGATTCATGCTGGATAACATAAAGAAGAATACCTTAAGAATTACTAGCATTCTGGAACAGGAAGAATCAGAGAAGTCCACAGAGGAGATAGTTGAATAGCTTCTGGAAGAAAATTTCCCTAACATCTAGAAAGATGGGAAAATAAACATTCAAGAAGCTGAACATACCCCAGGAAGGGTAGACCCCAAAGGAAAATCACCAAGACATATAATAATCAAGCTCTCAAAAATCAAAGACAAGGAGAGAATCCTAAAAGCAGCCAGGGAAAAGAGAATTACTACTTACAAAGGCAAGCAAATCATATTAAGCTCTGACTATGCAGCAGAAACCATGCAGGCAAGAAGGCAATGAAAAGATATATACAAAATCTTAAAAGAAATACAAATTACCAACCAAGAATTGTCTATTCAGCAAAACTGTCAACCAAATACGATGGTGCAATCAAAACATTCCAGGATAAACAGAAGCTAAGACATTTTGTCAAAGCCAATCCAGCACTTCAAAATATCCTAAAGGGAGTTCTTTGGACTGAAAACCAGCAAGAACAGACAACAACCAGAGATTGACAGGCATGGCAACACCACTTGAAATTCAGACTACGGATAACAGAGTCCAGAGCAGAACAAAATTACAACAATGAATTCAAAGGATCTGGGAGGTCAACCAAATATCAAAATAATAACAATGTCAAAGAAGGAAAAAAAAATGTAGGAACAGAGATCCAGGTGGTGAGGAGGTCAGGTAGATTACAGAATACAATAGATTGTCTTAAATGGAGGGAAAAGTTAATAGACTGTAAGGTAACCCCAAAGAAAGTTAATATCTCACAACTTACCATGAAAAT
>NW_006408623.1:4224488-4234215 GCF_000296735.1 Chrysochloris asiatica | reverse complement strand
ACAACAACAACAGGGTTGAATGCCCACCAGTTCTTTTTGGTACAGTGACTCTGTATATTCCTTCTATCTTCTTTAGATGTGTCCTGCATCGTTCAATATTTTGCCTGTAGAATCCTTCAACATTGCAACTCGTATTTACTAAAGGAAGTACCCAACAACCTTCTCATTTGGCAAGGATTTTAAAAGTGTGGGATGTGCTAGTACTACCCCCGTTCCTCCCTGAGGACTGAGCTATCACCTTTCTCAGGAGGAGACTAACTGGCTTCATGGTTGCACTTCTGAAACCTGAAGAAGCCCAGCTCTTCTGTTGTACCTGCCTTGTTCCACTTCCTTCACCGTATCACATTACGACTGAACATGCAATCTGCTCACATGGCTTGATTTCTCCTGGAGCTTTCAAGCATCTCATTCTCTCTGACTTTATCTGTATTGGGGATTCTTTTTCCCAGATACTTTCCCTGGCATTTAGCCAGCAGAGTCTCATTTTGTCTTTTTCTGGTTCTGTTTGTCATCTCCTTAGATCCATTTTTATGATCTGTCTTTCTTCCCTGTTGTTCCCCAAACTCCCAAATTCAGCTATAAGGATGTCACAAACTAGCAGCAAAATGTTTGATATTCTGTTCCCCCATCTCTGTGTGGACTTAGCCAACATGAATAACCAGGTTTCCTTGTTCGGAGTTAGGACTTAAAGAAAGAAGGCATCCATTCTATTAAGAAATAGCCCCACACACCTGATTGTTGGAAAGCTTGTTGCAAACCAGTGCTTTCTCTAAAATCTGATATCATGAAATCAGTCCACCCAGAGCCAAACCAGGCTAAGTAATGATATTGTTGTGATGTACACGATGATACAACTCCTTGTGACTTTTAATGAATTGTGTTGCTGTTGTTATGTGCTGTTGAGTTGGTTCCAACTCATAGCAACCTTGTCGATTGTTTCTGAGGAGCTTCTGGTGGGCTTGAACTGCCGACTTTGTGATGCAAACTGACCAGGTAGTCCAGTGCATTGTCTTGCAGCACCACACCAGGACTACAATTATGTTTGTAGACTTTAAAAGCCATTTTTGGGAAGGAGGCTAATTTGCAAAATTCATTGTCTGGAGTATAGGGTTCTAGGAGTTCTTTCAAATTTGGCCTCCACTTTGTCAAGCTCTTTGATTTTGTTGTTATTATGGATTTATTTTTTTATTGAAGCATATTGTTGTTGTTGTTGTTAGGTGCCATCGAGTCGGCACCGACTCATAGTGACCTTATGTACAGCAGAATGAAACAATGTCCGATCCTGGGCCAACCTCACTACTGTTGCCACGCGTGAGTCCATTGATGCTGCCACCTGGACAATCTGTTTTTGTCTTTGTGTGTAAGCTGTGTCTCTTGCAAGCAGCATATTGAAGGGTCTTGTTTCCTTATCCATTCTGCCACTCTCTGTCTCTTCACTGGTGCATTCAACCCATTGACATTCAATTTAATTATCGATAGGTATGAGTTAATCGCTGCCATTCTGTTACTTTTTTGGTAGTGCTGTTCGTTCTTTTGTTCTGCATGCCGTCTTGTGTTTGGTTTGTGTTTTTTGTGCTATTTCTTGTCGGTTGGTTCTTAGTGTTCATGTTTGCTTGTTCTGCTTGGAAGTTCATTATCATGGTAAGTTGTAAAGTATTTACATTCTTTGGGGTTACCTTTTAGTCTACTAACTTTTCTCTCCCTTTAAGAGAATCCATTGTATCCTGTAATTTACCTGTCATCCTCACTACTTGGATCTCTGCTGCTACGTTTGTCCCTTCTTTGACATTGGTATAATTTTGATCTTCAGTTGACCTCCCAGCTCCCTTGAGTTCATTGTTGTAGTCTTGTTCTGTTCTGGACTCTGCTATCTGTTGACTGAGTTCCAGGTGGTGTTGCCACACTTGTCAGTCTCTGTTTGTTGTCTGTTCTTGTTGGTTTTCAGTCCACAGACTCCCTTTAGGATGTTTTGAAGTGCTTGGTTAGTTTTGATAACATCTCTCAGATTCTGTTTATCGTGAAATGTCTTGATCGCCCCATCGTATTTGACTGATAATTTTCCTGACTAGATGATTCTTGGTTGACAGTTTTTTTCTTGTAAGATTTTATATATGTCTCCCCATTGCCTTCTTGCCTGCATGTTTGTTTCTGAATAGTCAGAGCTTAATCGGATTTGCTTGTCTTTGTAAGTAGCATTTCTCTTCTCCCTGACTCCTTTTAGGATTCTCTCCTTGTTTTTGATTTTGGAGAGCTTGATTATTATATGTCTTGGTGACTTTCTTTTGGGGTCTATCCTTCCTGGGGTACGGTTGGCTTCTTGAATTTTATCTTCTCATCTTTCAAGATGTTAGGGAAGTTTTCTTCCAGAAGCTCTTCAACTATCTTCTCTGTGGACTTCTCTGATTCTTCCTGTTCTGGTTCTGGAATGCCAGTAATTTGTAAGTTGTTCCTCTTCATGTTATCCAAAGATTTTTTAAATCCCTTTTTTCTGCTTACTCTTCTATCTTAGCAGTATTAAGAGATTTGTTTTCTAGCTTGCTAGTTCTGGCTTCCATGTCTTCTATTCTGCTCCTTTCCCCTTTCAGTTTATTGTCCATTTCTGATGTCTTATTATTAATCATATGGACCTCTTTTTGCAGGTTTTGAATTGTTTCCAATGCTGTATCAATCTTATTTGATTGCTCTTGTAGTACTCTCCTGACTTCTTCCTTGTTTTCCTCCACCCCTTTTCAGAGCATTTGAATTTGTTTCCATATCATTCTTCTGAATTCTTTCTCAGGCATGTCCAAAACCTGCTCTTCCTCTTCTAGAAAGCATCTGTCTGTCTCCAGCTCATTTGTCTCAGCTACTCTCTTCTGTTTTGGGACATGTTTCGATGTCACTTATTGTTTTTTATTCATCATTTCTGATAGTTATGTGTTGTTATTTTTAAAGCTTAATTGGATGTTTGTTGTTTGTTGTTAAGCTTACTGGGAGTCTCCTGGTGAATATGATCAGGAGATAGGCTTCCCTTTTTGCATGTAATGCTTAGCAAGTGTTGTTGGCTCTTGTCTCAGTGGTGGAATATAATGGTATGCTTATAGCTTGGGTATATGGCCACGATTGCTGTCTCTTCTTGGGTGATTTAGGGAGAAAGGCTTCCGCCTCCTGGAAAGATGTGTGATCAAAAGGACCCAAAGCAGAAGTAATATAAATGCAGAGGCAAATACCAACACTGTGGAACAGAAATGAAGCTGTGATCTACTGTCCTGAGCTACACAGTCATTGTGTGTGCAAGTCAGTGGGTGAAGGTGTCCACTTGCTCAGGTCCCTCCTCCAACTCACTACAGTAGAGGTACGTAGGTAGATATTGAGAAGTTAATGGGAGGAAGATTGTCCACTATTTTTGCCTCTGAAGGTCAGTTAGGTGTGTGTGCACAGCGTAATTCTTAAGATGGTTGAGTCCTTTTATGTTGGGGTTTTACAGATTATATTATAAGGGTCCTACACACGGAGCCCAGGTAGCGCTGAGGCCATGAATGGGGCCACGAACCTCAAGGTCAGCAGCTTGAAACCACCAGCCACTCCACAGGAGAAAAGCGAGGCACTCTGCTCCCGCAAAGACCCACAGCCCCAGAAACCCCGCACAAGGTTACCTGGAGTCGGAACCGACTCCAAGGCCCGTAGCCACCAGGGTCTAGCTCAAATCAATTTTAGGGCTGTGTCTCAGCGGCTGACATCATTAGTGGCCGCCAAACTCTCTCTCTCTCTCTGTACCGTGTGGGAACTGATGGGTCAGGGCTGATTTTTGGGGGGTGTGCATCCACCTGCCTGATGGCTTCCTGCCTGAGCGAAGAAGGTGCGACAGGGAAGATGTGGGAAAAATGTATAGAGTCTCCCATGCCTCTTTATACAAGTGTCTCTGTGCCACTTTTAGAGCAGGTTCACTGAGCCAGAATGGCTGTAGCCCCGCCCTCTAAACTCTGCCAGGGCGGGGTAGCCACAGAGGGAGTCCCGTCTCCCAATTCTTAACTCGCAGTATTTTCCTTAATATTGTGATTTTTTCACTTGTGAATGCGGGAAACTGACATACTGGACCTTATGGTAGATCCAGAGCTCTGGAGTTGTTATGTGAGTGCGTCTTGCATGAGATCTCAGTCCCTCTCTAGCATGGAGATTTCCCTGCCTGACTTTCTCCACTGCCGCTGAAACCAAAGGTCCCTAAGACTTTGATTTTTAAAGTAAACTTTTAAAGAACAGTTTTAGATTTAAAGAATTATTGCCAAGATAGCTCAGAGACCTCCTGTATAGCCCACACCTATATCCTGTTAGTAACATCTTAGACAAGTGTCTCAGTTCTCTAGAGCTGCTATGACAAAATACCTCAAGGGAATGGCTTTAACAGACAGCAGTGCATTCCCTGCCCATTTAGGAAGCCAGAAGTCTGAATTCAGGCCACTAGCTCTAGGGGAAGGCTCTCTCTCTTAACCCCTGTCATCAGTCTTCCTTGGGTCTAGGAGTTTCTCAGCACAGAGACCCCTGGGTCCACTCCCAGCTCTTCTTCCTTGCTGATAGTAGGTCCCTCTTCTCTGCTTGCTTCACTCTCCTTTCATCTCTTTCAAGACCAAAGATGATGCAGGCCACAGCACAGGGAAATTCTCATATTGGATCAGGGCTGTATCCCTCCATAATCCGCTTACCCCTGATTGGCCCTTCACATCTGATCACATTGTGGGGTGCTCGAGGAGATGGCGACATCATCGTGTAGCCACCAAACACTAAGAATCATGGTCAGGCCAAGTTGACACATACACGTATTCCTGACAACTAGTGTGCATTAATATTAACTGCCACCACCATTCTGTCAGCGTGTCACTCTCTGGTGGTTGTGTGGTGCTGCCGTGCTGGAAATTATGCCACCAGTATCTCAAATAGCAGCAGGGTCAGCATGGCGGGCAGGTTTCCGCAGAGCTTCCAGACTAAGACAGACTAGGAAGTGATCTGGTTCCAGCAACCAACCAGTGAGAATTTTATGGCTTACAGTGGCTCAAGGGGTTGGCACAGTGCCAGTGTTTGATTTGGTTATGTGTGGGTTCACCATGAGTCAGACCTGACCTCGGGGCAGCTCCCAGCAGGTTTCAGATGAGCTCTAGGGGCAGCCGGCTGCAGTGTTGCTTCCCTTCAGCCTGCGGGGCTTCCTGGGAGCCTCTGGTGAGTGGATAGGACCATACATGTTAGCCTCTTTCAGTCTCCAAATTAGGGACTGTGAATCAGGGTGCACCTAGGCCTACCCAATGCCAGAAGTGCCCATGGACTAGGATGGGATGAAGCTGGGTGAGGACATTGCAGAGCTCTTTCTGTACCCCAAAAGGAGCTGCAGAAGGAAGTTTTTTTTTGCTGAACCTCAGATGCTGCATGCTACAGGAAAAGGTCTGGAGTCAGTCTCCTCTCTCTCCTGTAGAGAAGCTACTGAGTTTGAACCACCCACCTTGTGACGGGGTTGATAGGGATGAGCAATTTAGAAACTGGGTATCTAAAATGGGGGAGAAAAAGCCATGAAGTGGATGGTTTGCCCAGTTTCATGGATGTGCTTTTGTCTCCTAATGAGGGGGACAAGGGAGAATCCTCATAAATAATTTCCCCCTTTCAGAGCTGGGAAGAGAGGTGGGGGAGGTGCTGATGAGATTTTGTGATTCACTTGTGAGTGACTGTTGAAAGTGTTCATTGCAATTGTGCAAAGGAATTGTGGAAGATGCAACTCTGAAAGAGGGAGGAAGTTAATGCTTTATATATGAAAGGGACAACGGCTAGAGTTGCTAGGGTTGTTGTTGTTATGTGCTGTGGAGTTGATTCTGACTCATAGCGACCCTGTATAGAGTTTCCGTGGCTGTAAATCTTTACAGGAGCAGAAAGCCTCATCTTTTTCCTCTGGAATAGCTGGTAGTTTTGAACTGCTGACCTTGCGGTTCACAGCCCAATTTGTAACCACTACGCTATCAGAGCTCCTTAGAGTTGCTAGTGAGCAGCCTTGAATTACTTGATGTGGCTCTTCTAACAGTAATCTTTGTCACGCCCCACCAAGTAACATAATGGGACCAGGCACATAAGGACTCTTAACATGGGGAATGCTGGGTCAAAACTGCCATCTTGGAAGCAGAATGAAGATCTCACTACCAACAAGAGAGAAGAGCCAGGAGTGGAGAGTGCCCTTCCAACTATGAGATCCAAGAGTGCTGAGCCTTCGCGATCCAGGTGACAGAAAGCCGTGACAATCAGAGGAATGTCACCAACGGAGCCAAGCTCACAAGACAGAGCAGTGCGCTTCCAGGTTCAGAGTGAGAAAGCTGAGTGCCTTTTGGCAGGAGGTTTGCTTCAAGAGTGGGGTGTGTCCAGATACTTAATTGGAGGAACTACATTTGCCAACTCATGGAACTGGAGCTGAGCATCTTGATCTGAGTCTTACGGTGGGGTGGAGTGCCCTTTGGGCACTTATCAGCAGCGCTAACATTTCCTGGGCAGGGCAGAGGTCGAGGAGCCTTGTGGCTGATAGGCTGAGGACCAGAGAGAGACATATGTGCAGGTATGACTGACAAGAGACAATCCTGACCGAAGAACTGTAGCCTGAGCATTTCTGATCCTGAACTTTCTGCTAATAAATCCTGTAATCATGAGTATGGTTTGTGGGTTCTGTGTGGTTCCTGCAATAAATTGCCAAACCCAGCAGAGAAGTAGGAGGTTTCTGAATTAGTAAAGACGACTGGAGGGTGGAGGCATGTGTGACGTCTGCCTCATAGGAATCGGCCTTGGACTGATGTGAGTTTGATTGGCCTTCCCCCTTGTGAAGTGAGAGGAGGACCAAAGTGATCCGAAGCCATTGTTAACAAATCTAAATAGTCACATCTTGGTACTGGTAGTTCACTCAGTGTTATTCTTTTGGAGGCAGGCAGCAATGGAAACAGACAGATCGCATATGAGGGCCAGAGGAATTGAACCAGGAACACATACTATTGGCATCTAAAAGATAAATGGAGAAAAGATTGAAGGTGTCGAAGATTTCATTTTGCTTGGATCAACTATCAACACTCATGGAAGCAGCAGTCAAGAAATCAGACAATGTGTGCATTAGGCAAACCTGCTGTACAAGACCTCTTTAAAAGTGTCCAAGAGCAAAGATGTCAGTTTGAAGACTAAGGTGCACCTGATCCAAACCATGGTATTTTCAATAATCTCATCTACATGTGAAAGTTGGACAGTGAATAAGGAAGACCGTAGAAGAATTGATGCAGTTGAGTTATGGTGCTGGATGAGAATATTAAAAGTACCATGGGCTGCCAAATGAACCAACAGATCTGTGTTGGAAGACGTGCAGCCAGAGTGCTTCTTAGAAGCCAGGATGGTCAGACTTTGTCTCTCATACGTAGGACATATTGTCAGGAGAGACCAGTCACTGGAGAAGGGTATCATGTTTGGTAGGGTGGCGGGTCAGAGAAAAAGAGGAAGACCCCCCCCCCCCAGCAAGATAGATTGGCACAGTGGCAGCATTGATGGGCTCAAGCGTGGCACTGATTGTGAGATTGGTGCAAGATTGGCAGTGTTTCGTTCTGTTGTGTGTAGGGACACTGTGAGTCATTACCTACACTATGGCACTTAACATCAACAACAAAAGTGCGTTTGGGAAATTGGAATGGACTCCCTTCTGTAAAACAGGGTTATTCCATCAAATATGCTTGTAAATGGGGAAAATCTTTACACGCTAAGATTCTGTGCTCCAAAGAAACAATTACAACTCCTGAGGTATATTTTATTAACCTCAGAAATGGAATATGTGAACTGTACACTCGGGGGCATTCGCTTCACACTTCAGTGAATTTATTTAGACACTCGCGGTGGGTGGGGGGCAGAGCGGGGGAGTTAAGTACTCTATTCCATCAGGTGCAGGGACGCCATTCCAAGCGTGACTGACTGGTTCAAAGCCAGGTGTGCGGCCAACTGGGACAACTGGTGTTCTGTGCTGAAGGAGCTTCCATGATTTCCAGAACACTTTGTGGGTTTCTGACTCCCTTTCCCCTAGAGTCTGACAGTGTGTAACAGCTTCCTTTCTGTGAAGACTGGCTCAGGCCACAAGTCTCTTCAGGCCTTGAAGCCTCTTTCCTTACCCATCAGCCCTGGGAAGCACTCATTTCCAGAAGTCACTCTGGAAAGATCAGACATCCACTCCCAGCCCCTCTCCTGTGGCCCCTGGATCCCAAAGTTACAGTTCTTCCAGAAGCTTTCAAATGGCCAAGTCTTCTCCTTCACAAGCTTGAGATTCATTTCTTGTTTGGAAACTTGTCCTCTAGCTTTCCCTTCCTCAGTCCAGGGCTGGGGCATGAATCCTGTTCTCTCTTCCTGCAGATGAAATGTAAGGAATCAACAGCATTCACACAGCTCTCTCCTAATTACGTGTGTGTGTGTGTGTGTGTGTGTGTGTGAGAGAGAGAGAGAGAGAGAGAGAGAGAGAGAGAGAGAGCTCTGCTTCTTTCTACTTGAAAGACTGACAATGGATATGGATGCATTGGGATTTTTTTAAAAAAACACACCCAGTTTCCTGAGAGGGTCCAGAAATGCCCAGTCATCTCCAGGGTGCCAACCCATCTCTGACTTGCTTGGGTTTCTGTATTCAGAGAACTCTGTGTTTCCTATGTGGTTGGTATACTGTAGAAGTGTGCCGTTCAGTATGGCACCCACTAGTCACCAGGGAAGGTGCCCTGGTGGCTCAGTGGTTAATTGTTGGACTGCTACCCAAGAGGTCAGTTGTTGTAACCTACCAGCCACTCTAGGAGAAAGAAGAGGCAGTCTGTGAAGATGGCAGCTTTGGAGATCCAAGGTGCAGCTCTTCTCTGCCCCTAGGGTAGTGATGAAGTGCTCGGCTACTTGCCAGGTTGGACCCATCCAGCAGCTCCATGGGAGGCAGACCTGGTGATCTATCCCAATAAAGATGCCTGCCTACAAATCCAATGAAGAGGCTCTACTCTGTCGCTGAGAGCCACTCTGAGTCAAAATGGACTCGATGGCACTTGACCACAGTCACTGGAGGCTTTTGAGCGTTTGAAATGTGGTCCCTTCAAATGGGAATGCGCACAAGTGTGATACACACTGGGTGTCGGAGATCTTGTAGGAAAAGAAGAACTTAAAGGTATCTCATGAATACTGCTATTGTTGTTGAATGTCATGGAGCTGGTTCCGAGTCATTGCGACCCTGTATAGGAAGAAGGAGAGATGGACTACTTCTGAATATTTAGTCACTGAAAACCTTGAATATCAGTGGAACACTGTCAGCACCAAAATACTGAATATTGAAACATGATGAAGAGCACCAGAATATTATCAGATATAGTGCTGGAAGATGAGCCCCTCAGGTTGGAAGGCACTCGAAATAAAACTGAGGTAGAGCTGCCTCCTCAAAGCAGAGTTGACAGTGATGTGAATGGAGTAAAGCCTTTGGGACCTTCACTTATTGATGGGACACAGCTCAAAATACAGAGAAACAGCTGTAAATATCCATTAATAATCGAATCATGGAATGTAATGATGTAGGAAAATTGGAAATTGTCACAAGTAAAATGGATTGCATAAACATCGATATCTAGGCCTTAGTGAGATGAAGTGGACTTGTATTGTCCATTTAGAATCTGACGGTCACATCGTTTCCTATTCTTGAAATGACAGATGGAAAAGGAATGGCATCAAATTCATCATCAAAAAGAAA
>NW_006408623.1:4222506-4223468 GCF_000296735.1 Chrysochloris asiatica | reverse complement strand
TGTTCAACCATTTCAAAAGGTAGCATATGACCAAGAGCCAATGATCCTGAAGGAAGAAGTCCAAGGTGCATTGAAGGCACTGGCAAAGAACAAGGCTCTGAAAATTGATGAAATACAAATAGAAATCTTCCAAAAAACTGACATGGCACTGGAGGCACTCACTCACCTATACCAAGAAATTTGGAAGACAACTACCTAGCCAAATGACTGCAAGAGATACCTGTTTGTGCCCATTCCAACGAGAGGTGGCCCAACAAATGAGGAATTCATCAAACAGTATCGTTAATATGGTATTCAAGTAACATTTTGATAAAGATAATACAAAAATGGCTGCACCCATGCATTAACAGAAATCCAGATTCTTAAGAGGACGTGGAACGAGGATTATCATTGCTGACGTTGGGTGGATCTTGGCTGAAAGCAGAGAATACCTGAAAAATGTTTACCTGTGCCTTATTGACTATACAAAGGCTTTTGACTGTGTGCTTCTTGACACGCTATGGACAACATTGCGGAGAATGCGTATTCCGGAACACTTAATTGTTCTCATGAGGAACCTGTACATAGACCAAGAGGCAGTTGTTTGAACACAAGGGAACACTGAATGGTTTATAATTAGCAAAGGTGTGTACCAGGGTTGTATTCTTTCAACATACTTATCCAGTCTGTATGCTGAGCAAATAATCCAAGATGCTGAGTTGTATGAAGAAAAACATGGCATTGGGATTGGAGGGAGACTCAACAACTTGTGATATGTAGATGATACAACCTTGCTTGCTAAAAGCTAAGAGTATTTAAAATATACACTGGTAAAGATCAAAGACTACAACCTTCAGTTTGAGTTTCACTTCAATGTGAAGAAAACAAAAATCCTCACCACTGAACCAATAAACAACATCCATATTCATAGAGAAATGACTGAAGTTGTCAAAGACTTCATTTTGCTCAGATCAACCCTTCAT
>NW_006408623.1:4216900-4222406 GCF_000296735.1 Chrysochloris asiatica | reverse complement strand
ACCGCTTCAAACTGTTGAAGAGCAAAGATGTCAGTTTGAGGACTAAGGTGCAGTAGATCCAACCCATGGTATTTTCAGTAACCTCATATGCATATGAAAGTTGGACAGTGAATAAGGAAGACCACAGAAGAATTGATATATTTGATTTATGGTGTTGGAGGAGAATAGTAAAAGTCCTATTGCCAAAAGAACAAACAAATCTGTGTTGGAAGAAGTACAGCCAGAATGTTCCATAGAAACCAGGATGGCCAGACTTCTTCTCTAATACTTTGGACATATTATCTGGAGGGGCTGACAATATGTCCTGGAAAAGAATATCATCTTTGCTAAAGTGCAGGGTCTGGATAAAAGAGGAAGACCCCAATGAAATAGATTGGCAAAGTGGCAGCAGCAATGGGCTCAAATGTAGCAGTGATTGTGAGGTTGGCATAGGACTGGGCGGGATTCCATTCTGTTGTGTCTAGGGTCACTATAAATCAGTACCAACTTGATGGCACCTAACAACAACTTAGGGTGTCTATGAGCTTGAACCACCATACTAGCATAAACACAACCTTATGGTCCAGTTTTTATCCTACAGTGCCACAACAGGACTCCACAGTTCATGAATACAGTGTTATTTATACTGATCACTTGTCAAAAAAGCATTTTGGATAGTTCCAGTAAAACAAAACATTAAAATGAACTCCCCCTTTCTTCTTTTAAAAGATGTGGCTAGTAGAACATTAATGGAGTCCTAGTGTAGAATAAACACTGGACAGCTAACCGTGAGGTCGATGATTCAAACCTGCCAGTCAGTCCTAGGAAATCCTATACAGAGGAAATCCAAATCAGAACCGATTTGACAGCACGTAACACCAACAGCAGCAGGTAGAGCACTTTAAAGGACACATATGGCTAACAGTCTGTTTCTGTTGGCTGGGCCTGGTCTGGACAATCCACATGATCTTACACTCCAGCAGGGAGCTTACCTCCTAAAAACAACATCGCCTCACCCCTGAGCTGGTTCACACTCGTGGCTGCCCGCTGCCTAGGAAAACTCCAAGGCTGTTACCAAAGACACTGGGGACTGTTCCGATGCCTAAGAATGTAGCTGCTTATTAGCATTTGCTTTCTCCTGACACCAGATAGCAAAAGACCCCATCTAGAGTTTTACTGTAGGAGCCGCATGTCTGTTTATCGAAGGCAATAGAGGTGTCTGTACTTTGCTTTACAAAAATGAGGAATGGAATGCCACATCTTTCTCCTGAAGAGCTGCTGGTGTGTTCCAACCTCCAACCTTTTGGTTAGCAGCCGAGCGTTTTAACTACAGTATCATCAGGGAACCATGCTTCAATTGGATGACTTGGTTTAAATCACATATTTTGAAATCTGATGATATTTAACACTTAAGGAGCTCTGGTAGCGTAGTGGTTATGAATCTGGCTGCTAACCTCAAGGTCAGCAGTTCAAATCTACCAGCTCTTCCATGGGAGAAAGATGAGGCTTTCTGCTCCCGTAAAGAATTACAGTGTCGGAAACCCTGTACAGGGTCGCTATGAGTCAGAACTGCCTACCACCACCATTAAATGCTAGAATAAAACTGGCTAAGTTTCAAATATGCAGAAAAGCCTGTGTAAGAGAAGACAATAAAATTAAAATCAGGAAAATACTAATATGGAAATAAGAGCATGTTAAGGGAAGTATGTTTGCAATTTGTAAAATCAGTGGATCCTAAATTGTAGCAGCAAACCCTTCTAATGACTTCACTGTAGGAAATTAGCTCCCCCTGAGTCCTTCCCCATCAGATGTCTCTGGACTACTTCCCTGAGCCCTCAAGGGTGGCCAGCTTTAGCACAGAAAAATGCAGGATGCCCAGTGGAGTTTGAATTTCAGACAGATATTGAATCTCTTTTAGTATAACTATGCCCATAGAAGCCACAGTCAGGAAATGTAATGACATATTGCACTGAGCAGATCTGCTGTAAAAGACCTCTTTAAAGTGTTAAAAGGCAAAGATGTCACTTAGAGGATGACTCAGTGCGCCTGATCCAAGCCACGGTATTTTCAGTTGTCTTATCTGCATGCAAAAGGTGGGCAATGAAAAGGGAAGACCAAAGAAGAACTAATGCATTAGAATGATGGTGTTGATGAAGATTGTTGAAAGTACCTTGGACTGCCAAAAGAACGAACACATTTGTCTGGGAAGAAATGCACCCAGGATGTTTCTTAGAGGTTAGGATGGCGAGACTTTGCCTTATATACTTTGGACATGCTGTCAGGAGGGAACAGTCTCTGGAGAAGGACATCATGCTTGGTAAAGTACTTTGAGGGTCAGCGAAAAAGAGGAAGTTCCCCAATGAGACGGACTGACGCAGTGGCTCAAATGTAGCAATGATTGTGAGGATGGCGAAGGACCAGGCAGTGTTTGCTCTGTTGTACATTTGCTGTTGTTGTGAAGTGCCGTCGAGTCAGTTCTGACCCATAGCTACCCTGTATAGGGTTTCCAAGGAGCAGCTGGTGAACTTGAACTGCCGACCTTGCAGTTCAAATGGCTTTGCAGTCTGGTGCAAACACCACACCAGGACTCCTCTGTTGTACATAAGGTCACTATAATTCAGAACCAACTGTACAGCACCTAACAGCAACAAGATCCCATACAATAGCTGGATTATACTATCTATCTGAAGATATGGCTCTGTAGGATAAACACTGGAATGCTGAGAAGTCAGCGGTTCAAACCCACCAGCTACTCATTGGAAACACTATACAGGGTCACTTTGAGTTGGAGCTGACTCAATGGCACTTAGCAACAACAACATTTATTTGACATTCACATTTAGCTGGGAGTTCTGTGTTTTACTCAGGCACACTACAAGGAGTGTCCAGAGGAGCCCTCCTTGTCTTCCATAATGACCTCCTCTTCTGTGGACCACCACTCTGCAGCCACCACCATTGCTGCCACTGAGCATGCGTCACTCTGCAGATGTGGCTGGTCACTCAGGCCGAATAATGGCTTCCAAAGATGCCCATGTACTAACCCTCAAAACCTGTGAGTAGGGTACCTTCTGTGGCTACAGGAAGAATGTCGAGGTAATTCCGTTTAGGATTGCCATAGGTAAGGTTTTGTGTCAACCTGACGGGGCTGGGATTCTCAGAGGTTTGGCAGGTGAGAAATAGCTGTCCCCATGGTGTGGTGTGATGTGATCAGTGATGAAGAGGATTAAGGGTAGGAAACATCACCCATCCCATCACCACCCTGACCTGGTTTATGGGAGATTCCCAAGGGAGTGGCGTGCAGTACTATTTCTCTGACATGAGATAACGGAGGAGAGACGTGAGCAGAGTAAGAGGGACCCACTCCTACCTAGGGAGAAGAGCCAGGAGTGGAGCACGTCCTTTGTACCTGGCTCCCTGCTCTGTGAAGCTTCTAGACCCAGAGGAAGATTGATGCCAAGACACATGGAAAACCCCCAGGAATGCTGGACCTGTGGATGCTGGAAGGGTGCTCTCAATTCAAACTTCTAGCTTCTTAAACAAGAAAGAATGAATTTCTGGTTCTTACAGCCATCCACTTGCAGTACTTTTGTTATAGCAGCCCCACAGGACTCAGACAAGGGTATTGAGGTGGTGAGATGACATGGCCTGTCCAGGTGGACCCCATGTCACCACAAGGCTGCTTTTAATAGGAAGCGAAAGGTCGGAATTAGAGGAGATGCTATGGTGGAAGTAGAGGCTGGGATGGTGTCATTGCTGGAAGGGGCACGGATCAGGGGATGCAGGGAACCTCTGAGCATTGGAAAAGGTAAGACCATGATCCTCTTCTAGAGCCTCCAGAAGGAACGAAGCCCTCAGCCGACTTTGGACTTCCAAGCTGCAGAGCTATGTGATGATACAGCTCTGTGGTTTCAGCCACTAAGTTTGTAGTCACCTGTTACAACAGCAATAGGACTGACTCTAGGACAGAGACTGAGCTCAGCTGCCCCCTTGTCTCTTCTTGGGCCCTAAGGCACAGGGAAGACCAGGTCCCACCTTGTAGCAAAATATCATGGAGTCTGTAATTTGAGGTAGTGATAGTCTAAAAATCCCCATGACCTCAGTTGCAAGTGTCTGCCAATGACCCTGAGAACTCAAATTTTGTTTATCAGTTTATCTGTATTCATACAGAGCTATGAGAGTTGTCAGGGAACAAGGAGGGGATGTCTACATTAGGGGTGCATAGACTTATGTGTCATCTCCTCCAAGAGGAGGGCTCAAGAGCTCAGAGCTCATCTCGGCCCAGTCCAGCCTGCACACATGTAAGATTTAAGGCCAGGAGCCCAGCCTGGGGAGAAGACACGCCAGTGAGAGAGGCCAACAGTCTTGGGTGAATTCTGACTAAGGGGATGGGGTACCAATCTTCCTCGCTGTGATGCTGTGAGATACAT
This sequence comes from Chrysochloris asiatica, assembly GCF_000296735.1. NCBI lineage: Eukaryota > Metazoa > Chordata > Mammalia > Afrosoricida > Chrysochloridae > Chrysochloris > Chrysochloris asiatica. Next base: position 4,218,000 of record NW_006408623.1, on the reverse strand, counting down.
GGCCATGACCCTGCCAGTCCCCTCTGGCTTTGGAGTATTGCACTTCTTGGCAGGTGCCCTTGAGTCAGACCCTAATTTATGGTCACACCATGCACCACAGTGCAATGACTTTGGCAGGTAGATTGCCAGTTCTTTCTTCCTGATCTTTCCTAATTGGGAAACTTCACTGGAATCCATCCAGCATCTGACAAGACTGGTCGTGGCTGTGCATGGGGGGCATTGGCTTGGAGCCAGCTTGGCTCTTCTGCCTGGAGGGAGAGGTTTGTGCCACCTAGCTGCACTAAGTTGGTGGTGGTTGTTAATTGCCTTAGTGACTCCATACTGGGTTTCTGAAGCTGTGAATCTTTTCAGGAGCAGAAAGACCCATCTTTCTCCCATGGAGCAGCTGGAAAGCTTCATTCAAAAGCTCTGTATTTGAGAATTTACCTATTTGCTAAAAATTTGTGCTTTTGTGGTCATTGGCAGACATGTGCAGCTGAGGCGCTGTGTAGCTGCTGGCTGAGTATTCCTGACCCAGTGTTCACCACTGTGATACCGGGGTGCTGGTGTGGCACTGTAGAGTTAGCACTGGACTGCTAACTGCAAGGTCGATGATTCAAACCTACCAGCTGCTCCTTAAAACCCTGCCCAGGTTGCTATAAGTTGGCGCCCACATGAGGGTTCTTAAGAACAGCAATAATAACAGCATGCCGCATAGGCAGTCCTGGTGTGGCACTGTTGAGTATGCACTGGTTGCTAACCACAAGATCCAAAATTCAGACCCATCAGGTGCCCCATGGAGCCCTAAACAGGGCTGCTGTGAGTCCGCACTGACTCCAGGAAAGAGACCAACAGCAACAACAACTGCCAATAGCAGAAACTCAACATTATTTTGCCGAAAGTTGGGACCTAGTCTTCACTGTGCTTTAGGGCCAAGAAGAAATGAGAGGCAGCTGAACTCAGCCCCTGGCCTACTTTCCTCTTGCTGCTGTAACAAATCACTACAAACGTTTGTTGTTGTTGTTTTTAGGTGACATCGAGTTGGTACCTACTCATAGCAACCCTATGCACAACAGAACGAGACACTGCCTAGTCCTGGGCCTATCTCACAATTGTTGCCA
>NW_006408623.1:4207018-4215074 GCF_000296735.1 Chrysochloris asiatica | reverse complement strand
TAAAGACCGAAGACCAGAAGAGTTGTGGAATGACATCAAGAACATCATAAATGAAGAAAGCAAAAAGTCAGTGAGAAGACAAGAAAGAAGGAAAAGGTCAAAATGGATGTCAGAAGAGACACTGAAACTTGCTCTCCAGGGTAGGGATGCTAAAGCAAATGGAAGAAATGAGGAGGTACAAGAGCTGAACAGAAAATTTCAAAGGTCTGCTCGAGAAGATAAAACCAAACATTACAACATAATGTGCAAAGATCTGGAATCAGAAAACCAAAAAGGAAGAATACGCTCAGCATTTCTCAAGCTGGAGGAACACAGAAAAAATTCAAGCCTCGATTTTCGTTATTGAAAGAGTCTCTGGGCAAATTATTGAATGATGCAGAAAGCATCAAGAGAAGATTGACTTGTGGTTAGTTTTGTAGTTAGTTATGTAGTTGTGGTTAGTTATGTAACTTGTGGTTAGTTATGTAGTATTTAGGATGAGTTTTCCTTATATTTTCCCTTCCTCCAGCCATTTCTTAATTTCTTGATTAATAGAAAGTCATTGTTTTTCAGTAAGACTCCTATGAGTTTGTGCCTTATGGAATCTGAGTTCAGAAAGCACATGGTGAATGCAGCATTTCCACACAAATGGCCTTCAGTCGGTGACTCGTCGCTGACCCCTCCTGTGTGTATTGTAGGGTTCATACGCCTGTGCTTGCTGTTTATGGGAGTGTGTTAGAAGTGAAAAATACAAGTGGCTCAGAGGAGATGAATCCTTGGAACACATAGCACCCACCTACATTTTCCACCTCTGGGGCTTATTGTGAAGCATGTATCTATCCCACTTTTAGGGAGTGCTGCTATCTGGTGGGGTCCATGGTGGTGATGTGGCACTGTAGGATAAACACTGGACCTCAAGGTCACTTTGATCCACAAGGTCGGCGGTTCAAACTCAGCAGATGCTCCTCGGAAACCCTGTACAGGGTTGCTGTGAATCAGAACTGACTAGATGACACTTAACAACAACAAGTTGTTGTTGTTGTTTTGTGCCATGGAGTCGGTTCCGACTCATAGCGACTCTGTACAGGGTTTCTGAAGCTTCAAGTATTTATGGAAGCAGAAAGCCTCATCTTTCTTCTGCGGAACAGCTGATAGTTTCGAACTACTGAGCTTGCGGTTCGCAGCCCAATTCATAACCACTATGAAAAAATGAGCCTCACCCCACCAACTAGAGAACCAGGGATCCCTTGAGACATATCTGCCCCACTAAAGGAGCTCTGGTAGCGTAGTGGTTATGAATCAGGCTGCGAACCACAAGGTCAGCAGTTCGAAACTGCCAGCTGTTCCGTGAGAGAAAGATGAGGCGTTCTGCTCCCATAATGATTTAAAGCCTCAGAAACCCTGTACTGGGTCGCTATGAGTCGGAACCAACTCCACGGCACACAGTCACCACCACCATTGTTGTTAAGTGCCACAGTCAGTTTCGACTCATTGCAACCCTGTATAGGGTTTCCAAGGAGCAGCTGGTGGGTTTGAACCACCAATCTTGTGGTTAGCAACCCAGTGCTCATCCTACAGTGCCACAATAATTGCATCAAAATCCACAGTACCTCAAAAACAATTTTTACCCCCCCCCCCATTTCATTCCAAATGCCTTTCATTACTGGAAACACGTGGTTTCAACAAAAAAATTCAAAGCAGAAAATAATTTCATCTTGAAAGGGCTAAGGAGTGCAGTTTCTGATTTCAAATTTGTGGCTGGGGCAAAGGGAGACAGGAGCCATGTGGGAGAAGAGAAGATACCCTTCCTGCACAGCTTCTCCACAGTCTGGGACACAGAGAACCCATTCATTTGAGAAAGTGGGAGGAGGAAGCAACTTTAGGAAGAGGCTGGTCAGACCCCATCCTTACCTGTCACCCCCAAGTTCTCTCTGTTCAGAGCTGCATGTGAAAAGCCATTCTAGGCTGGAGGACTGGAGTGAGGGGAGGGGGCTCTGTTGAGAGAAAGAACTCATGGGGAAAGTTTTCCCTGCAAACAGTTTATTTTAGAAAATTAGTGATAATGTCAAAGAGAGCTGGCTGCTCCCAGGGACGGCTCTTTGTGCTTCTGAAAGCCTTCCCCTGCCGCTCCATGGAAAATCACAAGACGGAAGGCATCTGTGTGGGCCACAGACGACCAGAGGTTGGGGAGATGGGACTGATCTGCAAATGGAAGCGTCTGCAATTCTGTTTGTCCTGGTGTCTGTGTCTCCCTCTCCTTTCTGCTTACTAGGAATCCAAACATGGGGCTGCTCCAGCACACTTTTGATTAAGTCCTCTATCGTCAACTTGAGCAGATTCCACCTCAGGTTCAGGGAGTAGCCCAGCAAGCAGTTTCGGTTTCTCTAAATAAGGACTGCCAGCCCCTCCCTGAAAGAATGTTGGTATTTCCATTAAGATAGCTCTTCTTTAAAAAGGCTACTACATAAAAAGAGCCCTCCTGGTGGGGCACTGTAGGGTCAGTGCTGGACCTCAAGGTCGAGTTGAACCACAAGGTCAGCAGTTCAAACTCAGCAGCTGCTCCTTAGAAACCCTATACAGGGTCACTGTGAGTCAGAACTGACTAGATGACACTTAACAACAAGTTGTTGTTACGTGCCCTGGTGTGGGTTCCGACTCATAGTGACTCTGTACAGCATTTCCGAGGCTGCAATTCTTTAGGGGAGCAGAAAGCCTCATCTTTCTCCTGCAGAACCACTGGTAGTTTCGAACTGCTGACGGTGAGATTAGCAGCGCGATTCGTAACCACTATGCTACCAGAGCTCCTTAACAACAACAAGTAGGTAATAACTATTATATTCAAACTGTCAAAACCTAAATGATTTACAGGACAAATATTGGAGTCAAATCCTTTCATTCCTCCACATTCTGCAGTTGTCTGCAGAATAGAGGATTCTTGGTTCTTTTGATCAACTTAGGAGTGCTTTCTCAGGTGTGCTTTACCAAGTCACCCCATTTAAGAGAATTTACAAGTTGTGACTGTAAATGCTTTATAGCCATGTAATGTCATTTTCTAAAAAGGAATTGGAAAAATACTTCAGAAGACCAGCAGCTGTGTAATTTGCAGTCAAGATATGCCACCCTCGAGTATTTGTAAACATATTTATGAGCTTATATGCCAGATACATTTGCATATGCTTTGCATATGATACTTTTTAATTGTCTGGTGATTCCACGTGGAAACCTTTAGTTGAAGGTTTTCAAGGGACATTTACTTCCCCTCCTCCTTGGAAACCCTATACAGGGTCGCCATGTGTGGGAACCAACTCGATGGCACTTAACAACAGCGTCTAAATAGGAGAGTTTCTCACAATACTGTCAGAGGCTGGCTTGTTAAAAAAAAAAAGAGCAATTTGCATAATCTTCCGCACAAATGTGTGACTTGTGCTGTAAGGCAGAGTCCCCCTTCCTGGTGACCACACCCCGCCATGTTGGGCACACAGGGCCTCGATGATGCTATTCCTTCTCAGCCTTTCAGCATCCCCTGCGACTGACCTCAAAGTTTCCAGACCAGGACCAGATACATAATTTGCAGGGCTCAGTACAAAATGGAGATGCTAGCCTCTTTCCTCAAAATGAAGGATTTCAACATGGCACCAGCAAAGGATGGCACCCAACAAGGGTACCTTTTGAGCGTATCCACTTGACTCTTTAACCCCAAACCAAACCCAGCTCACTGCCCTCAAGTAAGCTTCTTATTGATGCTAGAATACAGAGGAGAGCTGCCCACTAGGTCCCCAGGGCTGGGATCTTTACAGAGACCCACTGCCATGTCATTTCTCTTGCCTAGCGGTGGGCGGGTTCGAGTCACTGATCTTGCAGTTAGCAGATCTGTTGCATCACCAAGGGACCCTTTTACATTGTGCAGCTCTGTAGAACCAGAAACCTTCACAGAAATGTGACCAAACAAAGGTGCCATGGAGAGCGAGCGTGGTCCAGTGCAAGTCAGGCACTGCATTCTATCTGGGGGATGGAATCACAGGTCCGCAATCCAGTCTGGGTCTTCTCTGTGCTCAGACGCCTCCATTTTCTGTAACTAGTGCAGGCTTCTAAGCAGTGTCAAGAGTTTGTGAGTTAGAAAGTGCTTACTTTCCAAGCTTTCAATGTGATTGTGGAAAGCAGTCAGCAGGAGAATTCCTACCTCTACTCTCCTGGACCCTGGCACATTGGGGGCCTGACCTGATGGCACGCGGCCACGGCAGCAGGGCTAGAAAGGCCTTGTGGGAACTCCTGATCCCACCCTCTTGTCTCAGCTGATGCAGAGGGCTAGATCCCCACTGGGCACCGTGATGAAACTCCTTTACCTGTTCTCTCAACCTCAGAAACACCAGTCAGGGTCCAGGCCTTCCAGGTGAGGTGGGAATCAGCCGTCAGCTATGCAGATCTCTTCCTAATTATCCTAAGTGGTGGTGCTGTGGGTTAGGCATTGGGCTGCTAACTGCAAGGTCAGTGGTTCAACCCACCAGCTGCTCCTTGAGCGGGAAAGCAGGCCATCTGCTCCCGTAGAGGTTTACAGCCTCAGAAACTCTATTGAGATTCACTATGGGTTGGAATCAACTTGATGGCAGTAGGTTGGTTTGTTTCTTTGTTGATTTTGGTGTAAACGGCAAGGCCAGCAGTTTAAACCTACCAGCCACTCCTCAGAAACACTCTATACAGGGTTGCTATGCGTTACAACCAGGTTGACGGCACTTACCAACAGCAACAATACCAACAATGATGTTGTTAAGTGCCTTCAAGTTGGTTTTGACTCACAGTGACCTGTATAGAGTTTCTGAGGAGCAGTTGGTGGATTGGAACCACTGACCTTGTGGTTAATGGTCCAGTACTGACCCTACAGCGCCGTACCTAGTCGTGCCACATCGGGACTATGTCCATGATTGCACTCATGGCGCAGTAGGAACAGCACTGGGCCTCTAGCCTTAAGGTCACTGGTTTCAATCCACCACCTGCTCCTTAGAAACCCTGTATAGGATCGCTGTGAGTCAGAACCAGCTTGAAGGCACTCAACAACAACACCAACAACAATGCTGTTATTGGTGTTGTTGTTGTTGGTGTTGTTGTTTGGTGTCGTCTCGTTTGTTCTTCTTGTTGCCGCTGCTGAGTGGGTTTTTTCGGAGTGTTTTGTGGGGTGCTGGTGGTTCTTAACACCAACAACAATGCCTGTAATGGTGCTGGGCAGGTTGTAGCTCCGTGTACAGGATTGCACTCATATGTAAGGTCATGCGCACTGGCTCTTTGATCTAAAGAGTGCCAAGAGGTGAGGGGAAGGCAAAGCAGAAGGCCTTCTGGAAAAAAAGAGGTAAGTTGTGCCAAATATGTACTTAGCATCACAATAGGGACAGTGCCATGAGCCGAGGAAATCCAATTTATTTTTCTGATAAATAACTGCTGCTCATGTCATTGTGCAATGAGATCAGGTTTCCTCATGCATCCATTCCGTTCACAAAGAATCCATTAGTCTTGCATGAGTCTTCAATTATCCCCTTACACAGTCTGCAGGAAGCAAAGTTATTTCAGTTGGTAGAAAATCTCCTTTTGATTCTCCCAACTGTCTGAACAGAGGGACCGGAACCTAGAACAGGAATCATCTTTTCTTAAATCACATCAAACTGGGAGGAAAGTGTCTTAGGGGTTTCTAGTCTATCAGTGTACTGATACCTGTGTATTGCAGCCATTCCTGTGCACCTGTAGCATATTTACTAATTTAAATGAACTGCATTTGCAAAGGCAAAGGTACCAAGAAGAGTGGCAGTGATTTTCATTTCTTAAATCACTTGAATGTCTGTCTTCATCGGTGAAAACTATATTCTTATACATGTTTCTTCATACAGCCTACGGTGATAGGTCGTTTGATTAAAACATTAGGAGAAAATCATACAAGCATATTCCACCATTCATAAGGTTTTCAGTGGCTAAATATTCAGAAGTAGTCTTACTCAGTCATAGTCTGGAAGCTCAGCTGAAACCTGCCCATCGTGGGTGACCCTGCTGATATTTTACGTATCAGTGACATAGCCTCCAGCATCACAGCAGTACACAAGCCAACACAGTGCAGCAAACTGACACAGATGACACGGTAAATGGAGAAAAGAGTTAAGTGTCCGAGACTTCATTTTTCTGGGATCCACTATCAACATTCATGGAAGCAGTAGTCAAGTAATTAAATGATGTATTGCTTTAGGCAAATCTGCTGCACAAGACCTTTTTAAAGTGTTGAAGAGCAAAGATGTCAGCTTGAGGACTAAGGTGCACCTGACCCAAGCCATGGTATTTTCAATAACCTCATATGCATGAGAAAGTTAGACAGTGAATAAGGAAGACCGTAGAAGAATTGATGCATTTAAGTTATGGTGTTGGAGGAGAATATTGAAACTGCCACGGACTGCCGTATTAACTTAAATTAATCACTGTCCAGCTTTTGCATGCATATGGGGTTATTGGAAATAACCATGGCTTGGGTCAGGAACACCTTAGTCCTCAAGCTGACATCTTTGCTCTCCACACTTTAAAGAGGTCTTGTGCAGCAGATTTGCCTAATGCAATATGTCCTTTGATTTCCTGACTGCTGCTTCCATGAGTGTCGATGGTTGATTGAACAAAAAGAAGCCTTTAACAACTTCAATTTTTTTCTCCATTTATATGGATGTTATTTATTGGTCCAGTGGTGAGGATTTTTGTTTTCTTTACATTGAGATGCAACCCATACCGAAGACTATGATGTTTGATCTTCATCAGCTAACTCACTGAGCTAGCTCCTCCAAATGTTGATGCATTTAATTAGACACTTTCAAAAATCATGTTGTTAATATGGACAAAGTCTTTAAACATAGAGATGCTGTCAAATACGTGGTGGTGTGTACAAGCTTTCTAAAATTTCATTTCCATTTCAAAGCTTGAATTTCATCATTGGCAACAAATAATATCCGATGTTTTCCTTGAAGTGACAGGTGTACTTTTACTTTCTAGAAAATACCCACCAATTACCCAAGTCTGAATAACCATGGACTGTCAAAGGTTCTTTCAAGGAGAAACAGCACACCATGGGAAAAGAGCTTGTTCAGCGAGCAACTCGAATTACTGCATAAGATAGTCTGCTCAAGACAGCTGATGTACAATGTTGTTGATGTTAAGTGCCATCGAGTCAGTTCCAACTCACAGTGACCCTCCATGGACTTTCTGAGGCTGTAACTCTTTGTGGGAGTAGAAAGTCTTATCTTTCCCCCTTGGAGGAGCTGTTGGGCTCGAATTGCTGACCTTATGGTTCACAGTCCAGTGTTTCTCCTCTAGAGTTACCGTACTTCAAGATGTACTCTGGTGTGCTGCAAAAGTGTATATAGATATCCTCTTTTATCTGAAGAGACCTTAAAAATACATCTAGTTGTCGGTAGAGACAAAAGAGAATGAATAATTCTTATTGCTTCATCAAGAATATTCCTGAGTAAAACTGGCATGTTTTCTGTCTGTGAGTGCAAGGTGGGAGGAATAGATAGGCATCTAGTAGAGTTTGGTGTCATTTCCTTGTCTAGAATGTGCTACGGGACCAGTAGTTTTACCCAACACTGATTCTGCAAATTACATCTTGGTGGTATATGCATCTCAATGTAAATAAAATAAAAATCCTCACAACTGGACCATTAAATGACATCATGATAAATGGAGAAAAGATTCAAGTTGTCAAAGATTTCATTTTTCTAGGATCCACTATCAACTCATGGAAGCAGCAGTTGAGCAATCAAATGATGTGTATTGCATTAGGCAAATCTTCTGCACAAGACTTGTTCAAAGTGTTCATGAGCAAAGATGTGAGCTTGAGGACTAAGGTGCGCCTGACCCAAGTCATGATGATGTTTTCAATAACTTCATATGCACGTACAAGTTGGACAATGTATAAAGAAGATTGTAGAAGAATCAATGCATTTGAGTTATGGTATTGGATAAGAAGCTGGATTCAAGCTGGATTCAGAAGAGGCCGTGGAAGGAGAGATATCATTGCTGATGTCCGATGGATCTTGGCTGAAAGCAGAGAATATCAGAA
>NW_006408623.1:4180473-4206059 GCF_000296735.1 Chrysochloris asiatica | reverse complement strand
CCAACGAGATGATCAGCCAGGTGGCATCATTGATGGACTCAAGTGTGGTAGCGGTAGTAAGGTTGGCCCAGGATCAGACATTGTTTCGTTCTGCTGTGCGTGGGGTCGCTATGAGTCGGTTCCGACTCGATGGCACCCCTGACAACAACAACAACAACAACAAGGTTGCTAAGACTCAGGATTGACTACACTTCACTATCCTAGGAGTCCTGGTGTGGCACTGTAGGATAAGCACTGGGCTGCTAACTCATGTGCAAGCTAACCCAAATTTGGCGGTTCAAACCCAGCAGTAGCTCCCTGGAAACCCTGTACTAGGAGTTGGAACTAACTCCGTGGCACTTGACGACAACAGTAGCCACATGACTGGGAGGAAGGCAAGGGATGCCATCAGGTTGAGGGTGTACTATTATTTTATGTAAGGTGTGGCACCTCAGGGTCAGCAGTTCAAATTCACCAGCCGCTCCTCAGAAACCTTTTCAGGGTTGCTGTGAGTCGAACTTGATGGCAAGAAGAAAGAATAAATAGTACTAGTTAGATTATAGTCTGGCATCCACTGTCAGACTCAGTGTGATTTCAAAGGAACCATTGTTTCTGCCCTACCGCGTCACTGTGAGTGGGAATCGGCTTGACAGCAGTGGGTGGGTGGGTGGTGGAGGGTATTCGCTTCCATGGACTCATTCAGGCGGCATGAAGAATCTAAAACTGCCCAGAATTGCATCAAAGCTTCAAGTATGAGCTGCCGCTCCGGACCTCATTACCATCTTACAGATGACAAGGTTGCAGGGTGGAGAAGCTAACGGACATGTCCTATGCCAGCCAGGCTCCAAGGGGCAGCGCTCCTGACTGAGCACTCCACTGTATTTCTTTCCCAGTAATTATGAAAAGAGGCAGCCACCAGAACTTCCAGCCGTTCATTCATTTTCTCCATATTTATTAATGTTGATGTCTCTGCTTTCAATTTCCGGGGCTCTCTCCCTCAGTCTGTGACTCACCCCGCACATGTAGTCTCCCCACCAAACCACGCAGTTATGGCGGTGCAAGCAGCTGGCCTTCCACGGGGCAAATCAGAGGAGCTGGCGATTGCGCAGTGCAGAAAAAAGGCAGCCACCAGCAGAGGGCACTGTAACCTTTACGTGGTACCTAGAGGCCGACAGCCCCATCCATTTCCCCAACAGAAAGGTGATTTCTCGGAGATTTCCGTGCTCTTTGGCTCAGACGTTGCCTTCAGAGGATAAATCACAGTGGTTGCTGCATATTATGGAATCCTTATGTGCTCTGCTAGCATATTGCTGTTGAAAGAAAACAAGCCGCTTCCAGGCGTTTTCCCTTCCATACAGAGTGATGGATGGGGCCCGTGGAGGCTGCCTTTTTCCCGCAGCACAATGTATTTCTTTTCTCTCTTTAGAACCTGCCTTTCAATTGATTCCGACACTAAAATATATTAAATAGTGTCAGAGAGAGGTCAGCAGATTGCTTAGAATTGCAAGCAAAACCCCTAGTCCTCCTGGCCCTTGCTGGTTTTAGCTCAGTGCAGTGTGGGGTCAGCAGCTCAGTCCACTAGAAGCAGAGAATTGGCTGAGGACGTGGAAAGCCAAACACTGCATTGTGTGATGGCAGCTACTTTTATCTCTAGTTCCAAGCTGCCACATGCCACGGGCTTCATCTTATTTTTCTGACGAAGTGGAGACGGATGTTTAAAAAATAAAGTGATTTCAACATAATGGCAGGTAAATGTGGTGTGGGTAATGAGCCAGCTCATTTGCAGTTCGGTCCAGTGGTTTTCATACTCCGTACATGGGCAGCGTCCTGGGGATGGGACAGAACATGGCTGATAACAGTCAGGTCTATCTCCCCTGTACATCTAAGAAGGGAGGCAGGGCAGTCATGTATGCGTGCTCTGGTCTCAGGAGGGAAGGAGTCTTGGATGGTATGCACACCACTGAGACTGTCTGGGTTCTACCTTACTCTTTCTCCATGGAAGCCCATCCTTTCTCTGGGTGCAGTTTCCTCATCAACCAGTTGGGACGGAATTTACAGATTTACGAAACTAGCCCATTCTCCTGTGGCTCTGCGGGTTAATGCGCTGGACTTCAGGGTCAGTTCTCACCCCAAGGTCGGCAGTTCAGGCTCACCAGTTGCTCCTCAGAAACCCTGTCCAGTGTTGCTATGAGTCAGAACGGACTCAGCCGCACTTCACAACAACAATAACAACAATAAAGAAACCAAAGGCTCCTTCACCTCTTTTTTTCCTGCCAGCGGTTTTCTCAGGGGATAGTCACTGCTCAGAGCTCAGTGAACACCCTTCCAGAATGTCTTTGAGTGCACCCAGACCTCCCCCGTCCATGTAATATATTGGTAACCACTCTCAGTGTTTTTGAACACTTCCATGAGCACACTGCCTGGCGTGGTCTTGCGCCTGTAATGCAGCATTCACGCTCCTCCAGGAGAGAATGGGCAGCCACCAGCTTTATCTTGACAGGGTTCCATCATCCGGGGGCTCATTTTCTACCTGCATAAATAAGACTGGTGAACACCTCACAGGTATCCCTGAGTGCTGGAGAGAAAGGTGTGTGTAGTTCTGTGTAGTATCAGGGAGTCCTGATGTGGCACTGTGGGATAAGCACTTGACTGCTAACACCAAGGTCAGCAGTTCAAACCTACCAGCTGCTTCCTCAGAAGCCTTGTGCAGATTTGCTGGCACTCAACATCAACGACAAGGGCTGGCACAGGAGAGGCAGTGTCGGGGTGTGTTGTACACAGAGTTGCTATTCTTTGGAACCAACTTGATGGTACCTAACAACAGTGAAGTCCTCATTTGGTGCTTTTGGATAAACACTGGACTACTAACCACAAGGTCAGCAATTCAGATCCACTACCTGCTCCTCCAGAATCTTCTACAGGGTCGTTATGAGTTGGAACCCACTTGATGGTACATAACAACATGAAAGTATTACCAAAGAAGCCACAACATACCTTTGATGTTGTTGTTAAATGCCACTGAGTCAGTTCTTACTCATAGTGACCCTGTATTGGGTTTCTGAGGAGTGGCTGGTGGCTTTGAACTGCCAACCTTACGGATAGCAGACCAGTGCTGATTGCAAAGCACCAGCACAGGAGACTACAAATCTGAGGGAAATCCTTGTCTGGGGTCTCTATCCTCCCTCAGCCTTCCTTAGAGGTCTCCATGAGGCATCTGTTGAGCCTGGTGGGGTACTGTAAGATAAAACCACAAGGCTCACAGTTTAAACCCACCAGCAGCTCTCAGAAATTCTAGACAGGGTCTCTATGAGTCTGAACTGATGTGATGGCATGCAATAGCCACAACATGGAAATCTATGTTTCTTCCATTTTTGCTTCCTTTTTTTGTGCTTATTCTGATGTTTTTGTTTCAAAAGTATTTAGGCTTCAGACTTGTCATACTCTGATATGTCCTCAGTAACATAAGTAAAACCGTATTCCCCAATGGGATTGCATCCACAGATATGGAGTGAATCCCAATACACAGGGGAGGCCTTCAAAAGTGTCTTGGGAAAATCCCATCATCTTTTCATTCCATGTTTGCACAAACTTTTTGAAGCCCTCTTGTATTTTGTTGTTGTTATAAAGAGCATCGAGTCAGTTCCGACTCATAGTAATGCTGTAAAGGGTTTTCAAGGAGCAGCTGGTGAGTTTGAATCACCAACCTGCGGTCCAGTGCATTATCCTGCAGTGCCACACCAAGACTAATTCAGTTCATCACAATGTCTGTTACGTGTGTTTATCCAGTCATCTGTTGGTTGACTTTTAGGCTGTTGTGAATAGTGCTATCATGAATGTTGGAGGAGAAGTCTGAGTCTCTGCTGTCAGTTCTTTAGGGTCTCTATCTAGGAGAGAAATTGCTGGGTCATGTGGTATTCTTTTAAAAAAAACTAATTAATTTTTGTTGTTGAGACATGCACAGCAGAAAATACACCAGTTCAACAATTTTACTGATACAATTAAATGATATTGATGATATCTCCCTCCCTTTTCTGAGTTGTTCCTTCCCCAGTCACAGAAATTCACGGCTCTCCCACTATTTTCTACCTAATCTTTGGAGTTACTGTTGTCGGTTTGATCCGATAGAGACAGATCTTATGAGAGCACAGTGCTCAAGGCGGACAGTCTTTAGCTAAGTTATTGCTTGGTTTTAAGAAAACTTCAGGGGATATTTTTTTGTTTAAAGTTTAAACATTACCTTAGGGCAATAGTTTCAGGGATTCACCCAGCCAAAATGGCCCAAGAAAGTCTATGAGAATTTGAAATTCTCTTCTGCATTTCCCCTGTTTTGATCAGGTTCTTCTATCGATAATTTGAGCAACATGTTCCATACTGGGAGCGGGTCACCATCTGGTTCTTCTGGTTATAAAACAAAGGAGGCACTTGTTCCTGGAGGAAATTGGCTACAGGTCCTTCTTCTCCTTTCTATTTCTGACTCTTTTTCTTCCTCTCTTGCTTCAGGTGACTAGAGACCAACTTCAAGGTACTTGTACCTTGAACGGTGACTTGTGAGCTTTTAAGATCCGAGGAAATACACAACAAACTAGGAGGTAAAACAGAAGCCCTGAACACGATATTGAGCCAATTAATGCCCCATGAGACCTTGACCCCAAACCAACCAACCGAATACCAGGAGGTGTTTAGTTGAACCTAGACCACCTCAGCAGCTGTTCTTTCTCCTCTTTGCCATTGGTGTAAGTATGTCCATAGGGTAATTTTTTGACAGGAGATTTTTGAAGAGGAAAAAGTTTTAATGCCCAGAAAAATGGCTATGAAGCAATGGGATTTGGGGAAGCAGAATTCCTGGCCTGGGAGAGGCTGGCTCTGCTTGTTTAGAAGGGGGCCCACTGCTGCTCTGAGCCTCTGAGTCCCAGAATGCCTGCAGGAAGTGTGTCAGTGCCAACCACAGGATAGACTTGCACATCCCTTTATTCGTGATGGGAAGTGTTACATGTCTAAAACTCATCTTCCAACCCGCTCGTTGAAACAAAAGCTGCATCCTAAACCCCTCTTCCCGTGGGTGTCATAGTCTACGCAAGGAAGTGATAGCCAGAAGGGGAGGCTTCGTCACCCCACTGATCTTACAGAAACTTATCAGAAGGGGACCACTCTGCATTCTTCCTTTGATGCCCATGCTTTTGGAAGAACACACACACACACACACACACACACACACAAGCATCCACTCACATTCCTTCTTTCATTTCACATCAGCCTGGCGCTGTTCACTCTTCTTTAAAGTAGCAGCCTACTGCCTTTCTTTTTCTAGTCCACAGTCAGCATCTAACATCACATCTCACATCATGAACATCAAAGCCTAAGTTGTCATTCCATGTTCTTATGGTTGTACATCCAGTTGATGTCATGTTTTCAATGACCTGAAGTTGCTTTCTCACATGGACCTCCATAGTCACAGTTGAGTGGAGACAAGTCCTTTTCAGTCAGATCTCATAAAGATAGTTGTCGTTGTTAGGTGCCATCGAGTCGGTACCGACCCATAGCAACCTTATACACAGCAGAACAAAACACTGCCCGATCCTGGGCCAACCTCACTACTGTTGCCATGCTTGAGTCCATTGGTGCTGCCACTTGGTCACTCGATCTCGTTGGGGGTCTTCCTCTTTTTTCTCTTACCCTCCACCTTACCAAACATGATATCCTTCTCCAGGGCCTGGTCCTTCTTGACAATATGTCCAAAGTATGTGAGACGAAGTTTGCCCATCTTGGCCTCCAAGGAGCACTCTGGCTGCACTTCTTCCAACACAGATCTGCTTGTTCTTTTGTTAGCCCATGACACTTTCAATATTCTCCTCCAACACCATAACTCAAAAGCATCAATTCTTCTATAAGTTTTCCTTATTCACGGTCCAGCTTTAGCATGCATATGAGGTTATTAAAGATAATGAATATGAGGATATTAAAGATAATTAATTAAACATAATTAGTGGGTCAAGAAAACCATATATAGTTTATTATACTAAGTGTCCCACAGTGTAAAGCCCTGAAGAAGCAGAGGTAACAAAGATAGTCCATGTCCTTGGAGTGGACACATGCACTGATGGGAAGAGCCAGTTTACAGTAGGTTAAGCTACATGTCCAAGACCATTAGTCAGTGGCCCTTGAGTTTCAGACCAAGGTGATCTGATGCAGTATCTCTCTGTGTACCATGAAATGCCAGAGCACCAGGTATAAAAAGAAGATCCTATGGCTTTCAGAAAGGGAACCAGGACAGAGCCAAATGAACATTACCCAGAACAATATCAGATTTATCCAGCAACACTGGGAACTAAAGTCAGTGGCAAGACGCCTTCAATTTATGAAGGGAAATGATGTTCAACAAAGAAACACACCATCAGTCAGATTCCCAATCAAGTGTGAGAGTAGAATAAAGACACTTCGAATAAATAAAGCCTCAAGAAATGTAACTGCTGTCTTAGCTCTCTAGTGCTGCAGTAGCAAATGCCACGGTGGATGTCGTACAAACAGTTCAGGCCTCTGGAAGCCTAGGGAAAGGCTTCCTCTCTGTGGACTCTGGGAAATGGTCTTTGTCTCCTTTCAGCATCTGTAGGCTCAGCATTCCTTGGAGAGCTCCTTGCATCTTGGCATCAGTCTTCTGGTTCTTCTTTCTTAGTGGTACTATGCCTTTCTTTCTCTACTCCCGTCTCTCTCCTTTTATTTTTGTCAGATGACAGATGTTGCACACCACCCCCCTGGGAAACTAAGTTATACTGGATTAGGGTTGTGATGGAATTAAGGATATGGTTGTTGTTGTATGATACAGTCGAGTCAGTTCCAATCTAAAATGACCCTGTGCTCAACAGAATGTAGCACTGCCCGGTTCTGTGCCAACCTCACAGTCATCATGCTTCAGCCCATTGCTGCTGCCACTGTGCAAATCCATCTCATTATGGGGGGTGCATGTCTCCCTCATTTTCACTGACCCTCCACTTTACCAAGCATGATGTCCTTCTCCAAGGATTGGTCCCACCTAATAGCATGACTGAAGTATGAGACACATCTTGGCTTCTAAGGAGCATTCTAGTTGTCCACATATTTGTTCTTTTAGCAGTCCATGATATTTTAAATATTATTTTCCAACACCATAACTCAAATGCATCAATTCTCCTAGGATCTCCTTATTCACTGCCCAACGTTCACATGCATATGATACTGTTGAACTTGCTTCAGGTGCATCTTAGTCCTCAAACTGACATCTTTGCTTTCGCAATATGTCATTTGATTTCTTGACTGCTGCTTCCATGAGTGTTGATAGTGGATCCAAGCAACATAAAGTCTTTGACAATCTCAATCTTTTCTCCTTTAAGCATGATGCTATTTATTGGTCCAGTTTGGGAATTTTTGTTTTCTTTACATTGAAGTGCAACTCATACCAAAAGCTGTGGTCTTTGATTTTCATCAGTAAGTATTACAAAGATAGGGGACCCATTTCAGAGAGAGGTGACCCAACAGAATGTGGAAATCATTGGACAGTATCATTACTATCACATGCAAGTACAAGTTTGCTAAAGGGAATTTGAAAAAGGTTGCAATATTGACAGGGAACTGCTAGAGGTTCAAGCCAGATTCAGATGAGGATGTGGAACAAAAGATATAATTGCTGACGTCAGATGGGGCTTGGCTGAAAGCAGAAAATACGAGACAGATATTTACCTGTGTTTTATTGACTATACAAAGGCTTTCTACTGTGGCTTATGACAAGCTGTAGACAGCATTGTGGAGAATGAGTATTTCAGGAAACTTCATTGTACTCATGAGGAACCTGTATATAGATCAAAAGGCAGTTGTTGAGACAGAACAAGGGTATATTGACTGGTTTAAAATTAGGAAAGGTGTGTGACAGTGTTGTATTCTTTCACCATATTTATTCAGTCTGTACCCTGAGCAAGGAATCTGAGAAACTGGATTCTGTGAAGAGGAACATGGCACCAGGCTTGGAGGAAGACTCATTAACAGCCTGTGATATGCAGATGATACAAGGGCATCTACACTTAATTCTCTTAGTTGGTTTATCACATCAGATCGCCTCATAGGGAATTATCAATAACTGCCACATTACATTACTGTGTAACTGACAAAGCACTAGTGACCCAGCTAAATTGACACATATTTCAAGGGGACACAATTCAATCCACGACACTTCCCAATTCGCTATAGTGGTTTTTTTAAAAAAAGGTTTTATTGTGGATTATGTGATAGTTTACATGGGAGAACATTAGCTTTACATTCATTCTATCGTATATCATTATATACCAACATGGTCGCCAGTCAGAGCTCATGTCTGCTCATGTATTCCATTGAGTCTTAGTCTCAGAAGGGGATTTGCCCTGAGGGGACCTGACCACTTGCTTTGATGTCTCCTGGGCAAGCACCTTGCTTGTTCTTGTCGTAGTCAGTCAGACTGCCGTTACTGTTTTGTATTTTTCCTGTCGGTTTTTCTTTCAAGCACTATCTTCTGTACTTCTAGCTGCTCCAGGCTGGTCCAGTTCATTATAGTGTTTTGTTCATTATGGGATCCATCCTCCATTGAGAAAGAGGACAGCATGGAACACAGAAAACAAAGATGCCAAGGAGGAGGACAAAAGGACATCCAGGACAGCAGTCAGGCAGCAGGAAAGTTAGAGCACACAGGGAACACAATGCCACTGAAAATCAATATGAATATCCTAGTGGGTTGGATAGGGTAAGAATTGGGGGGAAAAATTGTCCCCATGAGTGAACGAAGCAAATAGGTAATGTTTGTTGTTGTTGTTATTATGTGCCATGGAGTCGGTTTCGACTCATAGCGACCCTGAACAGGGTTTCTGAGGCTGTAAATCTTTACGGGAACAGAAATCCTCCTCTGTCTCCCATGGAACAGCCGGTAGTTTCGAACTGCTGACCTTGAGGTTCACAGCCCAATTCGTAACCACTTCAGACAGAGCAGCAGAGGCATACTTTTCGGGAATAGAAAGAGAACGCATGAAGAACTCGGACGAAGAGTTGGACGTGGTGGGTGACTGGAGAAGAGGGACTGCTGCCCCTTTAAGTATTTGATTTTTAAACTATATGGATATGTTAAGTTGATGATGAAAAATGCAGTGGTTTCCACGTAAGATGCAGATTTCTGGCTTCTTTTGAAATCCAGAAAATATGACAGTTCAGGGCCGCCATCTTGCACAGCTGATTCTCTTGTATAACCAAACAGGCTGGCTTTCTTTGTTCCCTTTATCTGCTACCGTGTAGACATTTGAATGCACAGCCTGCCACTGAATCAACTGCCCCTGTACCCTTCTTGCCTGCCAGCCTATTTCAGAATTGGAGTGTGGAAGACCCCTTAGTTGTAGGAGCAGGTTTCCAGGCACGAGCGCTGAGGATGGCATCAACTGTTCTCTTGGGGTCCTCTCTGCTGCCCCAGCGCAGTGTCTTTAGACCACACAATCTTTAGAACTCCCCAAGTAGTGGATTCTGTCATTTAGAATTGACATTGATTTAGTGAAATCCCACGTCAAGAGACACAACTTGCAAACAAATACTTTCAAGTCAGGTCCCCTTAGTGAAGGTTGTCTCTCTCAAACAGATGGCATGTGGCCCCTCTGTTCTGCTTTTAGTAGCTTTTCCTATTGCAGTCCCATCGGGGTGGAAAAGGTGAAATCATCCATTCAGAGTGTTGTCAGTAGGAATTATGAAAAGTGTATTCTATGCCCTCGGAAGTCAGCACTCTGATTTTAGTGATGTGCTGCTCGGATCTTTGATCTCTGGGCAGATTGTGTAAAGAATGACTGTCCTTCTCATAAGAGGAACAAGATCAAGGTGGTCCAGACATTGGAAAAGAACAGTAGGGATGCTTGCTTGTTGAGGGAGTGAGAGGTGGGGTAGGAGAGGAAAGATGAGCAGCTGCTGGGGAGACCAGTTCACTTTCAGTGAGGCTGCATCTTGAGGACTTAGCAGGTTAGGAGCCGGTGTGGTAAATTCCCAGTAGGTCACTTGTTGAGGACACCCGGAAGGATTCAAATGAGAGGTGACGTTTATAAGCTTTTTAATGCCATGCGCGCCCTTCCTTCCTACAGCATGACACCAGGACTCCCAATAACAGCTCCTTTAGTAACTGTGTTACCAGGCATCCCACACGGACATGCTTTTCATCTGGCTGTTGTTAGCTGCTGTGCAGTAGGTTCCACACATAGCGACTTTATGCACAAAGGATGTAACATTGCTGAGTCCTGCGACCTCGTCACAATCGTTTTCATTTTAGCAAGTGTAAATGCTGAACAGACATTCCAGGAGCACTGTGGGAAAGAATCTGGCTGTTGGTGATTGGCATCCCAACAGTGAGCCAGTGACAAGGCACAGATTTGAGTGCTGGTCACATATAATAAATGAAGCCTGAGACAAGACGACAGTAATATGTTTCAGGCCTGGAAAAGGCTGGCACTTTGAGTTGCTTTGCTTATTGGGCTTCGCTTTCTTTATAAATCCGTTCTCAATGGGGAACATTTCTAAGACCCAATCATGTCCAAGGCTGCAGTGCAAACAGTCCCTTAATCTGCTGCAAAAGACCTCTATGAGGTGTTGAAGAAAAAAAAAGCAAAGATGCCACTCGGATCACTGGGGTGCACCTGACTCAAAGCAGGGTCTTCTCAGCCACCTCGTGTTGTGCAAAAAGTGCATTAGGAGGAAGGAAGACAGAGGAGAGGAAGGACTGATGCATTCAAAATGTGTTTGCAAAGAAAATTGAACAGACCACAGGTTGCTTAGAAGGAATATACAGAAAATGTCCTGGAGAAGGGACAATGACTTTGGAGATGTCAGCAGGAAAAATCAATCCTGTCTGGTGAAGTCCTGGTGGCTGCTGTGTGTCTGGGTGTCAGTCCTAACTCATAGTGGCCCCTACAGGCTGGTGGAGTCAAACTGCTGACCTTCCAGTCAGCTGCCCAACTGGTAACCCACTATGCTACGAGGGCTCCAGGTCTGGGAAAGTAAAAAGTCAATAATGAGGGGAAGCCTTACTGAGGTGGATGGATCCAACAGCTGTGGCCGTGGACTGGAGAATGCACGGTGATCATGAATACGTTGCAGGACTGGACGGGGTTTTGTTCTGTTGTACACAAGCCTGCCATGATTTGGAGCCAACTCCATGGCAACTAACAAGCACAACAACAACAAATGATTCAGTATTTTTCAAAACGTTTTCCAAGGCCCACCTGTTTGAGCATCACGCTCAGGACTTATTAAACATTGCGATTCTAGTGATCCACCCACGAAAACCTCCTGTGATGCTGTCTGTGCTTGGAAAGATACACAGAGAAACACAGAAACGTGAGGCAGCTGGGAGCTTCCATTGTGGCCTGCGGAGCCATAGGCTCAGTGTGTCCCCAATACCAACTCACTTGAACCCTGATGTTTGCATCTAGTGAGTGCCTCACAGTTTAGCTTCACCTTGAGTGACACCAAACTAGCTACTTAATCTACTTCAAACCCAATTTTGTTTTTCTCATTAAAGAAAGTGCTGGTGGAAAGAGTTGAATTTTAATCTTCACCTTCATTTAGTATGAAGGCCAAGGACAACAGAGCCACTTGTAAAAGATGAACAGATCATTTAAATACCTCAAAGCACAAATGCACTGCAGCCTTTTCAGGAAAAAAAGCCCTCAAGTATGAACTGAGATCTAATGTGGGTATGGTGACTCTGAGGATAAGCATTGGATTGCTAACCACAAGGTCCAAGGTTCGAGCCCATCCACAGCTCCTCGGAAGAAAAAACAAACTATCTGTTCCATAAAGATTTACAGCACTTCTAACAACCACAACAAGAATTGGGAAGATAGATAAAATCTGATGCTATCTCAAGTTATAAAATAAAAATTTTGGAATGATGAGGTCAGCTTATAATTCTAGAGCATGTGTTTCCCATCCTTAATCTCCGTCTCCATGGACTCCTGGTGTGGATCTGTCAGATCAGCACTGGACTGCTAACCACAAGGCTGTCAGTTCAAACCCATCACCCACTCCTTGGAAACCCTGTACAGGGGCTGCTATAAGTCAGAATGGATTCGATGGTGCTTAACAACAACACCATTAAAGGACGAGCATGCATGGTATTGAACAGCTTATTAAAATTAGTTCTTACTGAATCTCTCCTGGTTGACAAATGATCTAAGGTACTGGCTTAACAACAACATCTCCCTAACAAATCCCAACTTCTCTGGAATCTGGGAGGATACAATTGTTGGAAAGATGAAAGGGAGAGATGAAGAAGGAAACATGGGAGTTTACTGAGGTAGGGGGAAGCGGGGGAAGAGAAGAAGAAGAGGTAGGTGCTTGTGTGGAGCAAAACTCATGACTCCAAAAGAATGAATGGGAGTTAAGGTGGG
The DNA here is from genome assembly GCF_000296735.1 of Chrysochloris asiatica. Lineage (NCBI taxonomy): Eukaryota > Metazoa > Chordata > Mammalia > Afrosoricida > Chrysochloridae > Chrysochloris > Chrysochloris asiatica. The sequence goes on along the minus strand of NW_006408623.1, from coordinate 4,193,670 downwards.
AAAAGGACCAAAGCTTCATCAGTCATCCGAGGAGCATCTTCCCGGTGCTCCCCATACATGCATACCACGATTTGGTCCCAAGTGTCTTTTCTCTGCTTTATTACTTACTTAGTCAGCATTGGGATGATCTGCTTTAGAACAAAATTGGATGAATGGAAATCCTTGACTCTGGATAAAACCCTTCCAGGGACTCCAACCTCTTAAACTTGCTTTTACACATTGGATACTCATTCACCCAATAACCCAGGGAGGAGATGTTCTCACCCGTAGACTCCATTAGACCAGATGTTGCCTTCCTTTTATTTATATATTCCATTTCCTAAGTAATGCCAAATACTGAAAACTGACCATGCATAGGGTAGATACTAGGGTCAGGTGCCGATGTTCCTAAAATAAATGGTGGGACTGAGAAATATTCAGAGTAGAGAAGATGTTGATTGGCTAAGGCCATTTGGGGAAATAAATATAATTCATATGTTTGGTTGTTCTTTTAAGTGGGTTATTTAGCAGGAGTTAAAAAAATGTATGTAATTAGTGGTTGCAACAAGCTTAAGACACAGTTATTTTTAATAATACATCTGTGCAACTCAAACTCCTTTTTAGTTAACAAATGAACATGAATAATAATTGCTCCTGCTGAAACTTGTCATAACGATTTTATAAAGTCCATTTTCAGCCTTCACGACAGCACTGTGATGTGGTTATTATTCTAACCAGTTTGACAGATGAGAAAATGAGCAGTAGAGAGGTGAAACAACTTGTGTAGAGGCAGCCAGCTGGGAGCTGCAGCGCCAAGTGTGGTATCCCCTCTTCACATGCTTTGTAGCATTCCCATCAGACTTCCAGGGCGAACATCAGTGGAGACAGTAACAGGGAAGTTCATTATTTTTATCAAGGAAGGTATTATGACTAAGATCATTGCAGATTAACTTGGAAAAACTTTTAAAATGCTGTAGTGCGTGTCTTGGCTTACCATAAATCATGCTTGATATTTGTTTCCAATATGGATTTTTCCAATGAGACTCTACACTGGAGGAAAGACATCCTTCTAAATACAAATCCACCAAGACTTCTGCCTAATTGAGGGAAAACACATAATGAAGTGTGCCCAATCTTTTTCTTTTCTATAATGAGTCATCATGATTCCTTAACGTAGGAGATAAACGTCCCCTAAATTGAATGGAGAGACAATGGTGTGTGTAATAGAGTATCATCAGGGACCCAGGACAAGAATAACCAGTTTGATTCCCCAAGAAGAAAGGCAGCATTGTCTACATCTATCTAGTTCTGTCCATTTCTCCTGCCGTAACTCATTTGGCTGTAGAAAGAGGCGTTTCCAAGTCAATAGTTGTTGTTGTTGTTATGTGCCGTGGAGTCAGTTCTGACTCATAGCGACCCTGTACAATAGTGGGGTACTTGAAATGGGAATCCAATATGGCAGTCATCTTGCCAATGCTCAGCATACTCAGTGAGCCCCTGAGAAGGACACTGAGGGCCAAACACCAAGGCTCAGTCTCTGAATGCTGGATGGTTCCCCAGTTTGTGGCCAGAAACTCCCCTACAAGCCAACCACTCCTCAAAGGAAGGTTCTTGCTTCTCTTCTCTAGCCTACCTCTCCAGTGTTCTGAGTCCTGTTTGCATCACGTCATGTTTGTCCCCAGCTCCCAGCATGGTGACCGACAGGCGGTCAGTACTTAGCTGTTGTTGTTAAGTGCCATTGAGTCAGTTCTGATATCAACGCAACCTTCTGTAGAGTTTCCAACGGGCGGCGGGTGGGTTTGAGTTGCCGACCTTTCAGGTGGTAGTCCAGGACTTACCCTACCAGGACTTACCACACCTGGACTTACCACACCAGGACTTACCCTACAGGACTTACCACACCAGGACGCCTACAACTCAGCAGGGTCTGCCAGTCAGCGCTTCATCTCTGCCCCTCCCTCGCCCTAGTCCCCAAGCCCTGCCTGTTCACGTGCACACGGCCAGGGCTGCTCCTTCGATTTTTTCTTTCGTTCCTGCTCCCATTCCTTCTGAGTGCAGGCTTGTGTGGTTCACACAGGAACTCAGCTGTTCCATCATGGAGGCCATACTATTTGCCAACAGGTTTTTAGACTTGCTGTTTGTCATTTAACACATCACATTATAAAAGTATATAAAGTGTGAAAGCCTTCATATTCTTTTAGACTTTTTTTGGGGGTAAATATACTTATACACGAGTATGTATATATGTATATATGCATGCCTTTCCATATGGGAGACCCGGCTTCGATTCCTGGCCAATGCACCTCTAGTGCAGCCACCATATATCCATCAGTGGAGGCTTGCGTGTCACTCTGATGCTGAACAGTTTCTGTGGAGCGTCCAGACTAAAACAGACTAGGATGAACAGTCTGGCAATCTAACCCGCAAACACCCACCAGTGAAAATGCTCTGGATCATAACCATTCAATCCCATTTTGCATGGGGTCTGCAAGAGTTGGTGTCAAACTTGGTAACAACTGGCAACAACAAAAAATAGGTAAAGGACTCTAAAACTTTATAAATTTAGTGGCTTGCTCTTTATATCTTAGATGTACAAAGGGGCTTCAGATGTTCATGGGGAACTATCCCATCTTTTCACTCCATTTCCCCACTTTTTGAAGCCCTCTCATATTTTCATCTTAGTACATATGTTGTTTGTAAGTGTTGTTGAGTTGACTCTGACTCATAGTGACCGTGTACAGGGTTTCCAAGGAGCAGATGGTAGGTTTGAACTGCCAACCTTGTGGCAGCCCAGTGCTGATCCCACAGTACCACCCCAGGAGACCTGAGTACATAGATACATCTATTTCATTCTTTCTCTTATTGCATAATATTTTAATGTATGGACTAATGCACATCTTCATTAATTCAACAAATATTTATCGAGTGCCTTCCACATGCCAGCTGTTATTGGTGCTGGAGAACAGTCGGTGAAGCATGGAGACTGTCTAGTGTGCCAGGTGGAGGACAGTTATGAACACAGCGCTCGGGGGAAGGAGTGTGAGGGGCTCTGCAGGGCTACTGCTTGGTACAGCATGGTCATGGAGGCCCTGCCTATTAACGCTTCAGCGTTATTTGTTTGTTGTTGTGAAGTGCCGTCGAGTCGGTTTCGACCCATAGCAACCCTGTATAGGGTTTCCAAGGAGTACCTGGTGAGCCTGAACAACCAACCTTGCAGTTCAAACCGACTTTGCAGTCCTGCGTATTAACCCACAGTGCTACCCCAGGACTATTCAGTAGAGGTTGAAAATGAAGGGAAGAGGTCAAAATACTCACTGCTGTTGAGCCAGTTTCAACTCAAAGCAACCCTGTAGGACAAAAATGAAGTGTCCCATTGAATTTCCAAGACTGTAATCTTCACAGGAGCAGACGCCACATCTTCCTTCCTTGGAATGGCAGTTGGATTCAAATCGCTGACCTCAAACTGCGTGCCTAGCCACTGTACCATCAGTGCTCCTCAGGGAAGACATAAAAGAAATAAATCAGGGAAGATAGTACCAGACAAGCAGTGGTTTGCTGGTAACTGTTTAACAAGCAACAACCCTTATTTGTAACATTTGCTGATTTCTGTGGTATAAACATTCCCCTTATCACTGATGTCCAGCTCTCTACAGGATATTCTTAGTATGCAGTTTAGAAGAGATGCACATGATCCGCCGGTTCAGCACCACATAGGCGGAGGGTATGCTTGGTCTAGCTACAGAGGGGACATGTGGCTGGAGTGGACTCAGCTAGGGAGAAGGAAATGAATGAACTGAAAAAGACAGCCTGGGGCCAGTCCATGTAGGGCCCAGTAGGCCATTGTGAGAACTTTGGTTTTGTCTGTGTAAGATGGAAAGACTGTGAAAGTTTTAACCAGGAGAGTGACTTGATGTGATATTTGTGATGTGTTGAGAAGAAACTGTAGAGGAGGGAGGTCAAGGCAATCCAAGGAAGCCACTAGTGGGTTGTTTCAGCAATCCTAGATCTAGTTGGTGGTGGCTTGGACACAGATGGTAACAATGACCTGGGTGAAGATATTGGATCATGGATGTGTTTTGAAGGACAATCTGATGGGAATTACTGATGAACTGGATAAATTCGGGGCAGAAGTAGAAGAGAAGAGACAACAAGGACTGAAAGGGTTTGGCCGAGCACCTGGAGGAATGGTATCACCTTTTAGCGGGGTTGTGAACACCGAAGGTGGACAGATTTGAGCAAGGAAAGCAGCAGTTAAGTTTTGGATATTTTGAGCTCAAGATGCCCATTAGAAATGCAGATGAAGAAGATGAATAGGCAGTTGGATATACAAATCTGGAACTAAGGTTGTAAATATGGAATCACCAGCACACAGATGAATGCTCTGGTCCAGGGAGTGAATACGGAGAGGGGAGAGATTAATGATGGCTTCTCTCTGGGCACTGAGGTTCTGACGTCTGGAAGATAAAGAGGAACCAGCAAAGGAACAGCAGAGATGGAGGAGGAGAACAAAGAAAGGAGCACACATCAGCAACAGGTGCGGGAGGGAAGCAGCTCCCAAAGGAGGAATAATCAATAGCATCAAATACTGCTGGTGGTCCGAATAAGATGAAGACTGAGGCAGTTTGAGCCATGGATGACCTTGATGGACGCCTTCAGTGGTGTGGTGACAGGGAAAGCCCGATTAGAATAAACAGCACAGAAAACACGAGGTGAGGAGCTGGACCCTGCCGGCTCTGATCTCTCGCGGGAGGAACTGTGTTGTGCAGCTCAGCAGACGCCTCACTGGGACAATGGCTGTGTGGGATGGGGTCCAGAGAGAGCTTGAGAACTTGATTTATTTTACTATCATGACAGTACATACATAGGAGAACAGTAAACTCCTAGTTCTTAATACAACTGTAAAACCAAATCGAATAATAATTAAAATACAAGTTCAAGTCACAAGAGTTTTATGACAGATGATGGGTTCTCCTGAACCAAAACAATCAGTATTAGGTTTCCAAACAGAAAGGCATATTTTAATGTTTTTTATTTGTTTGTATGTGTTTCTATTAAATAGTTTTTTAATGTGTTTAATTTAGTTGCAATAAATCACTTTTGGGAGAGAGGGGAAGGTAGGAATAAGGAGTGAGGGTGATGTTTAGGACTATGGCTAGGTCTAGGACTTTGTTAGGGTTAGAGTTAGGGTTTAGACTAAGGTTGGTGCTAGGGCAAAGGTTGGCTAGGGCTAGGAGTAAGTTTTTAGGGTTACAGTTAGGTTTGTTTGTATTCATTTGTTTTGACATCTATTTGATTTCCTTTTCATTGGGAAGTTCTGTAACTACATTATCCCCTTTTTACTTTAGGATTCCTTTTTTGTTGCTGACGCTGTATCAGTCTTGCTATTTTCAGTCTTACAGCTCTGCTTTACTTTGCATGTTTCTGTGTCTGGGCTGTCATGTATGTGAAGTTCAGGTTGCTGTTGTTGGTCCGGTCTGAAGAATTCCCTTCAGTATTGTTTGTAGGTGGGTCTGACTTTTCCAAATTCTTTTGAAGTTCTGTTTGTCTGAAAATGACCTAACTTCACCATCATATTTGCTGGACAAGGATACGTGATTCTTGGTTGGCAGTTTATTTGTTTTCAGTTTCACATATGTAATTTCATTGTCTTCTTGCCTGCACTAAACTGGGAAATCGGAGCTTAGTCTTGTTACTTCATTTTTCCTGAGCTGCTCTTGGGATTCTTTCGTTGTCTTAGGTTTTGAAAAGTTTGATTATGATGTGTCTTGATGTTTTTCTTTTGGAGTCTGTTCTGTTTGGAGTTCATTCAGCTTCTAGAATGGCTGGCTATCGTCTTGACTTTCATGACACTAGGAAAGTTTTCTTCCAATAACTCTTGAACAACATTCTCTATGTTTTTGTTTTTTGTCTCTCCAATTTTGGCATTCCTATCACATGTAAGTTATTCCTCTTGAGAGTGGTTCGCATAAATCTTAGGCTTTCTTCAGATATTCTGGTTCTTTTTTCTGATTGTTCCTCTTGTTAGGTGCCATCATTTGGGTTCGTACTCACAGTGACAGAACAAAACACTGCCCTGGCCTGCAGCATCCTTGCAGTTACTCTTGAACCCTTTGCTGCTGCCCTGTGTCAGTGGATTGCTTTGGGGGGTCTTCCTCTAGCAGCTGAAAACGGAAAGATTTGTTCCTCTAGAAGAAAAATATTTAAAGATTTTTCTTTAAGCTCGGTAATTTGGCCTTCCATTGATTCAATTCTTTTTCTTTGCCCTTTCAGTGTAATTACCTGTTTCTGAAGCTTTAATGTTAGTCTTCTGGCTTTCCAACCGCTGTTTCTGTATGGTTCCCATTTTTTCAAATATTTTTTTCAGTTTGTTGCCTAAAATTCTTCTTGTTCTTGTCTTAGTTTTCCTTAATTTCATCTGCAATTTTCTCAATCTTCCTCATAATCCATTGAAGTTGCCTAATTAGCATTCTTTTGAATTGCTTTTTGGGCAGTTCTGATACCATTTCTGGTGTTATATTTTCTAACTGTATTTTGGTCACTTGTTTGAGGCACTCTGTCTTTTTTTGTGTGTGTGTAAGCTGAAATTGTCTGGTTTTCCCCCAAGATATTGTAGTGTTATATTTATATTTGGTCGATGATTTTATATTGATGTGTTCTCAGTAGATGTGGCAGAGACTGGAAGTGTGAACACAGTTAGTTCTCTGTTCACTGTCTAGCATAGTTCATGGTGGATTCGTGTACCTCCAGAATCAAGGGCACAATGCCAGGCACCCATCCCCAGGCAAAACAGAGGCTTCAAAACAGGGGTGCCACTGGCTGCTGGGTTGGCAAAGGCAGGAAATATCTACCTCTCTGGCTACCAGGATGGTATGGGAACCCCTTGCTATCAACCTACAGCCGCGGTCCCTGCCCGCAGGTGGCTGCATCCATAGCTGCTCGAAGTAGCTCAAGATCGCTGTTGACACTGCACCATGGCAGCCCACAGTCCACCTGCTTATCTTCTCTTCATTCAGCTTTCTCATCCAGTCAGCACTCCGTCCTCCTGTCTGTCCTATCCTCTGATGCTCAGGGTTCCATGATCACCAGCTATATCTGTTTCTCTCAGGCTGCCATGTTTCTGTTGCAGAGGATCAGCTCAGTGCATCTGCTGACTCTGCCATCCTTCTCCACCATCTTGCTCTGATATGGACTTTTTCACCATGGTCTTTTGACTCTTACAAAATGATTGGGTGGGACTATGCAAATAAAGTGCTTGTGATTCTTCAAGGGGATTGGACAAAATTACAACAACAAAAAATGCAAATAAGGAGCATGGAACCTTGTTGGGGTGGAGCCATGCAAATAAGGTGTGTGGAATGAGGAAGTTGGTCAGTTTTGCCATCTCATTATGTTTCAAAGAGAGCAATCCCAGAGCAGTGTGGGGGACCTCACAACCATCAAGAAAAAAGATCCTGGAGTGCAGCACATCCTCTGGACCCAAAGTCCCTACACTGAGAAGCTGAGCTCCTTGACCCAGAGAAATAACTGTAAAGTGGAGATGGTAGGAGACAGGTGTGAATTGGTGTGATGGATTTCCTGACCCATAGAGTGGGAGAGCTGAGAACCTTAAGGCAAGAGTCTACCTGGCAGAGTGGGGTGCCTCGGGCATTTATTGGCGGAGCTAAAGGTCCTTGTAACACTTGCCTAAGCAGGGCAGAGGCTGGGCTCAGGGACCCAGGGGCAGACAGAGAGTGTTGTTTGTGAGTGGGGCTGAGAAGCTGTCCTAACTCATCCTGAATTATAACCTATTACTTTCTTAATAAACCCCACAATCATGAGCTATGATTTCTGTCTGGTCATTGCAACACATGGTGGAAACCAGCAGAAAGGTGGAGAATGCTGAGGGAGGGACAACCGGTGTCAGAATTGGGAGTGTTATCTGCTGGACTGGGTGACACCTGCCTGAGTGCTGGGGACTGTTCAGTAGCCACTTTCCATCCATGAAGCCCTGTTGCTTCTGAGGTTCAGTGCACACCTAGGAAGTCTGGGCACATCCATTGAATCTCTGCCCTGGTGGATCTTCTTCAGACTGCCTACCACCCCACAGCCTCCTTGAGCGCTTCAGCTGCTGATGCCAGTCTGACTGTACCCTGGAGCACTGGGACTGTGTGTGTGTCACCCGTCCCTGCTGTGGGGTTACTGTCACCCATCCCTCCTTGGGGTTATTGTCACCTGTCTCTCCTGTGGGGTTACTGTCACCTGTCCCTCCTGTGGGGTTACTGTCACCCGTCCCTCCTGTGGGGTTACTGTCACCCATCCCTCCTTGGGGTTACTGTCACCCGTCCCTCCTTGGGGTTACTATCACCCGCCCCTCCTGTGGGGTTACTGTCACCCGTCCCTCCTTGGGGGTTACTGTCACCCGTCCCTCCTGTGGGGTTACTGTCACCCGTCCCTCCTTGGAGTTACTGTCACCCGTCCCTCCTGTGGGGTTACTGTCACCCGCCCCTCCTGTGGGGTTACTGTCACCCGTCCCTCCTGTGGGGTTACTGTCACCTGTCCCTCCTTGGGGTTACTGTCACCCGTCCCTCCTTGGGGTTACTGTCACCCATCCCTCCTGTGGGGTTACTGTCACCCGCCCCTCCTGTGGGGTTACTGTCACCCGTCCCTCCTTGGGGTTACTGTCACCCGTCCCTCCTTGGGGGTTACTGTCACCCGTCCCTCCTGTGGGGTTACTGTCACCCGCCCCTCCTGTGGGGTTACTGTCACCCGTCCCTCCTGTGGGGTTACTGTCACCCATCCCTCCTGTGGGGTTACTGTCACCCGCCCCTCCTGTGGGGTTACTGTCACCCGCCCCTCCTGTGGGGTTACTGTCACCCGCCCCTCCTATGGGGTGACTCAGTGGCCCAGCTGCAGGGTGATTAGCTCCCTGCACCTTTGCCCCCTAAGGTGCTTGGCTCCAGGTGTGAACAGCAGGACCCACTTCTATCCAGCACTTCTGCGCTGGTGCTGTGCTTCGCTTTCCATCCTCCAGGATTGTCTAAAGTGAATGCTTTTAAAACCCTCTTTTTCCTTTGAGTGAAGGAGACCCTGGGCCAAGGTCAAACATTTGGTGCTCAGCAGTCTGAGAGTGGGACTGGCCAGGGCCAGGCAGGTCTTCCTGCTAAGTATGCTGACAACTGGCGGCTGGCAGCCCTTCTGCTGGGTGACTGAGTGAAGGAGTTGCATGAGGGGTGCTGTTTGAGAAGTGCGCAGCTTCCTGAATGTCTCCACCCCCCCACCCCCAGGACAGAATGCAGAAGGCTCTCCATCACACAGGAGTGGCAGCTCCCAGGCACAGCTCGGTGGCAGAATCATGCCATGGTGGGCAGAGGGCTTGACAGGAATGGGACCCAGCAGTCACAGGGCTGGGTTCTAGGATGCTCACCCTCGTCTTCCAACTACACTTATCGACTTGGATGAAGGGGAAGTCAAAAGAAAAAAAAAAGAGAGATAAATAAATAAAATGACTTTGGTCGGAAAACAAAAGTGAATACCCAGGATGAGCCTTTGTTGTTGTTGTGTGCTGACAAGTCAGTTCTGACTCATAGTGACCCTGTATAGGGCTTCTGAGAGGTGGCTGGTGGGTTTGAACTTCCAATCTTGTGGTTAGCAGTCCACTGTTTTATTCTATAGCCTAACCATTTTCAATTTGGATGCCCAGATAAAATAGTAGAAAGAAACGGACTCCGACGTCAACAGCAGCTTTTCTGAGGGGTGGGAATTGAGAAGGATTTTCAGTTTTGTTGCGCTTGTCTGGATTTCCAAATTGTGTCTCATCGGGTATGCGTTTCATTTATAATCAGAAACATATAGGACTTTTTGAAAATGACTACTGCACTTAGTATGCACGTTCACAAAGGAAATCAGACCCTTTGTGCTGGTATTCATAAGGAAGTCAATGCATACCAATAGCAACCAGACGAAAAGCAAAACTAGAAAAGATACAAACAAATACGTGTCCCTGCCCTCAAGCAGGACATCACCTGCCCCCTGTGACCCACGTGTCCCACGGAAGACAGAGCTATTCAGAAACTATTTCTCTACCTCTTAACTTGAGCATCTTCACTTTGAAAGAATCAACCGCCTGACAATGAATTTTTTTTTAAAACGATGTTAACAGTCAGTGTTATTTAGAGGAGGGGAGAGCCCATATCTTACCTGGAGATAAATAATTACAATCCATTGCTCGCTCAGTGCCCCATCCTTCTTGACTTCCAGTTATCAAACACTTAAATATTTAAAGCCTCGAATTAACTTGGAGATAACACTAAAACGCTCCAAAGTCCTTTACCCTGATAAGAAATGCGATGAATGGGTTTAAGTAAATGTTCAGCACGTGCCCGGAATATGTGGAGGGGTCTGCAGTGCTTGCCTGTGGGACTCGTGCTTTTCTGTCTTCCACTGAGGAGGGCTGGAGCTCGTTCAACACAGCCAGGGACACAGGAGCACGGGGATTCTAGGTGCCAGAGAACAGCAGGCGAGCCACAGCGCATCGGCACCGCCCTGGTCCTGCATGCTATACAGTCCCAAGGCAGTCAGGTGCTCTGGCTGATTTGGCTCTCACGATCACCTTGCCAGCCAGCCAGGAGACACCCGGGGTTGGGCTTACTGGCAAGAGTCTGATTTGATCTTTGACCCAGCCATTGCACTTGTTAGTTCTCATAGGTTGTGTTAGAACTTACCCCAAGGAGCTCTGGGGATGAGGTTAGGGTGTTCTGACAGGAAGTTCACTGCATCACACACAGTAAGTAAGTGGGGAAGGGGCAGGTCCTGGAGGAAAGGGAGTGGGGTTCACAGAGCAGAGCAGACAAACCCTCCTGGTGCAGTGAGTTGAATAAACAGTTTTTGGTTAAAACTCAGGCAAGGGAGCCTTCTTCCACCAGCCTTCTTACCACCTTGTCCCCCCTGAAGTTCTTACCAAGAGACTAATCCCCAGACCCCAAATCTATTGCTGTCAAGTCGATTCCCACTCATAGCGACCCTAGAGTGCTGAGCTGAAGTGCCCCCAGAGGGTTTTCCAGACAGTCATTACGAAGCAGATGGCCACATCTTTCTCCCATGGAGCAGCTGGTAGATTCGAACTGCCGACCTTTCAGTTAGCAGTCAAACACTTTAAGCTGTCATACCAGGGCTCCTTTTATCAGTAGACCAGTCATAGTGGTGCTGTGCAGGGGAGATGGTTTGACTTACAACAACCCTGCATAAGGTTTCCGAGGCTGTAAATCTTTATGGGAGCAGAAAGCCTTATCTTTCTCCTGTAGAATGGCTGGTAGTTATGAACTGCTGACTTTGAGCTGAGCAACCCGACTCGTAACCACTATGCTACCAGCGCTCCTTATCAGTAGACTAAACACCTGCAATAAGAAATAAAATATGAACCCCTCCCACTTCCACAAACCCCAGTGCAATATCTACCAAAGCTGGGTTTTATCTCGTTCTCATTCGCCTGCCGCATGTTCATGCTCCATATCTCCTGCGGAGCCTCAGGGGTTAAAGGGTGACCGGGTGACATCATGCTTAGCTGTCTTGTCAGAAGCACATAAAACACTTTTATTGTGCCAAGAAACTAGGCTGTACCTCTGGAGAGAGCTTTGACTGAATTATCCAGCAAGAAGAGGCCCTTGACTTCATCAGCCAGATATGAGGGTGCAAATGTTTCCCAGATGGAGGTTGGCTCCCCAGGTAGAGAAGCTGCTGAGCATCTGAAAGCCTCGAGTGGGTGCCCTTGGCCTTGATTTCTCACCTGTTGAGCTCACAGACTACTGCTTCGCATCCATCTCTTGGAAAAATAACAGGACCACCGCAAAGTTGGCATGATAACTGGGGACATCATACTTACATTCTGGATGGTCCGAATGGAAGGCAGAGAATGATTTCTGCCATCCCATAAGCCTGGTGTTGTACTTAGGCTGGGTATAAGGACATGGCTTTTCCAGTGTGTTTCAGGGGTTGTTAACCTTAATCTGGGCCTTAAGGGTCTGTGAAAAGTTGGGAACTTCCAGTGGTATTATCTGCGTGCCACAGGCATAGGTGGTCCCGTACATTCACAGTAGAAAATGCTTGTTGCATGCTAATTCTGTGTCCAGTATTCCAGTCTGCAGATGATTGATGCTAATTTTGTATCTTCCAACTTTTGTGTTCCTTTTGGTACTTTTGTGGTTGAGAGGAATTTGCATAAAAAATTCAGCTTTTCAGTTTGGTCCTCATCATTCAAACTGTTGCCAGATGATTGCAGGGCTTTGAGCCAGAATGGTTCATTTGAAGCTCTGTATTCAACTACAATGTGGATGTCCAGGTTCCACCCTCCTCAAGAGCTGGACTGAATACACTAGGGAAGTGGCCCAGGTGTTAATGTGCTTTAGAAGTTCTGCAGGTGGTTTCACGTGCTGGAGGTCTCATCAGACACACCCAGGATGCTAGGTCATTCTGAGGGGTGAGCAACGACAGACTCACGCTGGGTGCGCACAGCAAGGAGTGGGAGGCTGGGGGTGGGGACATAGGCTGTAACTATGAATGGCAAAGCACGGAAGTCAGCCTGGACATGAAGGGTGAGTGGCAGGTGATACCACTCAGTAGGTGATGCGCTCAGACCACGTGGGGCCCATGTGAGAAAGAGGCCCTGCGAGGGCTGAGAAATGGGCTTGCCTGGCAGCCTGGCAGTCATAAGGTTTGGCCAGGGCCAGGGTGGGGAGGCTGAGCTCTGCAGAGGGACTGGAGACTTCCCTAACCCCTGCTTTGCTAGCCCAAGAACCTATCATCAGTTCTCAAGTTCGTTGTAATAAAAATAATAATTATACTGATCATCAGTCTGCACATCGTGGACTTGTAGGCTAGCCCTGGTGCTAAGTGCTTTGCATGAATTATTTTATGTAAATATCAGTAATGGGATGGCTCATCCATTTGTTGGGTCTGATGTTCTTTTTACCGTAAAGCTCTTACCTGATGGATCAGCCCGCGCCATCCAGTTCTGCCTTGAGAACACAGGTCCAGCAGTACTCTGGCTCTGCCTCCACCCCACTTCTGTTACTTATCTCCTGCTGAGACTTCTGCAGCAGTCTCCCAGCTCCTCCCTCCTCCTTCCCTGTTTCCCTTGTCAAATCCCCATTCATTAATTTCAAGCAGCCAATGTTGTTGTTGTTGTCAGGTGCCATCGAGTCGGAACAGACTCATAGCGACCCCATACACAGCAGAACGAAACAA